>NC_045484.1:5006101-5314742 GCF_009650955.1 Corvus moneduloides | reverse complement strand
GGATGTCACGGGTTCGGTTTGTAACCGGGCGGAAACACCAATTTAGTGTAGTGGTTTGGTCCAAAATACTCATTACTGTTTATCTGCTGTGAGATAGTAATTAGGAGAAATGCAAAGCAGGCACCAAACTTGAAAGAATATAAAGAAGTTTATTAACAGACCTAAAAGAGGGAAAAAAAAAAATTATACCACACCTTCAGAACTCTCCTCCTCCCCCCACCTTCCTCCCTTCTCCCACTGACAATGTGAAAAAACAACCCTTAAGATGTTCAGTCTGTTTACCACTGCCATGATAACCTTGTTCAGTCCATTTAGAAAGAGAAGTCTCTTCTTGCTCATGCTATGAATGAAAACAGTATCACAACGAGACAGCCGCCCACTTCCAAATATTGTTCAGTCCATTTAGGAAGAGGAGTCTCTCTGCCTGCGTGTGAGTCCTTTCCCTCGACTTGCAGCTTTTCCCACAACTGCTTTCGAGGGTCCACTCTTGAAGTTTTTTGGGGTACAATTTTAAGGTTGAGCCATTCAGAAACAAAAACAGAGGCCCTTCTCCTTCCCTGGGAGCAAAGGGTCTTCATCATCTTCATTGTTAGGACTATCTCTGGGAGCATCTCTAGGGACTGAGGTTTTCTCCTTTCCCGTTTGGAGCAAAAGTCCTCATCTGGTTCATCTCTCCCTGTCCAAACTTCTCATGAAATTACAGCTGCATCAGCATCTGCCTATCTCAGTGCAGGTGCTTTTGCTTACTAGTTGAACACTCCACCCCCCATGCCTTCATGAAATTACAACGGGTGCTCTGATATATCATAGCTTTACAACAGAATTTCAGCTTTAAGAATCTCCTCTTTCTCTTCCCTCAGGTTTTCAGCTCTTCACAGCACTAAAAGGGTTAATCTCACCTAGGCCTTGCAGCTTTGCAGCTGGAATGTTGAACTTTTCTTATCGAAGTGGAGAGGGGGAAGAGCCGAGCCGCTCCGGCTGCCCACGGCAAGGCAGTGGGGGGGGGGGGTTCCATGGCTGGAACAGGTCCATCGACCCAGGATGGCCGTGGCCTGGCCTGGCCTGGCCCAAGCAGGGCCTGGGCCGGGCCCGCTGGCCCCCACACGGGCCCCGCAGCCACCTGTCCCAACACCGGAAACGAGAGAGAGCTTGGAGGGGGAGTTTGCCTATTCTTAAATGTGGATCACAGAGGTGGTCACAACTTTAAGTGGCTTAGAGAATTGTCCATATTCAAACTGGCCAGCTGATAGGTTCTGTTAGGTCACAGAGGAAACTGTAAGCACCCCTTAGCAAGGACGTCCCTTCCGGGACTATGCTTGCTAACCTATGACATGGGAAAAGCTGCAAGTTGGCGGGGGGGAAGGGACTCACATGCAAGCAGAGAACCAACCCAGGCGGCTGTCTCATTGTGATAATGTTTTCATAGCATGGACAAGAGAGACTCCTCTTCCTAAATGGACTGAACAAGGTTATTATGGAAGTGGTAAACAGAGTGAACATCTCAAGGGTTGTATTTTTACATTGTCAGTGGGAGAAGGGAGGAAGGTGGGGGGAGGAGGAGAGTTCTGAAGGTGTGGTATGATTTTTTTTTTCCTTCTTTTAGGTCTGTTAATAAACTTCTTTATATTCTTTCAAGTTTGGTGCCTGCTTTACGTTTCTCCTAATTCTTATCTCACAGAAGGTAAACAGTAATGAGTATTTTGGACCAAACCACTACACTAAATTGGTGTTTCTGCCTGGTTACAAACCAAACCCGCTACGCACAGTGATTTCATTTCACAACTGGCCAAACTCATGGCCTGTCACTGCAGTGGAAAATTCAATTGTGGGTCTTGGGGGAATGACACAAAGTTATTTAAGTACATATTTTGTGCTCATAAAAAGTCCAGACAACCGGGTTGGTACAGTTGGCCCACACGTGACTGCTGCGCCTCTAAATTTATGGGGACGTGATGTTTTAGCCACTTGGAGAGTTGCAACTGGCACCAATTTTTAATAGGGGTCATTGTGCAGAAGGGCGGTTGCCAGCCAGTAACACCTCTACGATGGTTAACTGACCATCACGTGCAGCAAGGACAGTGGCCTCTAACACAACAGAAACTCGCCACCCCAAAAAATTTAGTTGATGAGCAGGTATCGCAAGGGCACATAGAGCAATCTGTCAGCCCTTGGAATACTCCTGTATTTGTGATTCAAAAGAAATCAGGCAAACGGAGATTGGTGCATGATCTGAGACGCATTAATGCAGTCATGGAAAGTATGGGTGCACTGCAACCAGGCATGCCATCTCCTACTATGATTCCTGCAACATGGGACATTTTAGTTGTTGATTTGAAAGATTGCTTCTTTACGATTCCCTTACATCCTGATGATAGACCAAAATTTGCATTTTCAGTACCAGCTGTTAACAGTGCTGCACCTGTAAAATGATATCAATGGAAAGTTTTACCACAAGGTATGAAAAACAGTCCAACTATTTGTCAAATGTATGTGGCCCAAGCTCTATCGCCTATTAGAGAACAATTCCCTAACAGTTATTGCTACCACTATATGGATGACATATTGATAGCATCTCCTTGCAAACAGGATTTGCAAAACATACAGCCAGAGCTTTTAAAGGCTCTGCACAAATATGGATTGCAGATTGCACCTGAAAAAAATCCAAACAGAAGCACCCTGCAAATATTTGGGATTAAAAATATTTGAACGTACCATATGCCCTCAAACTGCTCAATTTGACACTACAGTGCACACTCTAAATGATGCACAGAAATTGTTAGGAACCATTAATTGGCCGCGTCCCTATTTAAGACTCACCACTGCACAACTTTCTCCTTTGTTTAATATATTAGCCGGAGATTCAGATTTAAACTCACCAAGACAGATTACCCCTGAAGCTCAACAAGCCTTAGATAAAGTGCAACAAACTATTTCCAATCACCATGTGTACCGTGTGGACCCTGACATTGATATCGTTGTTTTTGTTGTAATTCCAGAATTTCATCCAACAGATATTATTGCACAATGGTCTGATCATTGGTCCCCTGACCCATTGCGTATTCTAAGATGGATGTTTTTATCTCACAAACCTAAAAAACAGTCACTACAATTTTTGAATTGATTATTAACTAAGTAATTATTAAGTGTAGACACCGATGCCTGCAAATTGCTGCCAAAGATCCTGCTGAATTTACTATTCCTATTCAGCAAGTTTATTTTGAGTGGTCCTTGGCCAATAGTTCTGCACTGCAGAGCGCGCTGCAGAGCTGCACAGAACAAATTGATTACCATTTTCCCAGTCATAAGTTACTACAATCACTGAATACCACCCCATTATCAGCAAAACCTAAATTAAGTCGTACTCCTGTAGATGGGCCTACAGTATTTACAGATGGGTCAGGAAAAACAGGAACAGCAACTGTCACCTGGAAAAATGAGGAGGGATGGCAGACTTTGCAGGGTCAGGGTACTGGATCCGCAAAATTGGTTGAATTAAAAGCACTTACTGTGGCCTTTCATCATTTTAATGACCCTTTTAACCTAATTGTTGACTCAGCTTATGTTGCAGATGTTGTACAACGAGTAAATTGTTCCCTTTTAAAAGAAGTTAATAATGCTGATTTGTTTCTTTTGTTAAAGGCTTTATGGACAGCTGTTTTGCAATGCATGTATCCTTTTTATGTTTTGCGTATTAAAAGCCATACAAACCTACCAGGATTTCTTGCAGAAGGTAATGCTCATGCTGATGCATTAGCTAATCCTGTTTGGGCAGTTCCTCAGACAGATAAACTAGCCCAGGCTAAAGCATCTCATGCCTTTTTTCATCAAAATGCGCGCACATTGTATAAACAGTTTTCGCTAACACCTACAGAAGCTCGTGCTATTGTTAGTGCTTGCCCAGATTGTCATAACTTTAATGGACCTTTACCCTTTGGAGTAAATCCCTGTAGTCTTTTGGCCCTACAGCTTTGGCAGACTGTTGTTACACACATTTCAGATTTTGGTCGTTTTAAATATGTACATGTATCCATTGACACCCTTTCTTCTGTTATATGGGCTTCTGCCCATGCTGGAGAAAAAGCCCATGATGTAATTTTGCACTGGCAGCAAGCCTTCGCTGCTTTAGGCATACCTGCCTGTGTGAAAACTGACAACGGGCCAGCCTACGCCTCTCAGAAAGTTAGGAATTTTTTATGTCTGTGAGGCATCTCTCAGAAATTTGGTATTCCTCATTCTCCCACTGGTCAGGCTGCCGTTGAATGTGCTCATCACACACTTAAAACTGTTTTAGAAAAACAAAAAGGGAGAATGCAAGGGGAAACCCCACAGTCCAGACTTTTGAAAGCTGTATATACCATAAATCACTTGACCATACTGGCTCATTCAAACAATCCCTCAATTTTAAATCAGTTTTATTCCTTGCAGTGCACCAGTGAAACACATTTGCCTCGAGCTAAAGTATGGGTAAGGAATTTGCTTACCAGTGAGTGGGAAGGCCCCTGGGACCTTGTCACTTGGGGACGTGGATACGCTTGTGTTTCCACAGATACTGGACCACGGTGGGTCCCAGCAAGGTGTGTGCATCCTGATTTGCGGCAGAATATCCCACCGCCTGTTCGGCCAAATCCTGAGGATAACAGCAACACAGGGATGACCTTGGCAGCATAGTTCGAGCTACCTCTGACCAGAGAAAGCGTCTAGCACAGGTGACCAAGGAGGACTGAATCGCACTGTATATCCTTGTGATCAAGGGGTATTGGCTTGCATTGAGATGTACTGGAGTGCAAATGGCAATGATAACAGAAAAATGCAGGTGCCAATATGGTACTTGTCAGTTTTGCTGAGCTTAGTGCCTGCTATTTCTGCTTGGCCTGTTAGTCAGCCGAGAACCAATGTGTGGGTTACCCTAGCCAATGCGACGGGGCAAGATACTCTGTGCTTAGCCACTGCTACTCCTGACAATCCTTCTCCTACCTGCCTTGTTGGCTTGCCGATAGATGACTGGCCAAAGCCTAGGACAGTTAGCAAGCTTTTACAATCACGCAATCACGCTGATGCTTGGGATCAATGGGTATCATACCTTCCCCGTGCAACTCTTGAGCCGCAAGAGAGAGCTTTTAGGATCCGTGAAAATGGACCTTTGTGTTAAGTTTAATTACTCGGGATCTGATCAGTCCAAAGTATGGGATGTTTCTCCTAACCAACCCATATTCGCAAATGAAAGTGCCTGGTGCAATTATACTTCACCACATATTTCACACTCTACTACTGTTCCTCTAGCTTTGCCACCAGGGGTGTTTTTTATTTGCAGAGACTGAACATGGACTGTGATTCCATCACACATCAAGGGAGGTCCTTGCAGCTTAGGACGACTCTCACTGTTAACACCTGTTAAGTTTCGGTTTAAACCCAGAAAAGCAAAGCAAGCTAAGTCTCCGCGCATCAACCAGAAAGAACTCAGAAGGTTCAAAATATCCCCAGAAAGGAGATTAAAACCGAACGAGGTTAGATGTTGTTGCCAAAAAATGGATGTATCTCATTTAATAGTAAAAGAGGCAAAGAGAAGGGAAGAGAAAAGAAAAAGAAACAAAAAAAAAGAAGTGTGCGTGGGGGGTGGGGGAACAGGGAGAGGTGACAGGGGTTAGGTGGAAGCATATCACCCCTCCGAGGGTCCCAACGACATCTCATTGCTCCCCTCCATCTGGTCTGCTGGTGGTGAGGGTCCCCCATCGCCGCCATGGCCACGCCGCTACATGCTGCCATACGCCACGCCACACCACCACACCACACGCCACCACACACCACCACACACCGCCACACGCCGCAACACGCCGCCACACACCGCCACACGCCGCCACGCTCTGCCACACGCCAAAGAGTGCAGAATCTGTGGATTAATATACGCTTTGGGCCGGATGGGAACGCCCACGTGCCTCTCTTGCAGAGGCTGGCTTGACACTGTCGCTTGCAACACTGAGGGTCTGTTGCATCATCTCTGGTGCTCTGGTGCAAGGTCTGGGGACCCCTTTGAGGGGGGCCCCTGTGATGGGCCATGTCACCCCCTTCTGCTGTGGATAAGCTCCCCCCCCCCCCGCCGTGAGGACCCCTCAGCTGGGCTCTGCACAGTTGGAGGGTGGGCAGTCACTGTGCCTCTGACCACAGGCTTTTCCAAGACACCCAAAGCCTCTCCTCCTTCCACCCCTTGGTGCGAGGGTCTGTGTGAGCCTGGCAGCTGATAGCCCTGGGGCTGTGGTCCTCATCTTGGAGGTGTTAAGCCTATGCTCAGTGAATGTCCCCAGCCCTGAGTTGTTACTTTATCTTATCTTCATCAGTGAGCAGTGTCAGGCCTCAGGGCCCCATTCAGGGTGTGGTAGTCTTCTCTGCAGCTTTTGTAATACAGTTTTAAAAGTCTTTTAAGAAAATGTTTAAGTCATAAAATATATTTCAGTCTCTGACAACACCTAACACATCTATGATTTTACAGCATAAACCACGGAGGGGAAAACGTAGCATCCATGCGTTTGCCCCTGATTGTGATGACACCACCAAATTGTGGCCATCAGGTACTCGATGGGCTGTTTCCTTCCTTTCTCCACAAGTAACAGCTGCTAAAGCATCGGGACTGTTAAACAAGTTAGGATGTTGGTTAGCTTGGCAAACTAACGCCACTTCGCTTGCTTTAGCCGGATTATTAACAGATGTTGGTTCAGTAAGGCACGCTACACTGCAAAATAGAGCTGCTATTGATACTCTGTTGCTAGCACATGGACATAGATGTGAAGATTTTGATGAAATGTGTTGTATGAATTTGTCTGATCATTCAAAATCTATTCATGCCCACATTAAGGAATTGCAAACTACTGTGTCAAAATTGCGTGAAGAATCAGAATCTGATTGGCTTACTAGTTTGTTTGGCAATTGGCAAATTGGGGGATGGATCAAAAATCTACTTAAAATTGGATGTCTGATCCTATTGGTTATTTTTTACGTCCTGCTCATTGTGCCATGTTTATTGTCTTTTTTGCAAAGGGCCCTGCAAAAGTCAATAACCACTGCCTTTGTAACACAACAACAAAGAGGGGGACCTGATGAGGCTGACAGCTGGACTGGAGGCCTCACAGAGTTAGACCTAAAATCGATCAGAATTCACCCGTGAGAATATTGCAGTGAAATTCTGCAGCTTCAGTGAAACCCACAAAGAAGACCGGGAAGATAATTAATAAGAGAAGATGTTCTGGACATGAAGGGAGGATGTTCTTGTTATGGGACATTAAGAGTGTACAAGGAAGAACTTGTGGATAATATGTAGCAACTATACTTTTGCTTGTATAGCTGATTGTTTTATGGTCTGAATGGTCATTGTTTGTTAGACAGCCTTGTCATTGTTTTCTAAGCAGCCAATCTTAAACTAGGCCACAGCTATTGTGAAGAGGTATAACAATAGCAGTAGAGAAAATAAAAATCTTTTACGGCTTTGGATTACAACAAGTGTGTGCTGTCATGTCAGTCTCGACAAAGTCACAATTTACGTTAAAACAAGAGTTCCAAATTGCATCCAGTTTTCCAGTACCAATTAAACCACAACCATCACCACTGCTCCCCATGGCATTGGTTTATGTGTAATGAAAACTTATGATGTACTAATTGTGGCTTGACAGATAGCTACTGGTGGCTGTGCGCAGGTGAGAAAGCTCATAAACAGCTATCTGGATAGTATAACATAAAACAGTGCACTATGGGTTACCTTGTCCCCCCGATACAGCTTATAAATCATGCTAGAGAAATAAAATGAATCATTAAGGGTATTTAGAAAAAATTGGGTCAGAGTGTGCCTTCAAACCCCCTGGTTAAGTACAAAACAAACTTCCACAGTTGTGTCAAAGCCTTAATATCTCCTTTAAGAATAACACAATTAAAGGAAACAATAATAATAATTTCAGGAAACATAAAGTGAGTTACAAATTTGACAAGAAATACCTTAAAGAAGTTACAAACAAAAGTTGAGTCGTTGAAAGGAGTAATTTTCCAAAACCGTATGGTACTAAACATGATCACAACACACATAAGAAGTTTATGTACCTCAGTCAATGTAGGTACAAAAATGCTGTTAGTGAGGATCTTCTTGTTATTTTTCTAAGTCCGTGAGAGACTTTTCTCTCTCACAGAAGAGGTAGCAGGGAATGTAAACAACCAAGCCACCTGCAACCTTGGAAAGTCTTGTTTATGGTATAGTAGAAAATATTTTGATAATGGATGTTTTAGGATTTTGGCCAATCACCCCCAAGGGGTGGCTGGTCCTTTGTCCAATTAGACTATGAAGAAAAAAGTCTATAAAAGAGTTTGTAAAATAATTAAATAAAGCAATCTTGCTGCACAATTCCTGCCTGCTGGATCTTCTCCTCCTCCTTCTCCCTACGGCTGCGGGACACGGTGATATACCGTAGGAACCAGGCCTGCGGTAATATTTGGTGCTGCCCGGCGTGATCTGTACTCTCTGACGTGTCCTGCTACTGCGAGCCAAGCCGAATTCCTCTAGAGGTACGCTGTTCCCCTTCCCCCCGGGACCCGGAGGTCCGACAGGACTGAAAAATGGCGAACAGCGGCTCACAGAACGACTCTGTCGTACTGGTCTGGAAAGGTGTGTTTAGCATATTGCGCACCTCCATTCCTGAAAACTCAGTTCGGGAATTATTAGACTGGGCTACTTTAAAAGGGATTTCCATGGACAGAGATAGTGCCTTGGACTTTTCCTTATGGCAAGAGCTCGGATGCGCTGTCCGACACGAGCTCCCGACTGGGGAGCCGGCAGCGTTAGAATTATACAAAACCTGGTGGTCATTATTTATTCTGCTGACAGCCCTTGACTGTGGTAGCAGGGCTGGATCGCCTGTCTCAGTGATGAGTTGTTGGGGAAGATGAAATAGGAAAGCCTTATAAATATGATTGCCTGACAAAAGATTTTGGGAATATGAAAACTACAGGCAACATCGAAATGAAAGCCACTTTTGAAATACCAAGTCTTAGTTACTGAACAACTAGAAAACAATGGTATGGCCGACTGAAGGTAATCCCCTCTTGATGGAACAATACCCTCTGCTTGCAAGCAGGTCCAAGGGTCAGAGCAGACCCTACTAGCTCAGCAGAAGGGGTCCAAAGAGCAGTTTTTAGAAGTTAAGATGTAACACTCTATGGTAATATAAGAACTCTTATAGGCTGTATGTAAATGCTATAGGATTTGTATCTTGTATTAGATTGGTTAGTGACAATTAGAATATTCAGTACAGAAGATGATTTATTGTATTGTAACCAGGACTTCAGACATTCTTTACTACTTCTTCCACTCCTGCTCTCACTTCCACTCCTGCTCTTACTTCCACTCTTGCTCTTACACTCTCTCTCTCTCTCACCCGTTTACTCCCTTGCTCTCTTGGGCCTGCTCAGAGCTGAGTCTGGCAGCTCTGAGCGGTGCCCCTATACCCACGCCCTTTTACAATAAACCCCATGTGTCCCAAGACCTGCTTATAGAGATCTCCTCGTCACCGTCTACGTCCGTCCCGCCAGTAACCTACAATGAGTGACGGAGGAATGTCCGAAGGGGGCCCTGCTGACTGGGCTTCCGGGGCAAGTGATGGTGGATTCGGAATAACCCCCCCGGCTCCACAGGCAGAGCCTGCACTGCCTCACCCTGCACAGTCGCAGGACTCCGCAGCCCCCAGGGACCCCGCGCCGCCAGAGGCGGGGGGATCAGGGCAGAGGCAGGGTGCACAGCCTGCCTTGCCGTTTGGCTGGACGGCGGCCACGCCTTATCCAGGGCCACAGATCAGCGGCTTAGCAACTTGGACGCCCAGAGAGCCTCCTAGTTCGGTTCCGTATGCACCTGGATCTAACTTAGCGGGCGTAGCGCCGGGTGTGCCCCCCCTGGGACTGCCTGGCTATGGTCCGCTGCCCTCCCTGGTGCTGGACTGTTCTGCGCAGTCGCAGAACCGAACCATGGACCTTTTTATGCAGCATCTGCCCTTTCTGTCAGAGCTACGAACCCTATCCCATAGGATGGAGGACTTGCTCAGCCTGTTAGAGCGGCGAATGCCTGAGCCCGCGCTGCAAGCGGCGCCAGCGCTGGCCGTGTTGTCCGCACCGCCCGCGTCCCCCCCGCCAGCTGCGGGAGATACGACTCTGAGCCGGGAAACGGCACGGCTGGCGACGAAACCAGAAACAGCTCTGCCGCGGGAAAAGCTGGAAGCGGCGGCGGCGGCTGAGCGGCGGGCAGAGGCGGCGGCGCCGGGAACGGCCGCAGACAACGGGCCAGCGGCGAAGCCAGGCGCATCTGCAGAGAACGGGCCAGCGGTGGCACCGGGCGCGTCCGCAGAGCGCGGGCCAGAGACGGCGGCACCGAGCGCGCCTGGGGAGCGCGAAACAGCAGCGGAAGCGGTGACCGCGCCGAACGCGGCTGCTGTGCGAGAGACGAGTGTGGTGCCGGCCGCGGTGCCGGGCGCAGCCATAGCCCTAGAGACAGTGGCTGCAGCTTCAGTACCAGCTCGGTCGGAACTGGCCGAGATGGCCTTCTGTAAAGAAGCTGCTGTAAAAACTGCCGCACAGCCAGCTGCAGTCTGTCCTGTCTGTTCTGGCTCTAGTGAACTTAGCCAAAAGTGCCCCTCCTCCCCGTACATTTCTGTTTACTCCCAGCACCCCAAAGTTGCCTTTGCCTGATGATTCCTCGTCAGGCAGTGAGGCAGATGAGGTTCTGGCCCCAGGTCGTCAGGCGGCTGTAGCCGCACGGCAAAGAAAAAGGCTGCGCCAGTCTCGCCCCTGGACTTTTCCGGACTGCACGGTAACAGTGCGTCCGACGCATCATAATCGCTTCCTAGAGTCTCTTAAGATGCGAGCATTGGGGGAGGGTGACTGGAGGTTATTAGAAATCCTTGGAATGCCAAATAGATCAGAGGATTCTGGGCATAACCGGGGAGCTGTTACACTCCATCCACAGGCTGTGCCAGAAGTTCAGGATGGTACTGGTTCCCCAAAAGGGGAGATCCAAGCTTTCCCAGTGTATAAGGCTCTCCCAGATTCAGGGGAGCATGACAAGCATGAGGTGATTGCTTGGAAAGTTGCCCAGGACCTCCAATCCAAGGTGGCACAATATGGGCTAGGTTCTGCTGAGGTTATGCAAATAATAAGGGTGATAAATACGGACTTGCTTTCTCCATTTGATATCAGACACAGGTCAAATTCTATTTCAACCTGTACAATTTACAGTTTTTGAAACAACCTGGAGAAAGCTGGCCAACAAGACTGCATTAGCAAATTTGCAGCTCCCTGCTGCTGATCCTAGACGGACAGCAGGAATGGATGCTTTGATGGGGACTGGTCCCTTCTCTGATCCCGGTCTACAGGGTACCTTGTCCTCTAGCATCCTGCAGCGAGCTCAACAGGTCGGCATGGCTGCCCTGTTGAAAACCATAGAGTTGTCAGCACCCAGAAAGTGATATACTGAAATAGTTCAAGGCAAATCAGAGTCATTCCTTTCTTTTGTAGAGAAAGTTGCTGCTTCTCTCGAGAAGCAGGTTGAGGATGACGGGTTAAGACAGTTGTTGTTAAGGCAGTTAGTGAGAGATAATGCAAATGAGGAGTGCAGAAAAATCATAGATGCCTTACCAGGGGATCCTGAGGTAACAGACATGGTCGAAGCCTGTGCTAAGGTGGGATCTGGGAACCAGAAAAGGTCTGCTTTGGCTGCGTTCCTGCAGCCTGTTCACGCATCTTCTGGTCGTGAACCAAAGCAACCAAAACAGGTGAAGAAACGGAAGCGGCCTAAGCCTAGCCAAAAAGAGAACACACCGATCCCCCAGTGCAAAAGGTGTGGCAGGCCAGGGCATTGCACGGGCTACTGTAGATCCAGGACTCATGCCAATGGTCAGCCTTTGTTGGGAAACTTCTGCCGGGGTGCAAGGAGGGGGATTTGCTCTCTGATGCAGTCGCTCCCCCAGAGAGTGGCACAGGTACAGACACAGGCCTACCCAGCCACCCTAGAGACAGCACCCAGGGATCAGACGGCACCCACGGATCAGACGGGTTTGACGTCCACACCGCAGCCGCAGTCGTCTTAGACTCTAGCAGTATTTATAAAGTTCCCTTGGATGCATATGGACCCTTAGCCCAGGGATCCAGTGCGATGCTGGTGGGAAAACCTGATGTTGCCCATCAAGGAACCTTAGTGCACTCAGGAGTTATTGATGCTGACTTTAAAGGTCAGATTTGCACTATGGTCTCCATGCAAAAAACTCCTGTAACTATTCCGGAAAAGACCTGCCTTGCTAAATTAGTGTCTTTTAAGTCTTGTGTCCCCAGGATAGAACAAACTCATGAAGATAACGGCAGTGGATCTACGGGACTTCTGCAGGCCTTCTGGACTGAAGACATCTCTGACCAAAGGCCACAGATGACATGTACCCTGATCCTGCTGAACGCCTGTCCACCCTGGACTCAGCTTCGAGGTTTGATTGATACTGGTGCTGATGTAACTATCATCTCCTTCTCTGTGTGGCCTCCCTCATGGCCTTTAGCCCCGGTGGGATCGGCCATTGCAGGAGTAGGAGGAACCACACAGAGCTATTTAAGCGAACAGCCTGTGGTGGTGAAGGACTCAGAGGGGCACACAGCTATGATTAGGCCTTATGTTGCTACCACTTCCCTTAACCTTTGGGGACGGGATGTATTGGCAGCTTGGGGCGTAAGGATTGGGACAAATTTTTAGCAGGGGTCACTGTGCGTAAGGGCGCACAGTATCCTCCACTGCCTTTGCGGTGGTTGACTGACACACCAGTCTTTGAGCTGCAGTGGCCCCTACCAAAAGAGAAGTTAGACGCCCTTCATCAGCTAGTTCAGGAACAGTTACAACAGGGGCGCCTTGAACTTTCTACTAGCCCCTGGAACACTCCTGTTTTCGTAATTAAGAAGAAATCAGGGAAATGGAGATTATTGCAGGACCTCCGGAAAGTTAATGCAGTAATGGAAGGTATGGGGGCATTGCAGCCTGGCATGCCCTCTCCCACCATGATTCCTACGGGGTGGGACATCCTGATCATTGATTTAAAGGATTGTTTTTTCATAATTCCTTTGCATCCTGATGACAAACCAAAATTTGCCTTTACTGTGCCTGCCATTAACAATGCTGAACCTGCTAAGAGGTACCAATGGAAGGTCCTCCCTCAAGGGATGAGGAACAGCCCAATTATCTGTCAGTGGTATGTCGCCCAAGCTTTAGCCGGAGTTCGCAAGCAGTATCCTGATGCACGCTGCTACCATTACATGGATGATATCCTGGTGGCAGCGTCCACACGGGACGAGCTGCTGAGAATACAGCCTCAGCTGCTCGCTGCTCTGCATGCCTATGGATTAGAGATAGCTCCAGAGAAAGTTCAACAGCATCCTCCTTGGAAATATTTTGGTGTGAAAATTTTGGACCAAACTATCCAACGCCAAGAGGTGCAATTCCCGGATTCGATTAAAACCTTGAATGATGCTCAAAAGCTGTTGGGTGTCATCAATTGGTTACGACCTTATTTAGCTCTAACTGCAAAGCAGCTTTCCCCACTTTTTAATACATTAAAAGGGGATCCTGATCTGAATTCACCTCGGGAGTTGACTCCAGAAGTGAGACAAGCGCTGCAAGAGGTCCAACGGGCTGTTTCCGCTCGTCAGGTTTATCGAGTGGATCCCTCCATTGCTATCACTGTTTTCATTACTATTCCAGACCTCCATCCTACAAGTATCATTGGCCAGTGGAATGCACAATGGCCTGATCCTTTGCATATCCTAGAATGGGTCTTTTTGCCTCACCAGCCAAAAAGGACTGTGACCACAGTGTTTGAATTGGTCGCTTCTCTGATAATCAAATGCCGTCAACGGTGTTTGCAACTGATGGCTGCGGATCCTGCAGTAATTGTCATTCCGATCTCAAAGGAATACTTTGAGCGGAGCCTCATCCATAGTGCTCCTTTGCAAAGCGCGCTGCAAAACTTTTCAGGGCAGATCACTTACCATCTGCCCAGCCATAAATTACTGCAGCTGGCAAAATCGACCGTACTTTCCTTGCGGCCAAGAAATAGCCGAGTGCCGGTGCAAGGACCCACCGTCTTTACGGATGGTTCAGGGAAAACTGGGAAAGCCATTGTTACCTGGAAGGAGGGATCAGAATGGCAGGTGCTGAAGGAACACGAGTCAGGCTCTGCTCAGTTAGTTGAATTAAGGGCTGTTACCATGGCTTTTCAGCGATTCTCACAGGAACCTTTGAATTTGGTTACTGACTCTGCTTATGTAGCAGATATAACCCAACGCTTAGATTGTTCACTTCTGAAGGAGGTGAAAAATGCGGCTCTGTTTTCACTGTTGCAAACCTTGTGGTCTGCAATTCAGGCTCGAGTGCATCTGTATTACATTCTGCACATTCGAAGCCACACCAATTTACCAGGGTTTCTAACAGAAGGCAATGCCAGGGCTGACATGCTGGCCAATCCTGCATGGGTAGGGCCTCAGCCTGACAAAATTGCACAAGCCAAGGCATTGCACGGTTTCTTCCATCAAAGTGCACATACCCTGCAGAAGCAGTTCCATTTAACGCCAACTGAAGCATGCGACATTGTCAGCGCTTGTGCTGACCGTCACGGACTCGCTGTGCCTTTGCCAGCGGGGGTAAACCCCAGAGGGCTAAAAGCCTTGCAGATTTGGCAAACGGATGTAACTCACATCCCAGAATTTGGTCGGCTGAAATATGTGCACGTGTCTATTGACACTTTCTCCTCGGCTATGTGGGCTACTGCTCACACTGGAGAGAAGGGCCGTGATGTCATTGCCCATTGGAAATCGGCTTTCTCAGTCCTGGGCGTGCCAGCTTCTGTGAAAACCGATAATGGTCCTGCCTACGCCTCGGAGAAAACGCGGCAGTTCTTACACCTATGGGGTGTAGACCATACCTTTGGTATCCCACGTTCTCCTACTGGCCAAGCCATTGTCGAACGCGCTCATGGTACCTTGAAGCGTGTTTTGGACAAACAGAAAAGGGGAATGCATGGAGAAACCCCACAGAGCTGACTAGCAAAATCTTTGTATACAATTAATTACCTTACAGTACCACAAAATTCAAATAATCCTGTTATTCTGAATCATTTTCTCTCACTGCAGTCTGCAGGTGACATACAACTGCCCCGGGCAAAAGTCTGGGTACGGAATTTACTCACTAACCAGTGGGAAGGCCCTCATGAGCTTATCGTTTGGGGTCGTGGGTATGCTTGCGTTTCCATAGATACTGGGATACAGTGGCTACCTGCAAAATGTGTTCGCCCTGACCTACGGCAGCAGAGGCAGAACAGGCAACCTCCAAATGATGACCAGAACGCCAACCATCCAAATGGTGACCAGAATGTAGATCATCAGCCTAATGACTCTTCTGATGATGACCAGGATGTCAACCATCAGGCAGATGGTCCTTCTACAAGCAGAGACTGGGATGGTCCTTCCACAAGCAGAGACTGAACTTTAAATTTCTTGTTGTGGAGTCAGATAGTTAAAGCCTTAAGGACATATTTAGAATTAATAACTGATGTAGATTTCTATTTAGGATTAATAGTAGAGTTGTTATCTTATAAAACAAAAAGGGGGAATTGTAGATACAAAAATGCTGCTAGCAAGGATTTTCTTGCTATTTTCTAAGTCCGTGAGAGACTTTTCTCTCTCACAGAAGAGGTAGCAGAGTTATGTAAACAACCAAGCCACCTGCAACCTTGGAAAGTCTTGTTTATGGTATAGTAGAAAATATTTTGATAATGGATGTTTTAGGATTTTGGCCAATCGCCCCCAAGTGGTGGCTGGTCCTTTGTCCAATTAGACTATGAAGAAAAAAGTCTATAAAAGAATTTGTAAAATAATTAAATAAATCAATCTTGCTGCACAATTCCTGCCTGCTGGATCTTCTCCTCCTCCTCCTCCCTATGGCTGCGGGACACAGTGATATACCGTAGGAACCAGGCCTGTGGTAATACACCCCTTTGCAAGAATATCACTTCTGGGACTATGCTTGCTAACCCATGACACTGTGACATCTGCTCCCATATCAATCAACCCTTTGATCTCAACAGTCTGTGGCTGTGGCCCTTCAGTGTTAGCTCGCAAATCAGTTGTGGTCTCTGCTCGGAAAGTTGTTGAGTCCAAAAAACCTGAGGCATGCCGGTAGAACCAAAGCCTTGGTCCCCTCTCTCTTTAAGTCTGGTCCTGGGAACACAAGACTTGAAAGGTACAAGTTGAGCAATTCGAGTATGAGCAGGTATGACTGCAGAAGGAGTGGGTGTAGAAACCATTGCACATATTTGTCCTATAAAGTCTGCATCAATTACTCCTGGATGCACAAAAATCCTTTGCAAAATAACACTTGATCTTCCTATTAGCAAAGCACTTAAGTTTTGCCCTATTAGGTCCATGTGCGTCCAAAGGCACTTCATGAACTGCAGGAGAGTCTGTGATTACTGGGTCAGCGGTGCGACCATCCATCCCTGCTGAGCCTTCTGTTCCACCAGCAAGCTTGTCACATAAACCTGTGCTGGGTGAAGTGGTTCCTGGGGAAGTATTTATGTCTGCATGCGACTTCCCTTCGTGCTCCATTGGTAGTTTCCCTGATTCTTAAGAGGCTGTCCATTGGTGTGGAAATGAGATTTACATTGTTTCATATAATGTCCCAGTTTACCACATCGGTTACACAGAAGTGCTCCAGGATCTTCTTTTTTGTTGTTAATTGCTCCAGAGGACAGAGTTTAGGGAGGGCACTGAGATTTAAAGTGGGCCAGCTGTCCACAGCTATAACAGTTATGTGTCATTTTAATAACTGCTGCAACAGCCGTAGTAACAGACTCAGTCAGCATAGCCATTTGATGTTGTGCAGTCCCTATTTTTGCACATGCATTAATCATATCATGCAATGAGGGCTTTTTCATAGGTACCAAATCAATAGCTTTCCTACATTCCTCATTTGCATTTTCTTGTGCCATTTGCAAAATTAAAGCTTCTTTTACATCTGCATCTACTATTTGTTTTTCTATTGCATCCTGAAGGCAGTCTAAATGGCTATAAAAGTCTCATTAGGGCTCTGTTTGACAGTTGTGTAGCTTTTCCCAGGAGCTGACATGCTCGCTATTTTAAACAGAGCCAGCAAAGCATGATCATGGGATTGCGCTAGGATCAAAGGGTGCAGGCGAGCCTGCAGCTGAGGCTCGTCCAAGGGGTGCAATCCCATTAATTGAGGCAAACCTGCACCAAACTGAGGATCAGCCATTGGCAATTGCGTATTATTTAGAGCAGTCTCCTTACAAAAAGCTCTCCACTCAGTCTCAAACACAGTATACTGAACTGGCACGAAAAGCACTCTAGCAATCTGCTTTAAATCACAGGGAGTTAACTCTTCACTTGTTATGAATTTCAGCATTTTTGCCACAGCAGGGACAAAAATGCTGAAATTAGGAATTGAAAGCAAGTTGGCGTAGCTCAGATAATACTTGCCAGTTAAATGGAACATGCTGATCAGGAGCTTGACTCCTGCCTCTGATAACCGGGAAAGCAGAAATTACAGTCTTGTGGCGCTTTTGACTCTGGTGATTGCTTAATGATCTTAAGTTTTTCTGCGGCTTCAAAATCTTTATCAGACAAAGCTGCGAGCCTGGTATCTCTCCAAACAGCAGCAGGACCTCACATACCCTGAGTTTCAGATATGAGTTGCAAAGTTAAGGTATCTCTATAAAGCAAGCTATCATTTTGAACCCCTGGCACAGATTCCTTTGCGCCTTGTACAAAAGGATTAGTAGCAGCAGACAGCGGAGGTGCAGCAGCAGGCAGTGGGGGTGCTGATGGCACGCTCTCATTTTCACCTTTTTCATCACTGTCACCCCTGCTGGCTGGTGGTAAAGGTAGATCAAAGGGGTTTGTAGGGATGGGGGGTGGGGGGGGGGAGAAGCAGAACAAGAAACAGGATCCGAAAAGGAGGAGGCAAAGCCCTCCACGGCTTGGGTATTGGAAACAATACAGGTCTTTCTTCACCAGCCTGTGCCCTGCCACCCCCTCCCACTGCAATGTTTCCAGTCCCACCAGCATTATCTGTGTTTGTTCCCTCTGCCAGGGCAGCTGCAGTGTCTTGCTCTTTTTTCAGTTCTTTCAAAGTGTCTAAAACTAACCTCCATGTCGTCATAAATTCTTTAACAGTATCATCTCCTCTGGAAGCAAGGTCGAGAATATGCCATCCTACTGCTTCCCAAGTTCGGATACTAGAAGTGTTGACACGTCTCATCTCAATCCCTTGACTTTTGCACCAAAGTAGCAGTCTTTGCAATATCAGCTTATCATATTTTACGCCATGTTGTTTTAACATTGACATCCATATATTAATTATTGAATTTTCCTCCTGGGATGTATTTGCTCCCATTTTGTTATCAATGGGCTCACCTTTAAAAGGTTGCAGTCCGATCCAGATCTTTGGTAGCTCTCCTCGTTACTTTTCTTCCCGTCTCCCCTGTTCTCCGCACAGGCTACCTGCCCTCCAGGCAGGCTCTTTGAATCATGTCTTGGGGTCACCACATGTGGCTGTAGTCGAGGCAGACATAAAAGCCACGCTGGTCGTAATCCATAGTCGAAAGGTAGAAAGATTTTTTTATTTTCTCTACTGCTATTCTTATACCTCTTCACAATAGCTGTGGCCTAATTTAAGATTGGTTGCTTAGAAAACAATGACAAAGCTGTCTAACAAACAATGACCATTCAGACCATAAAACAATCAGCTATGCAAGCAAAAGTATAGTTGCTACATATTATCCACAAGTTCTTCCTTGTACACTCTTAATGTCCCATAGCAAGAACATCCTCCCCTCATGTCCAGAACATCTTCTCTTATTGATTATCTTCTTGGCCTTCTCTGTGGGTTTTACTGAAGCTGCAGAATTTCACTGTAATATTCTCACGGGTAAATTCTGACTGGTTTCCGGTCTGATTCTGGGAGATTGACAGTCCAGCTGTCAATCTCCTCACTGAGGGAATTCCTGTGGGGCAGTCAGCTGTGCAGGCAGAGATTCTTGCAGAGCATTCAGCTGTGCAGGATCAGTGACTCCTCCTTCCTCTGTACCATCTTCTGCAAACCCTTTTCTAGCATCCTGTGCTTTAACAACCTCCAGCATACTCCGCCAGGCAGGCAGTAACTCTGCTGCCACAAGATTAGCTCTCCTTGTCACTCTGTCCCACGCCGTAACTCCTGCTGCATCCCAAACATCTTTCGTAAAGATTGTTATGGCATAGACTCTGTCAACATGCCCAGCCACCCACTTTATGGTACATTTAAGCCCACGCGAGGGAATTTGTCTCCCATGGCTATTTAAAAGCAGCTCCGTGAGCTGCAGCACAGATTCCTCCTCCCGGGAGGGCTATGCTGCCATCCTTCCCCACCGCTCACCTTCAATAAAGGGAAGGGATTGTTGCCGGATGTTGCTTCCTCTCAATGAGACTTGTGGCCAGTGGTGTTCGCCGTCTTGCTGCGATGCCCGCCGGGTGGCTAGCTCAGGGGCCGGCCACCGGGCAAGTGCCTTGCCTGCCACAGTAGCATAGGACGGGTGCCAAGGGAGAGTGAGAGGCTAAGCGAGGTCCAAGCAAGACTCGCTTTAGCCACCAATGAAAAAGGCGCAAGGAGAGACAAAGCAATGAGTGACTCTTCTTGGAGGGACAGGATACAGGCTTATCGGAGCCTGGGAAAGAGTGGCCGAGAAGAGGAGAGAAAAGTCTCTGACAGGGGGTTTTCTACCCCACTGCTCAGGGCAGAGCAATCATAAAACAGCCAATAACAGAACAGACAAGGGGTGTTACATGAGTGGGGATACATACAACTTAACCCATGGGGAGAGAGGCGGAAAGGGTGAGCACGGGCCAACGACAGAGTGATGTGGAAACCAAGGGAGGGGAGAGTGGTGGTCATTGCAGACATGCAGGGTGTCACATCTTTCCCGCCTTGGCTAACAGCCTTGCCAGACAGCCTGAGGGTGTCTATGTTGTGGCGGGCAGCTATCTTAGGGTTCCTGGGCCTCATGAGAATTAAACCACTGGACCTTTTGTCCAACGGGGCCCAGGACACCGTGGCAAGAGCCATGGCTCACTGCAACACCGTCTGTTGCACATAGGTACTCCTTTGTTGCTCCTCACAGGGGGCACCAATTGACAGCGATTGAAACACACGGACCAAGCATTGATGATGCAAGGACGTTTTATTGACAAAGGCACAGACATTTATACTGTTTCTGCATAACAATTTCCACTTGTTCCATCTACATGCTAGCTAATGCATAGCAAGGTATAATGTTACTTTTTCTCTTTTGCACTTGCTTATCTTGCTGCAGGATATTCTGCAATCTTCAGCAGGGTGTTCTGTTCTGTGCAGAAGGATGTGATTTCTGCAGTTCCTTCTTTATGTATTTTCTCATAGTTCCTGCTGGACCAACTTTAGCAAGTCAGCTGTATTTAATTCCTTCTGCTCCACAGCAGCACCCCAGCAATTCTTACCGAGGAAATTTCACCCAAGTTAATGAAGATTTTTACTGTTGCTTTCAATACAGATGTCATTTCATTTGGTTCCCGTGCCCAACTTTCTTTTTTTAGCTAGCAGTTCTATTTACATATTTTTACTGAGTTGAAACAGTCTAAAAATTTTTCTAAGATTTCCATACTGAAATCTGACAAAGAACTTTTTAAAAGTGTAAAATAAGTAAAAAACCCCAAGCAAGCAAGCAAGCAAGCAAGCAAGCATGGGGCCTTATATGAGCATGTACCAGAAAGTTTTGAAACAATATTGTGTAGGTCAGATGGGTGCTCAAATATTACTGACCTTTTAAGGAATTGTTTAATCCCTGTCTTTTTCCATAGACAAAAAAAACCAAATCACTTTTCCACATTTATACAGAAAAAATAACTAATCCAACTTTTTGATCTGGTTGTCTTCCTACTACCTTCACCATTTATTTGGTTGAGTGAAAACAGACTGATCCTATTGGTCTGGACTCCAGACCACAGGATCAGGTTGCTGAATACATCAACAAATCCGATTAGTTTGTAAAAGGACTGAATGACTTTTCAGTCAAAACTTTTCAGAATTTCAGCATGTTCCACTCTCACCAAATGAAAGCACCTTCAGATGGAGCAGATGTAAGGCTGTGAGTGAAATTAAAACCATACTTCTACTGCAATATATAATATATAGTGACTCATATTCTCATGTTCCTGATGCCTCAAATCCATCTAGTCTTTCAATATAATAAAATTATGTTATTATATTTCCAACTGTTTATTTAAAACGGCTTCAAAAGTTTAAAGCTGTGTACAACTCTGGCCTGTTAATATGTGTTGGTTGAGCAATGTAGTTGTTTAAATTAATAGAGCTCAATTTTCCTAACAGATTTTTTTTTTCCCTATGCTTTATCATAACATCAAAGACAAAGAAATTGTCTTCCTGCTTCCAAAATCTCACAGCTACTTTCCTCCTTCCTGCATCAGGAAAAATGTAGCGTTACTAAGGTTTTTTTAACCAAAAATTAATCAAGGCAGGAAAAATGAGGAAGAGACAGAGAGGGATTTGAACATCCAAACAAAAATGGCCCAGAACTAAGGGCACTCAACTTGAAAAGGAAAGACAGAGGTTAAAATTCAGGTCTCCTGCCTGACGTGGACAAGAGAAATAAAATAACTAAGTTACATCCTGTATGATTCTGCTTTTGCTATGAGTAGCATTAGCATTAACCCTAACCTAACCCTAATCTAACTGTAACCATAACCATAACCACAACTGTAACCCTGAATTCAGTGTGATTTCACGGGCCACTTTACAATTTTCAGACATTGTCATGATCCAGTAATACAAGCGAGGGTCATGATGGTTTGTTTATAGATCTCAGAGTGTAAAAGGACACAAGGGATTTCAGTTTTAATCAGAACAGTGCACCTTTATTAAGTGCACTTATCTATCACAGTAATGTGATAGAGGAGAGAAAGAGAGAGAGCGAGATAAAGAAAACAAAGTAAAAGGGTAGAGAGGAAGAAAAGGGGAGGGGGGGAGAATAGCTACAAATGGATGAGACAAAGTCCTCGTGGTCTTCTGCCAATAGCTTCATCTTTCTGTGGGGAGATCTTGATCTCAGTTATTTTAGAAAGTACCTTTATAGTTTTTTTCAGAAGCGAGGGGCAACTGGTCAAGAGGTGGGGAAATCTACAGCCATTATTATGAGGCCCGTTGCTTTGGGAAACGGGTACAGGACAGGTGTACAGGACAGGTCATTCCTTTCCACTTCAGCACAGTCCTTCCTGCCTGGGCAGCAAGAACGGTGCAGTCCACTGTGACCTGCACTAATTTTCCTCAGGAATGTGTACCAGTTCCCAGCAGGCACACCTGCAGCCAACACTTGGCAGACATCCTACCTCAGTCAGGCCGGGACTCCTGTGTTCAGTCTCTGTCCTCGGCGATGATCGTGAGGCAGATGAGGGATCTTCGGACCGTCTCTTACAGACATGGATGGCGCAAGGTTGTGGTTATTTTCAGAGTCAGTCTTAGGTTCAAGCAGTGGAATAGACACCATTCTGAGGAGTGGGTGCCTTTAATAGTGCCATTTGAGAGATGGAGGCTTAGCCGGAAGTGGTTTCTGCCAGAATCCAAGATGGCAGAAAGGGCAGAAATCTTATGATGCCACACCAAAGATAGCAGCTTTACAGGAAGTTGCTTTCCTCAACACTCAAAATGGCAATTTTTTGCTGGAAGTTATGTTGATGCCACACCAAATATGGTGACATGGCCAGAAGTTGCTTTTTCAGCACTCAAGATGGTGAGTTTCCCAGAAATTATGTATACCACAACAAAGATGGTGGCTTGGTATGGGGCTTTTTCGTTTCTACAAAGATGGTGGCATCATGTGCATGCGATTTAGGTAGGCAGGGAAAATGGCTCCATGAAAGGACCCTGCTCTGCAGAAAGGTGTTAATTTGGCTGCCTGATCCTGATTCTGACTCTGATGCAGACCCCGAGGTTTCAGTGTGATTTTCATCAGCGTTTTCCGGTGTGGGGACACGGGTGGTGGGATCAGTGGCGTTTGGGATGGGCGGGATGTGTGTGGGAGGCCACAGGCAGTGGCTGGGCCAGCTCTGTTGCTGTTGCGCCGCAATGCCCACTATACTATGTGGTGCCAGACCGGGCTCCCTCCCTCCCCTGCCCCACCACCTCCCCGTGCCCCTACCACCCCCCTGCTTCCCTACCCCTGGCCCAGGGAAATGCAGGAAAACACAAAAAGGTCGAGGAAATAAGAATCACCAGAGCTGCCTGAGACATCCCCCTGCCTGAAAGGGTGGGAAGGTGTACAGAGCTGGGAGCACCTAGGAGGTTGCAGCTCATCTTTTCCAGGAGGTGAGAAGTGGGGGTGATATGCGGAAAAGTCCACAACTCAGTAAAGTTGTAAAGTAGTGTCAGAGACTGAAATATTTTATTTTATGACTTAAACATTTTCTTAAAGGAGTTTTAAAACTGTATTACAAAAGCGAAGAGAAGACTACCACACCCTGAATGGGGCCCTGAGGCCTGACACTGCTCACTGATGAAGATAAGATAAAGTAACAACTCAGGGCTGGGGACATTCACTGAGCATAGGCTTAACACCTCCAAGATGAGGACCACAGCCCCAGGGCTATCAGCTGCCAGGCTCACACAGACCCTCGCACCAAGGGGTGGAAGGAGGAGAGGCTTTGGGTGTCTTGGAAAAGCCTGTGGTCAGAGGCACAGTGACTGCCCACCCTCCAACTGTGCAGAGCCCAGCTGAGGGGTCCTCACGGCGGGGGGGGGGGGAGCTTATCCACAGCAGAAGGGGGTGACATGGCCCATCACAGGGGCCCCCCTCAAAGGGGTCCCCAGACCTTGCACCAGAGCACCAGAGATGATGCAACAGACCCTCAGTGTTGCAAGCGACAGTGTCAAGCCAGCCTCTGCAAGAGAGGCACGTGGGCATTCCCACCTGGCCCAAAGCGTATATTAATCCACGGGATTCTGCACTCTTTGGTGTGCGGCAGCATGGCATAACGTGTGGCGGCGTGTGGCGGTGTGGCCATGGTGGCGATGGGGGACCCTCACCACCAGCAGACCAGATGGAGGAGAGCAATGAGATGTCGTTGGGACCCTCAGATGGGTGATATGCTTCCACCTAATCCCTGTCACCTCTCCCTGTTCCCCCACCCCCCACGCACACTTCTTTTTTTGTTTCTTTTTCTCTTTCTTTTCTCTACCCTTCTCTTTGCCTCTTTTACTATTAAATGAGATACATCCATTTTTTGGCAACAACATCTAACCTCGTTCGGTTTTAATCTCATTTCTGGGGATATTTTGAACCTTCTAAGTTTCTGGTCTATGCTCAGAGACCTAGCTTGCTTTGCTTTTCTGGTGATGCCATGAAGATTTTTGCCTTTTCTTTTATACCCCTGTTATACCTTTTACAACTTCTGTATTCCTAGTGCTTTTTGCCTACATTCTTGGACTTGTTTGTCAAGCTAAGAGACTAAACATTTTAGAAGCTTCGTAGTTAGGGATCAGTGTGCCTCAGACCCCAAGGTCCTCTCCAGAACATATTCCGTAAACCAAGATAGAACCATCCAGGGGAAGGTTCCCCGGGGGGGGGGGGGGGGGTTCACTTGAGCCTCTCATTGGGGAATCTCTGATAGATATGCTAATTAGTAAAACCTATAATGTTATACCCAATGTTGGGGGGGAAGGAAGAGGAGAGACACAGAGACACAGGGAAAGACTCAGTGGGGTGCATCTCAATGCATATGACCTGGATGTGTACACCTAAGGATCCTTAAATATAAATACCAAGGTAAAATCCCTTTTCCCCTTCTAACCGTGTATGCCTCTTGATTTTAAGACCAGGAAAAGGCATCAGTTGCTGGCGACCATGAAGGGACCCTAAAGACCTTGAAAATCGCAGTCTTGGTTTGGAACACATCTTGCTTTGCCCCTCTCTTTGCCGGCAAATTACAGAGGGGCCGGAGCAACAATCTGTGACCAGGACTTTAGGACGCAGCACGGAAAGGCAGAAGCACGGAAAGAGGTGTGCGAAAAGGGGATCAGTACTATTGAGACTGTGCTAGCACTAGGGAAGGAGATCTCTGAGGGGGTTGGAAAGGTTGGGGGCATAAAAGCCCACAAAAGGGGAAAGCTTAAACTTTTCCCCCTGCAAACTGTGGAAAGGAGGGGACGCCCTCCGTGGAGTCCACAGGAGCCCAGATGCTGCACCCTACGCAGCTGCAGGAGTGGCTCAGAGGTTGGTTGGTTGGTTGGTTCAGATGTCAGGAGTTGTGGGCTCGGATCCTGTTGAGACCAGATTTTCACGTGCGCACATTTACTGCTTGCTAAAACTAGTTGGTTTTTAGTATTTTAAAGTGCTGTTTTGAAGTGTTTGTGTAGTAACCTAGATAAACTGCCTGAGAAATCGGAATTCCCAGGCCAGATTGCAGGCTGAATTCCGGAGTTAAGAGCTTTCCTCTGGCAGAGTTTTCCTGTCTGTGAGAAAACATGGGCGGTGTGAATGAAAAAATCCCTCCTAACAGCCCGTTGGAGCTGATAATAAAACACTGGAAATGGCTGACAGGGCGAAAAACTACTTTGAACACCCGAGAATTGATTAGACTGTCCACACGGGTTTGGCTGACTTTAAAATTAAGTCAAGGAAATTGGCCTCACTATGGGAGTTTGGAAAATAACATCATTAATGACCTGATGGTAGAATTGAGATCATTACGTAGGTTTGATGAACTAAGATATGCAGAACTTTTTACTATGTATTTGAACAGGGAAGAAGCATATGTGGTAGACAAAAGTAATATGAAAATGACTTTGAGGAAGAGAAAGGGAAAGAAAAAGCCGCAGCAAGCTGACTCGTATGTTAATACGGACAGAGAAATTGATACAACAGATACAGATATGGCAGCACCAGCTTTGCGCAATGGGAGAGGGTCTCCCCACCCTGTTCAACCGCCGGGGCAGCCCGCACAGGAGGGGGTGGGGGAGCAGCAGCTCTGCTGCCGCCGCCTCCGCCGGTGGGGCAGCCCGCACAAGTGGGGGCAGGGGGAGGGGGAGCAGTGGCTCTGCCACCACCGCCGCCGCCTCCACCGCCAGGGCAGCCCACACAGGTGGGGGCGGGGGATGGGGGAGCAGTGGCTCCCCCACTGCCACTGCTGCTGCCACCACCGCCGCTGCCGCCTCAGCTGTCCCTGCCGCTGCCCGAGCGGGGGCAGGGGAGGGGGCGAGAGGCCAGCTCCAAGCCGGAGGAGCGGCGCGGGGCCCCCCCACCCCCAGCCTCGTCAGGGGCGGAGGGCGGGCGCGGAGGTAGGGGAGATGCGGATTGGCCACCGCCCCCTGACTTTTCCAGAGGCAGAGACGGGGAAGGGGGAAGGGAAGGGGCAGGCTGGCCGCCTTTCCCCGAGTACCCTGAACACAGAAGTGAAGGCAGTAATGGACACAGGCAATTGCAGCGGCATTCCCCAATACAGAGAATCGCTAGTTTCCGAGCCAGAGACAGGAGGAGCCGCTCGCTCTCCCCACCCTGTGGTGCAGGCAGAGTTAAAGCTGAGGGCAGATGGGATGGCCCCGACCCAGGCGGCTCTTACAGAGCTAGGGATGGAAGAACCTGCTTACAGCCCCTGCCTCCCTACCCCTCCACTTCCGCAAAGAGCGAGACAGTTCCTGATCAACATTTGCCTGGAACAAGTTTTAAAACCAATGAACCAATTTCAATTAAAAGCGAATGGGAAGATTTTGATACAGATGGTTCTCACGGGGAGGGAGGTAGAAGAAGGGGCAGGATAGCCCAAGAAGCTATGAGAGCAGTCAGTCCCATTGCTAAACACACAAGGTGCAAAGCAGGTAAAGGGGGGGAGGAAGAACTTGTATTAGAAGCGCCTCTGAGACAGGCTGTGGGAAATCAAGGAGTCATTTATGTAAAAGCACCATTTTCTCTCGGAGAATTACAGCAGTGGAAAAACTCAATTGGGAAGTACAGGGACAACCCAGAAAGAGTAGCTATGCGTGTAGAAATGGCCATAAAATCCCAAAACTCAGATTGGGGTGATCTAAATGTTATGCTAGATGAATTATTGGATAAAACAGAGAGAGAAATGGTCAACAAAGCTGCTATATCTGCTATAGAAACTCAAATTGCAACTGGGAGTCTCCAAGAGTCAGTTAATGATATCTATCCCCTAGCAAACCCTGGCTGGGATCCCAATGTCCCAGAACAGATGGAAAAGCTGAAGCCATACCAGAAATGGGTGTTTGTTGAGTTAACAACGTATTCTGTGTTAAATACTTTAAACGGTAAACTGAGTCAAGACACTGTGGATGTGATTGGAGCTACAGGGGTAAGTGAAACAAGGCCTTTTTTCCAACCTTTAAAATTTAAATTGGGAAAACACTGGGTCACTCACCAGTTCCTGTATATGCCAAATTCCCCAATGCCATTATTGGGCAGAGATTTATTGGAAAAATTGGAAGCAGAAATTAAGTTTTCAAAGGAAGAGGGAGTGAAAGTTATAATCCCAGAATCTAAAATTATCGAAGCAGCTGCTATACTTGTACAGGAATGCCATGGAAAAATTCCCAAAGAAGTTGAAGAGGCTGTCATTCAAATAGTGTGGGCCAATGATTCTCCTGGGAGATCCAAAAAAGCTGAACCTGTGAGTATTACACTCAAAGCAGGGGCTATACCAGTAAGACAAAGACAATATCCTCTGAAATTAGAAGCTCGTAAGGGATTAGTACCTGTGACTGAAAAGTTTCTCAAATTTGGGTTGTTAGTAGAATGTGAATCCAGGTACAACACAACCAATCTTGCCAGTAAAGAAAGCTGATGGTAAAAGCTACAGGTTGGTACAGGATTTGAGGGAAATCAACAAGATAACAGGGGACATACACCCAGTGGTAGCAAATCCTTACACACTTTTGACAACACTAACAAATGAATTTGGGTGGTTCACTGTTTTAGATCTCAAGGATGCCTTTTTCTGCATTCCTGTGCATAAGAATAGCCAAGAACTCTTTGCTTTTGAGTGGGAGAATCCAGAAACAGGGAGGAAAACCCAGCTCACCTGGACAGTTTTACCACAAGGATTCAAAAACAGCCTGACCATATTCAGAAACCAGCTGTCAAAGGAGCTTGAGGACTGGAGGAAACAAGAACCAGGAGGAGCAGTTCTCCAGTATGTTGATGACATCTTGATAGCAGCCAAGACACGAGACGACTGCATAAAGCTCACTGTAAGTCTGCTGAACTTTTTGGGCCAACGTGGGTATCGGGTCTCAAAAGAGAAGGCACAGGTTGCCAGGGAAACAGTAGTATACCTGGGCCTGGAAATTTACCGTGGACATCGCCAACTACCGTAAGGGAGATGCAGGCCTTCCTGGGAATGGTAGGTTGGTGTCGCCTGTGGATATCAAACTACGGTATACTGGTGAGACCTTTATATGAGGTCCTTAAAGCAGCTGAAAAGGGGACAATCATGTGGACAGAGAATGCCAGGACTGCATTTAAACAACTGAAACATTCCTTGATGCCAGCCCCAGCTCTGGGGCTGCCGGACCTGACTAAACCTTTTGAACTCTTTACACATGAGCGACTGAATGTTGCTCTGGGGGTACTGGCACAGCACCTTGGAGACCAGCGAAGAGCTGTGGCCTATTTCTCAAAACAACTAGACAATGTAGCCCAGGGTTGGCCAGGATGCTTGAAAGCTGTGGCAGCAACAGTCCTTCTGATACAGGAGGCCTGTAAATTCACCCTTGGGCAGCACATTGTCGTGTATGTACCCCATGCAGTGATAAATGTGCTGGAGCAAAAGGGGGACACTGGCTCTCCCCTAGCAGGATGCTCAAATACCAATCTGTGTTGTTGGAAAAGGATGATGTTACTCTAAAGACAACTTCTGTGGTAAACCCTCCGATGTTTTTATCATCCACATTACTTGACAGTGTGCCTGAGCATGATTGTTTGCAGACAATAGAGGAAACTTATTCCAGCAGACCAGACCTGAAAGATGTTCCTTTGAAAGATCCAGCCTAGGAACTGTACACTGATGGGAGCAGCTCCATGAGAAACGGTAGGAGGATGACCGGTTATGCCGTAACCACCTCAGATAAAATCATTGAGGCAAAAGCCTTGCCTCCAGATGTATCATCACAGAAGGCTGAACTCATTGCACTAACGAGAGCTCTAGAACTGAGTGAGCGGAAGAAGGTGAACATATGGACTGATTCCAAATATGCCTTCAGTGTTGTTCATGCCCACGGAGCTATTTGGAAGGAACGTGGCCTGCTGACTGCTCAAGGTAATGAAGTTAAGCATGCTAAACAAATTCTTGCACTTTTACAGAGCATTTGGAAGCCTACGGAAGTGGCTATCATGCATTGCAAGGGTCATCAAAAAGGGAAAACAGCCCCCGAACTGGGAAATTGTTTTGCTGACGAAACAGCCAGGGGAATTGCAGAAAAAGGCATTTTTGCAGTGGTACCACAGAAAGAGATAGATTTGTCATCATTTACCCCAAAATACAATCAGAGGGATCACAAATTAATTAAGTTCCTTAAGGCTGAAATCAAAGAAGGTGGGTGGGCTGTTACCCCAGTAGGACAAGTTGTAGTTCCACCTCTGATCCTTCGGGAAATAGCCCAATGAGAGCATGAAAGTACCCACTGGGGAGCAGAAAATCTTTTAAAACATTTGAGGAAAGTAGTGATAGGGAGAGGAATGACTGATATTGTACAATCTGTAACAAGCGAGTGTGAAACCTGCTGTAAAAACAACCCTGATACAGGCAAGAGAGTTGTGTTAGGAGTGACAAAGACAGGAGATCTCCCAGGAGATTATTGGCAAATAGATTTTGCTGAGATGCCATGCAAAGAGGGATGCAGGTATATACGGGTACTGGTTGACACCTTCAGTGGATGGCCTGAGGCTTTCCCCTGTCGCACCAACACAACAAAAGAAATAGTGAGAGCTTTGCTCAATCATATAATACCAAGATTTGGGGTTCCTTTGGGAATGTCATCAGATAGGAGGCCACATTTTGTGGCAACAGTGGTTGGGGAAGTTAGCAGGATTTTGGGACTTACCTGGGACCTGCACACACCATACAGGCCCCAGGCAAGTGGCAAAGTTGAACGCATGAATGGGACCCTCAAAACCCAGATTTGCAAGATTTTTTCAAGAGACATCCATGACATGGGTTCAAGCCCTGCCTATAGCCTTGCTGAGAGTCCGCATACAGCCAAGGCGAAGGGACAACATCAGTCCCTATGAAATATTATATGGCAGGCCATACCAGGTTCCACATATCCCAGGGGAAATTCATATGAGAGGTAAAAATGATTTGCAAAATATTTAATGGCTCTGAGTTCCACTTTGCAGAAGCTCCAGAGATTTGTCGTGTTATCCAAACCAATAGGATTGGACACACCTGCTCATCCGTTCCAGCCTGGAGACTGGGTCTGCATCAAGTGGTGGGACAGCGACCCCTTGCAAGCCGAGTGGAAGGGACCATTCCAAGTTTTGCTGACCACTTTTACTGTGGTCAAGGTTGCAGGCAAGGGACCGTGGATTCACTACTCCAGGGTGAAGAAAGCTTCTGCTCCCGAAATCACCAAGAAGACAGAGACCGATACAAATCAGAAAGATGCAGTCTAAATTGTTTTTTACATGTTTGCTGTTTGCCCAACTGGTAACCATGGTTCAGGGTTCACCCCATGATTTGCATAAGACTGTGGTCCAAAATGTGTCCAAAATTCTTAATAGGAGCAATTGCTGGATCTGTACTCAGTTACCGCCCCTAGATGGGAAGGGTTACTAGCCATTGATTGGCATTTTAATAGAAGAATTAAGAAAGATTTGGATGAAATTTAGAAGGGAACTCAAATTCTACATGAAGTAGCTTCTAGAAATAACACCTTAAAATTTGATCATATTTTTGATACCCTCACCTCATGGTTACCAAACTGGGCCTGGGTACAAGAAATATTCATAATAGTTGTAATTGTAGTTATTATCTATGTAATTTCCTGTGGAGCAGCCGGTTGTGTAAACCGGTTCTGCAGGTAGAAAAGTAGAGTAGAGTAGAGACTAGACAAGATAGAGTTTTGTTAGTCTCTAAAAGGGGGGAAATGATGCCATGAAGATTTTTGCCTTTTCTTTTATACCCCTGTTATACCTTTTACAACTTCTGTATTCCTAGTGCTTTTTGCCTACATTCTTGGACTTGTTTGTCAAGCTAAGAGACTAAATATTTTAGAAGCTTCGTAGTTAGGGATCAGTGTGCCTCAGACCCCAAGGTCCTCTCCAGAACATATTCCGTAAACCAAGATAGAACCATCCAGGGGAAGGTTCCCCGGGGGGGGGGGGGGGGTTCACTTGAGCCTCTCATTGGGGAATCTCTGATAGATATGCTAATTAGTAAAACCTATAATGTTATACCCAATGTTGGGGGGGAAGGAAGAGGAGAGACACAGAGACACAGGGAAAGACTCAGTGGGGTGCATCTCAATGCATATGACCTGGATGTGTACACCTAAGGATCCTTAAATATAAATACCAAGGTAAAATCCCTTTTCCTCTTCTAACCGTGTATGCCTCTTGATTTTAAGACCAGGAAAAGGCATCACTGGGTCTAAACCAGATCATAATAAGTAGGTATGTTTATTCAGCGCTGAGGTGCATGGGGAATCACTCCTCCAAAGGCATATGCACTGTCAATGGTGATTGGCTTGGTATATATCGAGTTACAAGTTACATATTCATTAAGTGTCTCAATATGTCTATACATATTCATTACCCAGCCCTGCCTAGCCCTGCTTCATATTATAAGGAGCCCAAAAGTAATTTCCATATGTTTTGCGTTTGCGCAGTGCCTCCTGGTGGTTGTAGGCAGGGGTCGCAAGATGAACAGCTGAGCAGCTGGCTTAGAGGATGAGGTCATTGAAGTGCACAGGCCCAGGGACACTGCCCAGTCCCTGCGGTGGAGCAGGTCCCTGACAGTGATACCAGGTACCAGAACGGGCCAAGGCAGACCTGACACAGCTGACTCCATGAAATCAGACAGCTCTCACTCAGGCAGTTCCTCTGAGGAGGAAGATGAGATGGCTGCTTTAAGCAGGCTAAAGAGGGGAAAGATAACAAGAAAAGCAATAAGGGAGCGAAGCCCAATTGCTAAATGGCCCAGAGCAAAAAGGGAGCCAGTTTTGCAAGCCCCTTTGAGACAGGCTGCGGGTAATCAAGGGCCAATCTATGTGAAGGTTCCATACTCCCTCATAGAACAATGGAAGAGTACAGTAGGAAAATATAAAGAAAATCTAGACAAAGTGGCTACTTTGGTACAAAGAGCAATTAAAACACAGAACCCTGACTGGAGTGATTTGGCAGCTATGATAAGACATTGCTTGACCCCACTGAAAGACAGATGGTAAACAAAGCTATTACAGACTCTGTGGAATTAGGCATAGCTAACGGGACGCTACAAGGTATGGTTGCAGATATTTTTCCAACAGATGATGCAAGGTGGAACCCAAATGTGCCAGCAGAAATGCAAAGATTAAAACGGTATCAAGATCTCATAGTATATGGGTTAAAGCATGGTGTCCCTAAAGCTCTTAACTGGGCAAAGCTTGATGAAGTGAAGCTCATCAGAAGGAGTTGAAACGCCTTCTGATTTTTTGAATAGGTTAAGATACAACGGAAGGGGGAAATCATCTGGCTTATTTGTTAATGGGTCAGGCTTCAAATGATATAAGAAGAAAGTTGCAAAAGTTAGATGGGGTTCAAGACATGAATAAATTGTTAGAAGTAGCCTGGAGAGTGTTTCGAGATAGAGACTGCAGTGACAAAGGTAAACCCTGTCCCAGGAAGAAGGATAGTCAGGAAAAGTCATCTAAGAAAGCCCCTCCCCCTAGGGACAAAGACACATGCGCTTATTGCAAGAAGAAAGGGCATTGGAAGGCTGAATGTCCAATGTTGAAGAAGACACCTCCAGTTCCACAGCTCCCATTGGAACAAAACTCAAACTCAGAATGATGGGGACCAGAGGCTTCTCCCCTAGCAGAGCCTTCGGTTATAGCCAGGCTGGGGAAAGATGATATAGAATTTCTGGTAGACGCCGGTATTACCACAGGCCTGGGTCCTACGGTATATCACCGTGTCCCAGAGCCATAGGGAGGAGGAGGAGAGAAGATCCAGCAGGCAGGAATTGTGCAGCAAGATTGATTTATTTAATTATTTTACAAACTCTTTTATAGACTCTTTTCTTCATAGTCTAATTGGACAAAGGATCAGCCACCACTTGGGGGTGATTGGCCAAAATCCTAAAACATCCATTATCAAAATATTTTCTACTATACCATAAACAAGACTTTCCAAGGTTGCAGGTGGCTTGGTTGTTTACATAACTCTGCTACCTCTTCTGTGAGAGAGAAAAGTCTCTCACGGACTTAGAAAATAGCAAGAAAATCCTTGCTAGCAGCATTTTTGTATCTACAATTCCCCCTTTTTGTTTTATAAGATAACAACTCTACTATTAATCCTAAATAGAAATCTACATCAGTTATTAATTCTAAATATGTCCTTAAGGCTTTAACTATCTGACTCCACAACAAGAAATTTAAAGTTCAGTCTCTGCTTGTGGAAGGACCATCCCAGTCTCTGCTTGTAGAAGGACCATCTGCCTGATGGTTGACATCCTGGTCATCATCAGAAGAGTCATTAGGCTGATGATCTACATTCTGGTCACCATTTGGATGGTTGGCGTTCTGGTCATCATTTGGAGGTTGCCTGTTCTGCCTCTGCTGCCGTAGGTCAGGGCAAACACATTTTGCAGGTAGCCACTGTATCCCAGTATCTATGGAAACGCAAGCATACCCACGACCCCAAACGATAAGCTCATGAGGGCCTTCCCACTGGTTAGTGAGTAAATTCCGCACCCAGACTTTTGCCCGGGGCAGTTGTGTCTCGCCTGCAGACTGCAGTGAGAGAAAATGATTCAGAATAACAGGATTATTTGAATTTTGTGGTATTGTAAGGTGATTAATTGTATACAAAGATTTTGCTAGTCGGCTCTGTAGGGTTTCTCCATGCATTCCCCTTTTCTGTTTGTCCAAAACACGCTTCAAGGTACCATGAGCGTGTTCGACAATGGCTTGGCCAGTAGGAGAACGTGGGATACCAAAGGTATGGTCTACACCCCATAGGTGTAAGAACTGCCGCGTTTTCTCCGAGGCGTAGGCAGGACCATTATCGGTTTTCACAGAAGCTGGCACGCCCAGGACTGGGAAAGCCGATTTCCAATGGGCAATGACATCACGGCCCTTCTCTCCAGTGTGAGCAGTAGCCCACATAGCCGAGGAGAAAGTGTCAATAGACACGTGCACATATTTCAGCCGACCAAATTCTGGGATGTGAGTTACATCCGTTTGCCAAATCTGCAAGGCTTTTAGCCCTCTGGGGTTTACCCCCGCTGGCAAAGGCGCAGCGAGTCCGTGACGGTCAGCACAAGCGCTGACAATGTCGCGTGCTTCAGTTGGCGTTAAATGGAACTGCTTCTGCAGGGTATGTGCACTTTGATGGAAGAAACCGTGCAATGCCTTGGCTTGTGCAATTTTGTCAGGCTGAGGCCCTACCCATGCAGGATTGGCCAGCATGTCAGCCCTGGCATTGCCTTCTGTTAGAAACCCTGGTAAATTGGTGTGGCTTCGAATGTGCAGAATGTAATACAGATGCACTCGAGCCTGAATTGCAGACCACAAGGTTTGCAACAGCGAAAACAGAGCCGCATTTTTCACCTCCTTCAGAAGTGAACAATCTAAGCGTTGGGTTATATCTGCTACATAAGCAGAGTCAGTAACCAAATTCAAAGGTTCCTGTGAGAATCGCTGAAAAGCCATGGTAACAGCCCTTAATTCAACTAACTGAGCAGAGCCTGACTCGTGTTCCTTCAGCACCTGCCATTCTGATCCCTCCTTCCAGGTAACAATGGCTTTCCCAGTTTTCCCTGAACCATCCGTAAAGACGGTGGGTCCTTGCACCGGCACTCGGCTATTTCTTGGCCGCAAGGAAAGTACGGTCGATTTTGCCAGCTGCAGTAATTTATGGCTGGGCAGATGGTAAGTGATCTGCCCTGAAAAGTTTTGCAGCGCGCTTTGCAAAGGAGCACTATGGATGAGGCTCCGCTCAAAGTATTCCTTTGAGATCGGAATGACAATTACTGCAGGATCCGCAGCCATCAGTTGCAAACACCGTTGACGGCATTTGATTATCAGAGAAGCGACCAATTCAAACACTGTGGTCACAGTCCTTTTTGGCTGGTGAGGCAAAAAGACCCATTCTAGGATATGCAAAGGATCAGGCCATTGTGCATTCCACTGGCCAATGATACTTGTAGGATGGAGGTCTGGAATAGTAATGAAAACAGTGATAGCAATGGAGGGATCCACTCGATAAACCTGACGAGCGGAAACAGCCCGTTGGACCTCTTGCAGCGCTTGTCTCGCTTCTGGAGTCAACTCCCGAGGTGAATTCAGATCAGGATCCCCTTTTAATGTATTAAAAAGTGGGGAAAGCTGCTTTGCAGTTAGAGCTAAATAAGGTCGTAACCAATTGATGACACCCAACAGCTTTTGAGCATCATTCAAGGTTTTAATCGAATCCGGGAATTGCACCTCTTGGCGTTGGATAGTTTGGTCCAAAATTTTCACTCCAAAGTATTTCCAAGGAGGATGCTGTTGAACTTTCTCTGGAGCTACCTCTAATCCATAGGCATGCAGAGCAGCGAGCAGCTGAGGCTGTATTCTCAGCAGCTCGTCCCGTGTGGACGCTGCCACCAGGATATCATCCATGTAATGGTAGCAGCGTGCATCAGGAAACTGCTTGCGAACTCCGGCTAAAGCTTGGGCGACATACCACTGACAGATAATTGGGCTGTTCCTCATCCCTTGAGGGAGGACCTTCCATTGGTACCTCTTAGCAGGTTCAGCATTGTTAATGGCAGGCACAGTAAAGGCAAATTTTGGTTTGTCATCAGGATGCAAAGGAATTATGAAAAAACAATCCTTTAAATCAATGATCAGGATGTCCCACCCCGTAGGAATCATGGTGGGAGAGGGCATGCCAGGCTGCAATGCCCCCATACCTTCCATTACTGCATTAACTTTCCGGAGGTCCTGCAATAATCTCCATTTCCCTGATTTCTTCTTAATTACGAAAACAGGAGTGTTCCAGGGGCTAGTAGAAAGTTCAAGGTGCCCCTGTTGTAACTGTTCCTGAACCAGCTGATGAAGGGCGTCTAACTTCTCTTTTGGTAGGGGCCACTGCAGCTCAAAGACTGGTGTGTCAGTCAACCACCGCAAAGGCAGTGGAGGATACTGTGCGCCCTTACGCACAGTGACCCCTGCTAAAAATTTGTCCCAATCCTTACGCCCCAAGCTGCCAATACATCCCGTCCCCAAAGGTTAAGGGAAGTGGTAGCAACATAAGGCCTAATCATAGCTGTGTGCCCCTCTGAGTCCTTCACCACCACAGGCTGTTCGCTTAAATAGCTCTGTGTGGTTCCTCCTACTCCTGCAATGGCCGATCCCACCGGGGCTAAAGGCCATGAGGGAGGCCACACAGAGAAGGAGATGATAGTTACATCAGCACCAGTATCAATCAAACCTCGAAGCTGAGTCCGGAGTGGACAGGCGTTCAGCAGGATCAGGGTACATGTCATCTGTGGCCTTTGGTCAGAGATGTCTTCAGTCCAGAAGGCCTGCAGAAGTCCCGTAGATCCACTGCCGTTATCTTCATGAGTTGGTTGTTCTATCCTGGGGACACGAGACTTAAAAGGCACTAATTTAGCAAGGCAGGTCTTTTCCGGAATAGTTACAGGAGGTTTTTGCGTGGAGACCATAGTGCAAATCTGACCTTTAAAGTCAGCATCAATAACTCCTGAGAGCACTAAGGTTCCTTGATGGGCAACATCAGGTTTTCCCACCAGCATTGCACTGGATCCCTGGGTTAAGGGTCCATATGCATCCAAGGGAACTTTATAAATACCGCTAGAGTCTAAGACGACTGCGGCTGCGGTGTGGACATCAAAACTGTCTGATCCCTGGGTGCTGTCTCTAGGGTGGCTGGGTAGGCCTGTGCCTGTACCTGTGCCACTCTCTGGGGGAGCGACTGCATTGGAGAGCAATTCCCCCTCCTTGCACCCTGGTGTAAGTTTCCCGACAAAGGCTGACCATCGGCATGAGTCTGCGATCTACAATAGTCCGAGCAATGCCTTGGCCTGCCACACCTTTTGCACTGGGGGATCGGCTTAGGCCTCTTCCGTTTCTTCACCTGTTTTGGTTGCTTTGGTTCACGACCAGAAGATGCGTGAACAGGCTGCAGGAACGCAGCCAAAGCAGACCTTTTCTGGTTCCCAGATCCCACCTTAGCACAGGCTTCGACCATGTCTGTTACCTCAGGATCCCCTGGTAAGGCATCTATGATTTTTCTGCACTCCTCATTTGCATTATCTCTCACTAACTGCCTTAACAACAACTGTCTTAACCCGTCATCCTCAACCTGCTTCTCGAGAGAAGCAGCAACTTTCTCTACAAAGGAGAGGAATGACTCTGATTTGCCTTGAACTATTTCAGTATATCACTTTCTGGGTGCTGACAACTCTATGGTTTTCAACAGGGCAGCCATGCCGACCTGTTGAGCTCGCTGCAGGATGCTAGAGGACAAGGTACCCTGTAGGCTGGGATCAGAGAAGGGACCAGTCCCCATCAAAGCATCCATTCCTGCTGTCCGTCTAGGATCAGCAGCAGGGAGCTGCAAATTTGCTAATGCAGTCTTGCTGGCCAGCTTTCTCCAGGTTTTCTCAAAAACTGTAAATTGTACAGGTTGAAATAGAATTTGACCTAAGTGTCTGATATCAAATGGAGAAATCAAGTCCGTATTTATCACCTTTATTATTTGCATAACCTCAGCAGAACCTAGCCCATATTGTGCTACCTTGGATTGGAGGTCCTGGGCAACTTTCCAAGCAATCACCTCATGCTTATCACGCTCGCCTGAATTTGGGAGAGCCTTATACACTGGGAAAGCTTGGATCTCCCCTTTTGGGGAACCAGTACCATCCTGAACTTCTGGCACAGCCTGTGGCTGAAGTTTAACAGCTTCCCGGTTATGCCCAGAATCCTCAAAGCTATTTGGCATTCCAAGTGTTTCCAATAACCTCCAGTCACCCTCCTCCAATGCTCGCATCTTAACTGACTCTAAGAAGCGACTGTAGTGGGTCGGCTGCACTGTTACCATGCAGTCCTGAAAGGTCCAGGGGCGAGACCGGGGCAGCCTTTTCCTTCGCCACGCGGCTACAGCCGCCTGACGACCTGGGACCAGAACCTCATCTGCTTCACTGCCTGACGATGAGTCATCAGGCAAAGGCAACTCAGAGATGCTGGGAGTGAACAGAGATGGACGGAGAGGGGCAATTTGGCTAAGTTCGCTAGAGCCAGAACAGACAGTACAGACTGCAGTTGGCTGCACTGCAGTTTGAACAGCAGCTTCTTTACAGGAGGCCGTCTCGGCCAGTCCCAACCAAACCAGTACCGGAGATGCTGCCGCCATCTCCGGGGCTACGCCACGCCTGGCGCCACGCTTGTCTCTTGCACCGCGGCATCGTTCAGCGCCGTCGCTGGCCCTTGCTCCGCGGCTGCGTTCGGCGCCACCGCCCCCGGCTGCCATTCCGCAGCCGCCACCGCTTCTGGGTTTTCCTGCGGCAGCGCTACTTCTGGGTTTGCCGCTAGCTGCGCCGCTTCCTGGTTTGGAGCCGCAGCTCCCACGGGCGGCACGGGCGGTGCTGGCGGCATGGGCCTGGTGCACCCTGCACGGCAGGGTGGCTCTGGCATCTGCAGCAGTAGCAAGCTGAACAGGTCCTCCAGCTTTCGGGACATGTTCGGTAACTCTGTCAGCAAAGGCAGATGCTGTATTAAAAGGTTGATGGCTCAGTTCTGCGGCAGTGCAGAACAGTCCAGCGCCAAGGAGGGCAGCGGACCACACCCAGGCAGTCTCGGTGCAGTCTCGCCCGGCGCTACGCTGGCTAAGAAGAGACATCCGGGTGATTTTGGCTCTGTTGGTGCATACACAACCAGGCTAGGAGCCACTCTGGGGGTCCAATTCGCTAAGCCGCTAATTTGCTGCCCTGGATAAGCCGTGGTTGCCGCCAAGCCTAGCGGCAAGGCAGGCTGCGTGCCCTCCCGCTGCCCTGACCCCCCCGCCTCTGCCGGCACGGGGTCCCTGGGGGCCGCGGAGTCCTGCGACTGTGCAGGGTGAGGCAGTGCAGGCTCTGCCTGTGGAGCCGGGGGGGGTTTTCCGGATCCACCATCATTTGCCCCAGAAGCCTGGTCAGCAGGGTCCCCCTCAGACATTCCTCTGTCACTCATCACCGAAATAGGTGAGCGAGCTCTGCTGCTACAGTCAAGGTCTGTCAGCAGAAAAAATAATCAACGCCAGGTTTGGTATAATTCTAACGCAGCTGGGTTCCCAGACAGGAGCTCATGTCGGACAGCACTGCCAAGTTCTTGCCATAAGGCAAAGTCCAAGGCAGTATCTCTGTCCATGGAAATCCCTTTTAAGGTAGCCCAATCTAATAATTCCCGAACTGAGTTCTCAGGAATGGAAGTGTGCATTATACTAAACACACCTTTCCAGACCGTTACCACAGTGTCGGTTTGTGAGCCGCTGTTCGCCATTTCTCAGTCACGTTGGACCTCCCGGTCCCGGGGGGGAAGGGGAACAGCGCACCTCTAGAGGAATTCAGCTTGGCTCGCAGCAGCAGGACACGTCAGAGAGTGCAGATTATGTTGGGCAGCACCAACTACTACTACAGGCCTGGGCCCTACGGTATATCACCATGTCCCACAGCCATAGGGAGGAGGAGGAGAGAAGATCCAGCAGGCAGGAATTGTGCAGCAAGATTGCTTTATTTAATTATTTTACAAACTCTTTTATAGACTTTTTTCTTCATAGTCTAATTGGACAAAGGATCAGCCACCCCTTGGGGGTGATTGGCTAAAATCCTAAAACGTCCGTTGTCAAAATATTTTTCTACTATACTATAAACAAGGCTTCTCAAGGTTGCAGGTGTTTCATTGTTTATAGAACTCTGCTACTATCTTCTGTGAGAGAGAAAAGTCTCTCATGGACTTAGAAAATAGCAAGAAAATCCTTGCTAGCAGCATTTTTGTATCTACACACCGGCGCGGCATATTCTGTGTTAAATGCTTTAGAAGGGAAACTGCGTCATGAAACTGTTCATGTAGTTGGGGCAACAGGGGTAACTGAAACACAGCCTTTCTTCCAGCCTTTGAAATTTAAACTGGGGAAGCACTGGGTAACTCATCAATTTCTTTATATGCCTAACTCCCCATAACCATTCCTGGGGAGGGATATGTTAGAAAAATTGGAAGCCGAAATTACATTTAAAAGAGAGGAGGGGGTATGAGTTATCATTCCAGAAACTAAATTTGTTGAAGTTGCTGCACTTTTTATACAGGACAGTATATTTCAATGGGTGAAATCCCCATTGAAGTTGAACATGCTGTCAATCCAATTGTGTGGGCCAGTGATGTTCCAGGAAGATCCAAACAGGCAGAACCAGTGAGCATTGCACTCAAACCAGGAGCTACACTGGTAAGGCAAAAACAATATCCTTTAAAATTAGAGAGTCACAAAGGACTAGCACCTATAATTGAAAAATTCCTCCAGCATGGGTTATTAGTGTGATGTGAATCCAGGTATAACATGCCAATCCTTTCAGTGAAGGAAGCTGATGGTAAAAGTTACCAGTTAGTCCAAGATCTGAGGGCAATTAACAATATTACAGAGGACACACACCCAGTGGTTGCCAATCCATATACACTTTTGACCACACTGACAGATGAATTAGGGTGGTTTACTGTTGTGGACCTAAAATATGCCTCTTTCTGCATTCCTGTGCATAAAAAACACCAGGAGCTTTTTGCTTTTGAGTGGGAAAATCCTGAAACAAGAAGGAAAAGTCAGTTTACCTGGACAGTCCTGCCCCAGGGTTTCAAGAATAGCCCAACAATATTTGGAAACCAGCTAGCAAAAGAATTAGAAGATTGGAGGGGACAAGAGCCAGGAGGGGTTATCTTTCAGTATGTTGATGACATCTTGATTGCAGCTAAGACCAAAGATGACTGCATCTGATTCACTCTAAGCTTGTTAAACTTTTTGGGACAGAGTGGGTACAGAGTTTCCAAAGACAAAGCACACATCGCCAAGGAATCAGTAGTGTACTTGGGACTTGAGATCTTCCATGGACACCGACAGCTCAGCAAGGAACGGAAAGGAGCCATCTGCCAACTTCCAGAGCCCCACACCGTGAGAGAGATGCAAGCTTTTCTGGGAATGGTAGGTTGGTGTCGTTTGTGGATAGCAAATTATGGGTTGTTGGTGAAACCCTTGTGTGGAGCAATAAAAGCAGCTGAAAATGGCATTATAATTTGGACTGAAAGCACAAGGGCTGCTTTTAAACCGCTGAAACACTCTTTAAGGTCAGCTCCAGCACTGGGCTTACCAGACTTGACTAAGCCTTTTGAACTTTTTACACATGAGAGACTTAATGTGCCACTGGGTGTATTTAGCACAGTGCTTCAGAAGCCAATGAAGGGCTGTGGCGTACTTTTCCAAACAGCTAGACAATGTTAGCCAAGGGTGGCCTGGGTGTTTGAGGACCATGAAGCTACTGTCATCCTGATTCAAGAGGCCCAGAAACTCACCCTTGGACAACATATTGTAGTGTATGTGTCACATGCAGTAGCAGCAGTACTGAAACAGAAAGGAGGACATTGGCTGTCCGGCAACCAAATGCTTAGATATCAGTCACTGCTGTTGGAACAGGATGATGTTACCCTGAAAACAACTTCTGTTGTTAACCCTGCCATATTTCTGTCCTCTGCCTTGACTGACGATGTGCCTGAGCATGACTGTTTGCAGACAATCAAGGAGGTCTATTCCAGCAGCCCAGACCTGAAGAATGTGCCGCTAGAAAATCCAGACTGGGAGCTGTTTACAGACAGAAGCAGCTTCATGAGATATGGTAAATGAATGACAGGTTATGCAGTAACAACCCAGGACAAGGTGATCAAGGCAAAGGCCCTGCCAGCAGATGTGTCATCGCAGAAAGCTGAATTGATTGCACTGACAAGGGCCGTAGACCTGAGCGAAGGAAAGAAGATAAATACATGGACTGACTCTAAATATGCATTTAGTGTTGTCCGTGCCCATGGAGCCATCTGGAGAAGGAGAAGGACTGTTGAACGGAAGGAGAGTGGACTGTTGAACGCTCAAGGTAACCAGATCAAACACGCTGAACAAATCCTTGCCCTCTTAGAGAGCATTAAAAGACCCACAGAAATAGCTATCATGCATTGTAGGGGTCACCAGAAAGGGAAAAACACTCCAGAATTAGGAAATCACTTTGCTGATGAAACAGCAAGAAGGGCTGCAGAAAAAGGTATTCTTGCAGTAATTCCACAAAAAAAGATTGATTTGTCAGGGTTCATCCCAAAATATGATCAGGCACACCACAAGTTAATTGTTTCTTAGGGCTGAGATCACAGAAAATGGATGGGCTGTTGCACCTGCAAATCAAGTTGTAGTCCCACCTCTAATCCTTCGAGAGCTAGCTCAAAGACAACATGAAAGCACACATTTCGGGGTTGAAAATCTTCTGAAACATCTTAAAAAGATAGGAAAGGGAATGACAGATATTGTACAACCAGTAGTGAGTAAGTGTGCAATCTGCTGCAAAAACAATCCTGATATGAGGAAAAGAGTTGTTTTAGGAGTAGCAAAGGCAGGGGATCTTCCTGGAGATTACTGGAAAATTGACTTTGTTGAGTTACCACACAAAGAAGGATACAGGTGCCTCCTGAGATTGGTTGACACCTTCAGTGGATGGCCTGAAGCTTACCCCTGTCGCACTAACACAGCCAAGGAAGTGGTAAAATTTTTGCTTAATCATATAATACCAAGGTCTGGGGTTCCTTTGTGTATGTCCTCGGACAGGGGACCACATTTTGTTGCAAATGTGATTCAAGAGGTTAGCCAGATTTTGGGAATTGCTTGGGATCTGCACACACCTTACAGACCCCAAGCAAGCAGTAAGGTGGAACACATGAATGGGACTCTTAAGGCACAAATCAGTAAAATTTGTCAAGAGACATCCATGACGTGGGTTCAGGCCTTGCCTATAGCTTTGCTGAGGATCCGCATACAATCGAGGTGGAGGGATAACATCAGTCCCTATGAAATATTGTATGGCAGGCCATATCAAATTCCACATGTTCCAGGTGAAATTCACATGAGGGGAAAATTTGATTTGCAGAGATATCTAATGGCTTTAGGCTCCAGAATTACATTGTGTTATCCAGACCCATAGGACTGGATACCCCTGTACATCCCTTCCAGCCTGGAGATTGGGTCTATGTTAAGTGGTGGGACAGTGATCCTCTACAGGCCAAGTGGAGACTTTGCTGACCACCCTCACCGCAGTCAAAGTTGCTGGCAAAGGACCCTGGATTCACTACTCCAGAGTTAAGAAGGCTTCTGCTCCTGAAACAACTGAGAAAACAGAGCCTGATACAAACGAAGATGATGTAGTTTAAATGATTTTTTCCTGTGCTTATTATCTATACAGTTGGTAACCCTGGCTCAGGTTTGGAATTAAATTTTAGTCCAAAGTATTCTAGTCCAAAGTATATCCAAAGACATTCATTTGGATACAAAACTAATAATTGACATGTAAACTGAAGTGAAAAGAGCAACAAAATTTGTTTACAATTTGAGAATTAATTTAGATCTTACATTGGATAACATTCAAAGCTGAATGTATCTTCCACACCTGTTGGGGTCCCTCCCCCCTGCCATGTAGCCCAGGGAGAGGGGCCCTGAGGGGAGAGAGACGGGGTTTCCCTCGCCCCTGGTCAGCCTCGCTCGCCATTGGTTGGTTTGTGTTCCCCTGCGCAGGGAAGGACCCTCGGGTCCCGTGATTGAGCAGTTCCTCAGGAGAGCCCGGCCATGCGGCTGGAGAAATAAACATCTCTGAAACATCTATCAAGAATCTGTCCATATATATTTCTTTTCCACGGGACTCCTTGTTTGTTATGCGTGTTACAGTATCCCCGCTGCAACATAATGGTGGGGAATTGCGAGCAGAACGATCCCCGATCCCTAAGCGACTGGTGTGTGAGCAAACCCTAGAAACTTTGGATTCCTCTTCTTGTTTTGTTTTGCTATTCCATATCCAAACTATGGAGGAACCGTGGGAAGACTCTTGGCTCTCAGAGCTGCATATGGACATTTATCTTAAAATTAAAAAGATTCTTGAACAACGATTTGTAAATTTTAGCTTAATTCAAGCTCAAAAAGAACTGAAACACTTCCTGGCATGGTTGTTTAAGAACTTTTTCTGTGTTTCTTGGGATCTAATTCTTACCAAAGACTTTTGGAACACTGTTTGGACACAGTTAATTTTTGAGTCAAAATATATGCCGATGGAAGAATATTTTCGTGAATATTATTTAATTACCGAGACTGTTGAGCAGTGTCAGCTGTGTCCTGGTGAAGGGAAGCCTGGCTCAGGGACTGTGCAACCCAGGCCACGTGGACCAAGCCCTCTGCGAGCAGCAGTGAGGCAGTTCCCACGTGTGGGCAGAGCCACACGAGCTGCAGTGTCGGTGGCGGAGAGAGGCGCGGAGGGAGCGGTGCGACCCAGCGGTGCCCGCCCAGCCCCGCACAGCGCGTGATGGAGCGAGCCCCGTGAACGCCCGGCCGAGAGGGGCGGCGCGCGGGCGGCGGCTGGCAGCAGTGGAGCAGAGCCGCACCTAGCCAAAACGCGCACTGGAGCAGGGTGCGGAGGAGTCATCGCTCCAGGGCCCAGCTGAGACGTGGATGCAGTGCTAGGCAGCGGCAGCGAAGCCGTGACCAGAGGAGGCGACACATGGAGAACTGAGCGGTGCAGCCCAGCCTGGCCCGTGCGGCCTTGAGTGTGACCCTGGGAAGAGTGCGCAGGCACGAGCAGCTCCGGCGGCCCTGGCAGCACTGGCAGCCCTGGCAATTCCAATGCGGGAGTGAGCAAAAGAGAAAGCAAGAACGCAGCAAGACAGAAAACAGCAGCCACTCGGAAAAAGGAAAATATCACCGTAGCTAAGGTTTTAGGAATAGTAAAGTGGTATAATGTTAAACAAAATTATGGTTTTATAACAAGGTGTGACAACCAGCAAGACATATTTGTTCATAGAACTGCTATTAAAAAGAATAACCCTGAAAAATATATCCCAAGCTTGGGAGATGGAGAAGTGATAGAATTCAAAATTATACAAGGTAGAAAGGGGTTACAAGCATTGCAGGTCACTGGGCCTGATGGTGCTCCTGTAAAAGGCAGTATATATGCTAAAAATCGTAGTCATGTTAGACAATATCTCCATTGTAGGCCCCCCCCCTACAGTCTCCCTTTACTAATCCCACCTTTCCCTTTTACCCTATATCCTGTTACCCCCAGTGTATTCCCAATCCGTTTTTTCATCCATGGTTTCCCTCACAAAACCATGCCTTTGCCAATTGTTTCCCCAAAAATCCCTTTCCTAAGCTGAGTGGGGGATGAAAAGGGGGAGGGAAGAAATTAAACCCTCTCCTGCATCGGTTTCCCCACAAAGCATGCCCGGAGAGTCCTGTCTCCCTTCTGTCAGCATTAAGATGTTCCACAGAATCTGTATGGACATTTAAAGATGCAGTAGAGTGGCTTGTTTTGTTTTGAAACTGTCCTTGTTGTTTTCAATGTTAAGTTTTACATCTCCTTTTATTAAAAATAAATGGGTGAAATGTCAGGGTCCCTCCCCCCCGCCATGTGGTCCTGGGAGACGGGCCCTGAGGGAAGAGAGATGGGGTTTCCCTCGCCCCTGGTCAGCCTCACTCACCATAGGTTGGTTTGTGTTCCCCTGCGCGGGGAAGGACGCTCGGGTCCCACGATTGAGCAGTTCCTCAGGAGAGCCCGGCCATGTGGCTGGAGAAATAAACATCTCTGAAACATTTATCAAGAATCTGTCCATATATAATTTCTTTTCCATGGGACTCCTTGTTTGATATGCGTGTTACAGTATCCCCGCTGCAACACACACGCTGGTTTCATGGTTACCAAACTGACCCTGAATTGAAGATTGTTTATAATGATTGTAATTATAATACTTGTTTATAGATATATACTGCTATTAGACACATATTATTAGTAGATATTTAGAATATTTGGAACAGAGTCTCAACAAGATAGAGGCCTTGTCAAGCCTCCTAAGAGGGGGAAATGATGCCTTAGGTTTTAACTTTTATATTTTTTGAATTCTGTACTGCTTGGTGTGTGACTCTGAAGTTTCTCATAGCCTGTTAATTTCTGCTCTCTCATGCTAGGCAGACATAACAAAGCCTCTCTGGCCCTGCTTTCCAAGGACACCAAGACTGTCCTAGGCAAAAAGTATAAACCAAAGAGCTGCTAAGGGAGGGGGCAAGCTGAGGGGAAAATGGAAGCTTTAATTGGAGAATTAACCCTGCTATGCAAATGAACCAAACCTATAAAAGGGTGAAGAACTCATGACCTGGGGTCCATCTTGGGGTCCATTTTGAGAATAGCTTCAAGCTCCCCAGGGTGTACCTTTGAAGGCCTTTCAAATAAATACCTCTTTTAATCCTTTACTCCTGTCTTGTCTCTGTTTCTAGGAGGCCTCTCAAGGCATCAGTTTTGGCCGGTTTAGGGGTCCAGAAAGCAGGAACCCAGTCACGGTTGCTTCTTTTATCAATAGCCTGGCATCCTCCCTTCCTGCTTTTAGCAAGCACAGTAAATGTTAAGCAAGCAGTATATATCATTCAACAGGCAGCTCCTAATATATTATCTCTTAACTCCTAGTTCCCTTGTATCAGGGGGACAGGAGCTGCAAGCAGGGTTTCGCAGGCAGGGGGAGCAGGGAGAATTTCACCACCCAGCAGCTCTCTGTGAGTGCTGGATGGACTCTGGGCTGAGCAAGGTGGGAGATGTGGGTGGTGTTCATGTCCCCAGGAACTGCTGAAATGACAACTTGCAGCAGCCATGTGTGTAGGTGTCTGGAACCAGCTCTAATGCTGGCAGCCACATGTGAGCTGGGAAATGAACACCAGCAGGCTGGAAACAAGCCCCAGAAATTGATTAAAACGGGATGGACTTCTCCCAAGCATCTAAAAATCCCTTTTGGTTTTGCTTTAGGAATTCAACACTGAAGTGATTCTCAAGGTTTCTTTTATTGTAGCATTTCTTTTAATGTAGCTTTGGTGAGGTGCTTGCTCAGTACCTTTATTGCAGCCACTGTTGGCTGAGCAGCTGCCCCTGATTTACCTGTGAGGTCCCAATTTCTTCACTGCTTCTCACAGCTCATACAGTAGCTGGAATCCCAGTGGTGCAGTGATGCACTGAAACTTCTGGATTAATGCTAAGTCTGGCCAGATGATTTTTACAAGGTTAACTTCCAGTGAATCTGTACCAAAAAATAGAGGCCCTGAAGCACAAGAAGCTGTGCTGCAGGACCTGGTGGCTTTGGTGGCCTGTATCTGAAAAGGTGTTTCCCTGCTGTGCTGTTGGTGCTGGCTGTCAGAGCGGTGGCGATGTGCAGATCCAAAGAGCTAGAGTTAAACCCCACTGAGCCATTTTGGAGCAGGTGGGCGGGACTGAGGCAAAGCTGCTCAGGGATCAAGGTAGGAACTGAAGCCTTCACAGGGAAAGGTGTCTGATCAATCACAATCCTCTGCTTTTCCTTTGACAGCAGCTGTCCTTGGTCATTCCTGCTGTCTGCAGGGAGTAAAAATTCCCTTGAGGATTTGCTACTGGGAGCATCGAGATCCATTTCCTGAGAGGAGTCCTTGAAACAGAACTGTGAGAAATGAGGATGCTGCAGCTGGACCGATGGGAATGGCGAGCCCATGGAGAGTGAATGTTGTCTGGTGAGTCTCCTGATGTCCCTGATCTGATGCTGTGTTATCACCAAGTGACCTCATTGTGATTTAAATTGTCTCAATGTGCTGAAAGTGCACATTGAAGTACAAAATGCCTGTGAGAAGCTTCATGTTCCCAAAGGAATGCTTTAGGGATGTGCAGCTTCTGAACTACACAAATAATTCAGATTCCCACAGAAACCTGCTGGGCCGTGGTTCTGGGCCAGGAGTGTCAAGAAAGTAGCATCTTCAGTGCCACCTCAATAGTTATTTTCCTTGGAGCTCTCAGAATCAGGATGAAATGGTGTTCATGCCCCACAGGCAAAGCACGGAGCAGGATCAGTGCTGTAACTGTGTCTTTTCCTGCTCTCTGCACTCTCTCAAGGATGTCCTGGAGTGCTCTGGCTCATGGCAATTTATTCTCTGTGTAACAGCTTCCTGTGCCTGCCTGCTCAGCTGGGACAGTCCCTGGGCATCCCATGGAATCCCTGAGACTGGAGAAGCCCTATGAGACCATCAGATCCAACTGCTGCCCCAGCACTGCCAGGGCCACCCCCGACTCACATCCCCAAGTGCAACATCAGGAACCACCCACTAAGTGACACTAAATGGGGTGAGGGCTGCAGGTACTGATAGTCTCATTGCTCACTGGAAGTGGGGCTGGGGGTTCCCAGAAGGCCTCCAACACCCCTTCCTTTTTCCGTGGCCTTCCCAGGCATAATGGCTGCTCTGAAGAGCACAATGTGCAGGGGGAGCAGCCCAAAGCCAGGCTTGCAACCATTTCCATGTGGTTCAGGGGACCTGTGCCCAAAGCACATTGAACTCCCAAGCACTCGGCACCTTTTTCTGTGCGTTTTTATGCACTTTGAAACAGATTTCAGGATCTATCAGTGAATTGTCCCAGCCAGAGACCTTTTTGCTGACCCAAAAGTAGCTTTTAAACCCCAGACCCACAGGCCTTGCAATATTTTCCAGTAGCAGTGAAAGACACAATGGAAGATCCTGTTCAGTGATACAGCTGCCCACGAGTGCCAGATCAGCTGGGACAGCCCTTGCTGTCGTGTGTTTTCCTCTCTCAGAGGAGGGAAAACCACTTGGCTTTCCCATGTGGGATTGACTAAGGCTGCGAAGTGCAATCCAGAGCATCTCCAGACTGCTGGTGCTTGGGGCTGTGGTGTTTGGTGCTCAGACAACATTCCAGCCTGTCTGCTCCAGAGTTGGATGTGCATTTCCACAGTTGCTCCGGCTGGGTATCCACCCACTCAGTGCTTCTCTTGATGAAACCCCAGGACCAACAAGTCCCTAAAGCTCAGAGAAGAGAAGAGATGAGTTCAAGGGGAGAATATTTCGCTAAAACACACAAAAGGGATATTGGAGCTTTTTCTCAGAGCAGAATTTCAGTTACGTTCAGAAGTACCGACTCAAGGAAGGTCTATAAAGTAAAATCTGCATGGAATGATACAGGTGCATATCCACAAGGCAGGAAATATTAATTACTAGGGGGTTAATGAACAGCATGAACTCTCCTGGCTCTGCTCAGTTTGGGTTTCCCTCAGGCTGAGGCAGCCAAACTGATTCCCATGGGTGTCACCACAGCCACAGAATTCCACCAGCAATGGTCAGAGATCATCCAGATCACCACTGGCTGCAAAGAGCTGGATAAACTGCTTGAAGGTCAGCATTATTATTTCTCTTTCCTGCTTAACCTCAATTATTGGGGTGGGGTTTTCCCATGAACATGATCCTTCCACAGAACCATGTCAGGCAAGTCCTGGTTGGATGAAAGACCTCTAGGACTGCTCTTGAACAACTGCTTTTATTTTAAAAGCTGCAGAAATAGTTTTTAACCCTTTTAGTCATGATGCAAGACCAAGAGCTGTCCATTTTTGGATGTTCCTGGTTTATTTAAGTCCCTGATGTATTTAGGGAAAACAAAACCAGGTATCACCATCTCCCCATTGCTCTGGTAATCCAAAAATGAAAACAAGTAATTTCAGCTCTTCAGTGTCTTCAAAAACATACCTGAACTTCTTATCCACAGCATGAACAACCCTCAGGATGACAACCACTTTTCCCAGTCAGTTTTGAAACTTTCAGCCAAATAAAGTGTTCAACTATAAATCTAGTATTTCATATGTGGTGTATATATATATATCTCTCTCTATATCGATGTAGATATCTGTATCTTTAGCATGTGACCTTTTAATTTCTATTGTTTGTCATTATTGTTATTTTCCCTTCAGGAGAAATAGAAATGGGGTCCATAACAGAGTTATTCAGAGAATTCCATACTGGGAAGACTCAGCTGTGTCACAGCCTGGCAGTCACCTGTCAAGTGGGTGGTTCACTTCATTACAATCCAATATTCAGACACCACAGCCTAGGGATATTTGCTATTTTGGGCACTTTCCTTGACTTTCGAGGTGTTTACTCTCTAGAGGTTGCTATTCCATAAAATATTAGAGGCTTGGACTTAATTTGATCATTTTATTATTATTATATTTATTATCATTGATAAACTTCTCAGCTCAAAGTTGAGCACCTGTCCTCTTGTGTGGAATCATGGAATCCTGGGATAGTTTGGGTTAGAAGGGACCATCCAGTTCCATGGGCAGGGACACCTTCCACTAGACCTGGTTGTTCCAAGCCCCATCCAACCTGGCCTTGAGCACTGCTGGGCAGCCACAGCTTCTCTGGGCAACCTGTGCCGGGACCTCACCACCCTCAAGGGAAGAATTTCTTCCCAATACCCCATCTATCTCTACCCTCTGTCAGTGGGAAGCCATTCCTCCTTGTCCTGGCACTCTGGTGTGACAGGTAATACAACAAAGGTGTCAGAGATGGGGACCAGGAATCCTTCCTCTCACTTTTCTGCACTAAATGGGACTTCAATCACAATAACTTGGGATATTATTTTTTCTATGACCTTGGTAAGGGTATGTGGCAATATCTGCTGTATTTATGGATACTTTATTCCCTGGTCATTCCTTTCCTTCTCCTTTAGCTCCCCATGGATTGTGGGGGTGGCAAGGCAAAAGCCACATCCATGGACTTGGAGGGGACCTTCCATCCAGAGAAGCTCCTGGCTGTGGCTGAAAGGTGTGTGAGTAGAAGACAGGAATATATTGACTCACTACTGAGTTGGAAGACGTTTTCTGCACTTCCTGGAGGTTGATTTGGCAGGTGTTCCCTTTGGAAACCACTCTTGTTGCTCTTCTTCTCCCATCTCTGCTGCTCTGTCCCCATAGCTCTCATGTCATTGTCCCTCAGCACGAGCTGATTTCCCTCTTTTTTGCTACTGGAAGGGAATGGGAGCTTCCCAAGCAGCTGGGGGCAGTACTGGCTGGATCCTGTTAGCTCTTTCTGAAGGGAATTTGATCTAATCCTGCTGGCTTCTCCTGCAGCAAGGAGTGCTCCCATGTTCCCTGTCACCAGGGAATATTTGGCAAGCAAGCAAAGGAGAGGAAGTGAAATGACGTTTGCAGCAGGCACAGGTCTGTCTGTGCTGCCCACAGACAGAGTGTCCTTGGAATCATGGAATTGTTCAGGTTGGAGAAGCCTTCTGAGATCACGGTGCCCAACCGTTCCCCCAGTGCTGCCAAGGCCACCACTGTCCCATGTCTTCAAGTGCCACATCCACACGGCTTTAAATCCCTCCAGGGATGGGACCTTCGCCACTGCCCTGGGCAGCTGTGCCAGGGATGGACAGCCTTTCCACTAAGAGACTTCCCAATATCAAATCTAAACCTCCCCTGTTTCCTCTTACCCATTTAAAATTATTCCAATTATTCCATTCTCTTTTCATCACCACATGTTGCATTTTTTCCATCTGTTTTTATCTCTCTCAGGGATGTGAGTTTTTATTGCCTTGCTCCGCCGCCCCCCTCCACAGCCCTGCTCCGTGCAGGCAGTGCAGCCCGGCTCCTCCACCCCCCTCCCCCCCTCCCACCCAGTTCGGCCGAAGATTCATCTGAGGCTGCCCTGCCTGGCAAAGATCATGTGACCAACAGCAATAAGTGAACTCCAGCTGCGGGGCCGGGTGAGATTAACCCTTTTTTAGTGCTGTAAGTTTCCTCCAGAACAGATGAAGCCTGCAGACATCAATCCTCTCCTGAGTCAGAGGAAAGGGAAAGGTGACAGCAAGTGAAGAGAACACCAGAGAGACACACCAAAGTCAGTAAAGAAGGAAGAGCTGAAACCCTGAGGGAGGAGAAAGAGGAGGTGCTTCAAGCTCAGAAGCTGATATTCTGTTGTAAAGCTGTGGTGATGGACTATGATACATCAGAATACCCACTGTTATTTCATGAAAGCATGGGGGGTTGGAGCGTTCAAACTGTAATTGTGAGCAAAAGTACTTGTGCTGAAATAAGCAAATGACAGTAGCTGTAATTTGATGAGGACCCTTGCTCCCAGGGAAGGAGAAAACCTCTGTTCCTAGAGAGGAAAATCATGAGGACCCTTACTGCCACGGGAGGAGGAGGGCCTCTATTCCTAGAGATGAAGATGCTCCCAGAGATAGGTGAAGAGAACCTTTGCTTCTGAACAGCTCATCCTTAAAATGGTACCCCATTAGCTCAAGATTGGACCCTCGAAAGCAGTTGTGGGGAAAGTAAGTCAGGGGAAGGGACTTTCACGTGCAAGCAGAGAACCAACCCGGGCGCCTGTCTTGCTGTGACATTGAAGCCATGAGAGAACTGTTTCTTGTGGAGATGTCTGCATAGCATGAGCAAGAGAGACTCCTCTCCCTAAGTGAGCTGAAAAAGAGATTATTATAGAGGTGGTAAACCGACTGGAAATCTCAAGGGTTGTCTTTTTACATTGTCAGTGGGAGAAGGGAGAAAGGTGGGGGGAGGAGAAGTGTTCTGAAGGTGTGGTATGATTTTTTTTTTTTTTCCTTCTTTTAGGTCTGTTAATAAACTTTTTTATATTCTTTTAAGTTTTGTGCCTGCTTTGCTTTCTCCTAATTCTTATCTCACAGAAGCAAAATAAGTAAGTAATGGATATTTTGAACCAAACCACTACAGGGGTTCAAAAGACTCTTTTATATTCTGCAATATTTATCTCTAACTTGATTTAAAAGAATAATGTGGTATCATTGTGATTTTAGTGGGTACATTTTAATTGGTTACTTGAAGCAAATTGTATCCCTTGATTTGAGCTGGCAGCTTTTCTTTATTGTCTCTTCATTCTTTTAATTCCCTTTAATTATTTCTTAAGCAATTACTGTAATTAAGATATACAATAGGGAGAACAGCATTGCTGCCCTGCTGGATTGGAAAATTCAAGTCCAGTTCCTTGAAGAGATTGAGACAGGGGAAGGGGAGCTGGGCCTCAGGCTGGGTTTTGGCAGTGGGAATTCAGTGAGGAGGCAAGAGGGGAGATTTCCCAAAAGTGTTTAAAGCCAGTTCTGCTGGGTGTGGGTGCCCCCACCCCAAAAAATGATCCTGGTTAAAGGGGACTTGAGGAAGCAGTGGGATGTGCTGGGGGGCCTGTGCTGGATCCCCCAAACCCTGTTCAGGGATGCTGGGCAGTGTCAGTTTCACAGGGACATTATGGAGGGGCTGTGCTGGGACCCCTCAAATTCCAGCCAGGAATGCTGCGTGCTGCCAGACCTTTGGGATGCCTGAGAGAGGCTCCACTGCCTGATCCGGGTAGTTTTCCCATTATTCTCTGATGTGCTCAGCCCCTGGAAGCACTTTACAACCCCACAAGATGGAAATCCCCTGGGAGCAGTTGGAATCAGAGCTGATCACATAAAAACAGATCCAGGAGAGGAGATTAGACATGTGTTCCTACACAGATTCATTTTTCCCAATGTGTTTTTAATTTAAAGCAGAACCCTTCTCCTCTCCCCACACAACCCAACCCCCCTACCCCTTCTTCCTCCCCCATCCCTACCCTGCTACCCAACCCAAACCCCCTCTATTCCCCCTCTACCCCTCCTGTCCACCCTCCCTCTACCCTCACCTGGCCTTTCCCTTCCCCTATGGATCCTGACTCCCCTCCCTGTTCTGGCAGAACAAGTCAGTGAGAATCCAAGAATGGTTGCCACTGAAGCAAAAGCTGGTTTTCAGCAGAAAATGCTGTTTCTAGAGTTAAGATGAAAATGTGAACATTTTATTATATTGAATTACTTTTACAGACTGAATTTTACCTTTATCTGCCTAAAAAAAACGTATTTTTCTATTTTACAGAGAATAAATTGAGATCTGCAGTACTCACAGTCACCCAGAACTGAGACTGAATGGAATTTAATCCTGGATTCCTAATGAACAACTATAAAGCATTTTGACAGTTAATGAGATAATCTGTAAATGAATAACCACACAAATAAATTTTAATTAAAAGTGAGATTGTGTCTATGAGATTTAAAAAGTTACCAACATTATTTCTGTAGAACTGAAACAACTATTTGTTATTCTTAGGTATTAGTGCTATATTTTAATGAGATATGGTATGAGCTTTTTGCATGTTGCAGGTTTACAAATTTTGGGCTTAAATTCCTTGTTACTTTTGCTTGTTTCATTGAGCAATGCAGCTACTCCTTAGAACATTAGTACCTTATAGACATGAGATATCATAATAAATAAGACAAATATAAAGACCTGTGAGGGATTACTGACAAAAGATAATTCATGTGACTTTATATTAATCCAGAGAAGCAGTAAAAGAGACTGAGCTTGTATGATAAAGAGCATTATAACAATTTATAAATTGTTGTAATTAAGACACGACTTAGTATTTGAGAACTCTTGTGGTATATAAATGTATAACCCTCTAATATCTTTTTAATTAAAACTGCAAAAATTTCTGCTGAGATTCTAAATGTTAAAAAAGAGCAGCAGCCCTACTGCAGCAATACACTTTTTAGAATATGATCTGTAGTTCATGAGACAGAGCTGAAGACATCTGCATAACACCATGCACATGTCAGCATGTCCCGTGCCTGTGTGAGGAGAAGCAATGTTCCTGTCTCTCACCAGGCTCAGCAGAACACTTACCTGGCTGTTAGGTTCCTGATGGGAGCAGGGTTTCCTTTCATTTCTAAATTTCTCAAAATAAATTTTATTTTTTTAAATTGCATTTCAGCCAATTCTAACTGTGTGTGACTACATAAAAGATCACAGAAATGCAAAAGCATTGTGCTTATTCTTTCCGTGTGCCAGGAAACAGTGTCTGGGCTGTTTGTGGCCTTCTTGTCCCTGCCCTGCAATATCTGAATTGAGTGCCAGGCTTCAAATGGCATTGCTAAACTGGGGAGCTCTGCTTGGTAAATGGTCAGTAGGATGACAGGAGAATCCCTTCTGGTTTGAGGTGGGGAGTGAAATAGAATTGGTACCAAGGAAGCTGCCTCCTGAGAAACATGGATTCGATAATTTCATTAGTATTGAGCAAAGATTTAATGGCATAATTGAAAGAAAGACTAATTTTAATACTTTTATGTATCTCAGGGTAACATTTTTATATGAAGTAGGTCTGGAAAAATTAAGTCTTTTTCATGCAAAAGCTGACAAGGATTATATTGATATTCTGTAGACCTGCTGTGCCACATAAGTTATCACTTCACTGTGCACATACTACTAATTCACTTGACAGCGTATGTTTTATGGAGGTCTTATAACTGTGACTTTTAATCTTTCTCATGTATGGCATTGTGAAAAAACAATGATGAAGTCTATATTTGTATCAAAATTAAGAAACCACAGAGTGTGGAAAGTCAGATCAGTTTTCCCTATATATATTTTGCATAACTGCTGTATGTGTTACAGTGCACAGCTCATCACCAGAGCTGCTTACTTACCTGCTGTAGCCGTATTTGTATCAGGCTATAACCGCACTTTCCTTGAGTTACTCAGGAGATTATAGTGCTCTTGCAAAAAAAATGAAGTAAAATCTTTTATATAATAAAATATATATATATATATAATCAACAATATTTTTTCCCGTTACTTTCATAGTTCCAATGCTTACATTTCATTCTGATAACTTACAAGATCTTTATCTTGGTTTAGCTATAAGAAAGAAAATCAGGTAAGCGCAAAAATGTGTGACAAGTGGCCATAAATGCAAATGTACTGACCTTCTTAAAAAATGAAAGATGTGCCTAAAAGCTTCCTTGAAGCAGTGCTCCTGAATCTTCACATCAGCAAAGTGTTTGTAACTCTAGGCCCTTCTGTGGTAACCTTCAATTGGCAGGCTTCATTTGAGAAACCCTACAAAGGTGTAAGAAGTAAGCAAGGAAGTCTGTGTTTATATGGGGAGATAAAGCCTTCTCTGTTGCCAGTGTATATACACTATACTTAACAGTGTATCTGTGATAGAACCCCGACCCCCAGAGCAATCCCTTCCTGTTCAAGTTCTGAAGAATAAGAAAATTGGAAGTTGTGTGAGAATTGTTTTCTGAGAAAAATATCCATCACTTGGCTGCTGGTAAGATCTGACACCTAAAAAGGCAGCTGAGCAGTGATGGGTATGGGATTCAAGGTTACCAGAGCGCAGGTCTTTCTCAGGCTTCAGAGAAAAGCCAAAAAATGAAGGGCAACCAAGCCATTCTTGTCTGATATTAGTGGACTCCTGTGGCAGAGAACTTCCAAAAATCTGAGAAACAGTAATTTATTAAGATGTGCTGCAGCTCAGTGTTGAATAATTGTACAGAATTACAGGGACCTAACACAGATTTCAGGTGGGAATGGTGGATCCAACTTGATTTTCTTTTCACCTTCACTGGTGAAAAAGGGTAGTGATACCAAAAATTGTCTCTCCCACCAAGGAGGTAAGTACTCTTTTCCTGTACTTTTATCCAGAATATTTCCCTAGACTGTACACGTGCAGAGCCTCTTATGGAGGTACTGGTTATATAAATTGTGCCTAGGCCCATCTGCATTTTAATATTTTAATATACAGGTTATGTATTTATCTCCTGCTAATAAACATATATGGCTGGAGTTCCAGAGAGTTGCACTGGTCTTCTGAACAGTATTTCACAGGGACACAGTTTTGTTTTGGTCTTTGCTGAGATTCATTTATGTTAATGGTAGTACATGCCAGACATGTAGATTTATTTGGTGCAAACCAGTTCTTCTGCACTGTCTCCTCCTAAAGTGCTGATTGTGATTCAGGATGACAGCCTTCCCTCACAGGTCCTTCCCCACAGACCTGGATCTTCCAGAAGCCAGTTGATGTATGGTGTGCACATTAATCCTAGCACCACCCACAGCCCTGCTCTCCCTGTAAGATACTTGGGAAAAGGGAAGTGGAGTACACAGAGGTCAGGAAACAAATACTAGACAGTGCAAGCCCTGAAAAAGAAGAATAGAAAGCCACTCTAGAGAGACTGATGAGGATCTCCCAGCCCATAATGTGATTAAGCAGACTGAATAATCCAAATGGTCTTTTCCAACCTAAGTGATTCTATGCTATGGTTTCTATCTCTCTGGTTTTGCCCTTTTAGCAGCTGACTAAAGGCACTGAAAGGCAAACTGAGGGTGAGAGCTTTAGAATTTTAATACTGCATTCCTAGGATTCTCCTTTTGATTTGTGAGCTTGAGAAATGCAACGCTATTACTGTCTCTGTCCGGCTCTGTGGGCTTACACGCGTGCACGCACAAACACATGGATAGCTTCAGTAATACTGTTGGCAGCAAAGAGGCAGGAAGGTTCTTTGCGTGGGTTCCCATCAGAGCATTTATAGCTTCCACACCGTGGAAGGGTCCAGAGGCAAAGACGAGAACAACGGCGAACCCAGGGTTTTATCTGGGGGCAGGGAAAAGGCGGGACTAGGGAGCAGGGACCAATGGGGAAGCTCTGGATAGAGGCTAACAGCCGACCGGAGAAGCCAAACTGGGATAGATTACTATAACAGAACAATGCATCCTGGGAGAAGCCTTTCTGGTCACCTTAACCTAAGAGGTTCTTGTGGTACTAGGGACTTGTCTTACTGAGCGCTTTCTGTCCCTTATAACGTAAGTTCACTGGCCACCACACAACGCGGTAGTGGGTTGACACTGACCAGATGCCCAGCACCCACCAAAGCCTGTCTCTCACTCCCCTCTGCAACTGGACAGTGGAGAGAAAGTCTAATGAAGGGTTCATGGGTTGAGGTACAGACTGTGAGAAATCACTCAACTACCATTATGGACAAAACAGGCTCTAATTAGAGATAAGAATTGAATTTATTACTAACAAAACCAGAGCAGGATAATGAGAAGTAAAATAAACCTGTAAAAACACCTTCCCCCCACCCCGCTTTCCCAGCTCTACCTCCTACCCCAGCAACGCAGGGAGACAGGGAATGGGGGTTATGGTCAGTTCATCATCCATGGTTTCTTCTGCTGCTCATGGAGAGGAGTCATTCCTTTGCTGCACTGTGTGGTCCCTCCCACGGGAGACAGTTCTTCGTGAACTTCTCCAACTTAAGTCCATCTCACAAGCAACAGTTCTCTGCAACTGCTGCAATGTGAGTCCATCCCACAGGCAACAGTCCTCCCCAGACTGCTGCAGCATGGGTCGCTCTTCCACAGGGTGCAGTCCTTCAAGGACAGGCTGCTCCAGTGTGGGCCCCTCTCCCCATGGGCTTCCCATGCAGTCACAGCCTCCTCTCAGGCATCCCCCTGCTCTGGCGTGGGGCTCTTCCACAGCCTGTGGGTGGATTACTGCATCTTCACATACGTTCATGGGCTGCAGGGGCACAGCTGCTTCACCATGGTCTTCTCCACAGGCTGCAGAGGAATCTCAGTTCCAGCTCCTGAAACACCTCCTGCCTCTTCTTCACTGCCCCTTGATGTCTGAAAAGCTGTTCTTCTCACATATTCTCACCCCGCTTTTCTCTGGCCATGATTACAGTTGTGCAACAACTTTTTTTTCTTTATTCATAAATCTGCTATCACAGAGGCATTACCACCATTTCTAATTGGCCTAGCCTTGGCCAGCATTATGTCCATCTTTGGTGCCACCAGGGATTGGCTTTACCAGACATGGAGGAAGCTTCTAGCAGCTTCTCACAGAAGCCACCCCTGTAGCCCCCCCTGCTACCAAAAACCAAGCCATGCAAAACCAGTACAGCTGGTTTCAGCCTCTGCCTCCCAAACCTTGTGAGTTTTACCTGCTACACCTGAGAGATCAGTGCATGACTGTGTTTGCCCTCAACTGGTATTCAGTGTTTGACTCATCTATGTAGGGTAGAAACAGTTTTCTGTCTTGTCTATCTAATATGCAAATAAGTGCATACAGGCCTATGTGCTTCCTGTGGAAGCAAGTCCAAGGAGAAGGTGGGATTTGTGTAAGAAAATACAGGACTGTAGGAGCTTGGGTGGGTTGGATGGTCGGGACGGACGGAGACGAGAGATCTCTGAAGTCAGATCTTGGAACATGCGGTTTATTGCAAAGGGCGTGGGTACAGGGGCACTGCTTAGAGCTGCCAGACTCAGCTCAGAGCTGGCCCAAGAGAGCAAGAGAGTAAGCGGGTAAGTAAAGAGAGAGAGAGAGCGAGAGGAATGAGAGTGAAGAAGAAGAAGTGAGAGAGAGTGTAGTAAGAGTGTGAGTAAGAGTAAGAGTGTCTGAAGTCCTGGTTACAATACAATAAATCATCTTCTGTACTGAATATTCTAATTGTCACTAACCAATCTAATACAAGATACAAATCCTATAGCATTTACATACAGCCTATAAGAGTTCTTATATTACCATAGAGTGTTACATCTTAACTTCTAAAAACTACTCTTTGGACCCCTTCTGCTGAGCTAGTAGGGTCTGCTCTGACCCTTGGACCTGCCTGCAAGCAGAGGGTATTGTTCCATCAAGAGGGGATTACCTTCAGTCGGCCATACCACTGTTTTCCAGTTGTTCAGTAACTAAGACTTGGTATTTCAAAAGTGGATTTCATTTCGATGTCGCTTATAGTTTTCATATTCCCAAAATCTTTTGTCAGGCAATCATATTTATAAGGCTTTCCTGTTTCATCTTCCCCAACACAGGACACTCCTTTTCTTTCCTTTTCTTTTTTTCCAGAGCACGGTGTTAGTGGAAACAATGATAAGAAAAACAGCTGCCTGGAAGACTCTGCAATAAACTGCCACACAAACCACCTTCTGATATCGAATTGCTGAAGTCCAACTACATTCAAGTTGTAAAGGCTGAGGACTTCAGAAGGAAGATGACTAAGTTATTTTATGGCTCATATTTTTAATGCAGGTAACACATCTGCCTAGCAAAGGCACCATAAGACCAAAAGCACTGGGGACAAACAAGAGTGGAGATACTGTGGCGTTATGTACGAGAACAAGAAATTTCCCTAGCAGAACAGAAAGTGTGTTTCTCAAAATAGTTGGCATTTGTTAACAGGCTAAGACTTGTGTGTTCCATGTGCCTCAATGAGCATATAAAAAATATTGATTCATCTCTGAAAAACTGATGACACTCTTGCTAAAAATAAATGAGTTTAATATACAAAATGTAAGCTCTATCTGTGCTCACAGGATGTTCTGATCCTTTCACTGTTTTTTCTTTAGCAATTATATCAGTAGCTTACGTAGAAAAATAACATCAAAAATAGCTAACTCACCAAACCACAAATGCTATCTCTTTCTGTCTGGTAATAAGAGCCCACTCTAGTATTACTAACTTTCAGTCAACTTACTGATTTCCTTCAGTGATTTTCCTTTTTCTTCTGTAAATGCTGTTTCCTTCACCTGCTAGAATCAAAGAAGAGTAGGGAACATCATTATGGCATGTCAGATTATAAAAGCCTCTGAGAAAGCTTGAAAAATATCTTTTATAAACAATGAAAAGATAGCAACTTCTTCTTACAAAATCTGTCTTCTTCTTAAGCAATTTCAAAAAAATAACAGTTGAAATGTCAAATTTAAAAAAAAATCCTTAAATGCTAGGATTAATGATGTAATTCTTGATGAAAATTTACCAAAACCAGAAGAACATACACAACAGGAATAAACTGTACTGTACATTTACAATACAGAAATTTCAGTGTTTCCTGCTGAAATTGAACTGCTGGAATGATGTTTAACAGCTTTTTACCAGTAGAGTAATGGGAGGAAACTGAGAATACTGTGCTGAAAAGAAATTTAAAACTGGAGGAGGAAATTCTTATAAAAAAGGTGGGGGTTTATTAATGCTGTAAAATATCACCGTGTCCCGCAGCCGTAGGGAGGAGGGGAGAAGATCCAGCTGGCAGGAACTGTGAAGCAAGATTGATTTATTTAATTATTTTACAAACTCTTTTATAGACTCTTTTCTTCATAGTCTAATTGGACAAAGGATCAGCCACCCCTTGGGGGTGATTGGCTAAAATCCTAAAACGTCCGTTGTCAAAATATTGTTCTACTATACCATAAACAAGGCTTCTCAAGGCTGCAGGTGTTTCATTGTTTATAGAACTCTGCTACTATTTTCTGTGAGAGAGAAAAGTCTCTCATGGACTTAGAAAATAGCAAGAAAATTCTTGCTAGCAGCATTTTTGTATCCACAGGGGCTTGCATGTGTGCCTGACAGAGAAGAAATGGTATATAGAACCTGGTAAAAGACTAACAGAAATTACCATACAGCTATGATCTCCAAAAAGTAATCTCAGCCCACCTAAACAAATTTTGATGGGTTTTCACTGAAAATAATATTTTGTGAACTGTTTATCAAGCATATGCTGCAGCTACATATATATATATAAATACGTATATTAAATATATATTTGTGTATTATAAAATTGATTTTTGTTTCTATCTCTTTTGAAAAGCCACTGAGGAGTATAAAACATGTCCCTCTGCCATTACCTGAACAATATACTTTTTAAATAAAATCTCTGAGAACTGAGATCTGAATAAGCAGCAGCTCCTTGAGATCCACACTAATATAAAAACACCCAAACATGCTTTATGCATTTATTCATGTGTTAGGATTAGCTAAGGTTGGCCCTTGATTTTCCTGTGGGAATTGACAGTCCTATTTCTTGGAAGATGCACTGGGGAAGTTCTCAAATCAACCAGTACCAAACTTGGAGTCTTTATGGATAACACAAAGCAAGGATAATTCCAGGAAATCATCAGCACATTTTCTTTTATTGCAGAAATGTGATGTGACTACAGAGATGTAAGACATTCCTACCTTTTACATGTGGTAAGAGTGCTTTCCCCGGGAAATTCAATTGGAAAAAATTATTCAGATGGCAGTTTAGTCTTAATGTAATTACTGTAACTTGCATGAGAATGGAGGATGTACAAGGTCTAGTGGTTGGAACAGGAGACCAGACTCCTCATCTTGCCACTGCTTGCTGTGTGAACATGAAAAGTTGCTTAACCTTTACAATTTAGCTTCCCCTGCAAAATGAGAGTAAGCTGTGGGTTTACATGCAGCTAAACAAAGATACTGACTGTATCGCCTTACCTGTCTCTCATTTTCTCCCAGTTTTATAGTACATGAGTAAACTTCCCAGAAAGGAACAAAAATTACATTGTTAATTTAAGTGGTTTTCAGCTTTATATACACACACATGCTGGAATTCTTATAAAATATAATTGTCTTAATTGTTTATCATCCCAACATATATGTTACCTTCCTAAGCTCACTAAGAGGCTGCTGTAAAATGTGATGCAGCAATGCTATGAATGAAAAGAACAAACTTCAACCTAAGTCCCACTGGAGCAAGAAAAGGAAGTAAGGGGTCATATTTCTGCTTTTCTGTTGAGACAGAATAGAAAAGGAAATATACCAAGGAAGTAAAGTGTAAGATAAAGAGGTGGCAGCATATGGCACTTGGCAGAAGCTCCTGCCCCTACCCAGCGGGACTCAGAAGCCAAGGAGATGGTTACTTCGGCAGAGGGCACTGGAGTAACAAGGATGTGGTGTGGTACTGGCTCTGCCTTGCTCTGCCTAGTGAAACTACAGACTTGCTATGCTGCAAATTCTTGTACTTTCTGTTGCTTCACACTTTTTATCCCAAAGAGAGAGGAGATGTGCTGAATGACACTGGAAGGTCTGGGATTGGAGCAAAGCAGGCAATGACATGTAAGCAAAAAAGGCAGTAAGGAGGAGAATCTGGGGCACGTACTCCTGAGTCAGCATTCTGCATGCCACATCACCAGTGGGACAAGGAGGATGATGAGATGGGATGGTTAAGGAAGTGAAACCTCTAATGAGAAATCATCAAAGCAAAGTTTCTTACCATCCTTATAATTTCTTCTTTTTCCACAGCAGCTGCAGTCAGAGGATACATTTACATAGATCTTTTGCATTCCAACTAGCCTGAAAACACAAACATTAATAACTGCATTGATATTCTGCAAATTTATTATGAACAGCATCAAAGAACTGCAAAAAGTTTTTAAACAAATCTGATGTTTGGTGGGTTATATAGTATTATTTGTGTAAATTGTGAATTTGTGAATGCTTGGGAGAGCAGCTTTCATGGAGGAACACTCATTTTACACATATGAACTTCACATTCCTTTAGATCCTCTAGGCTTCTTTTGTATATGGGAAATTGAAACCTTGTGTGTTATGGTGGAGGTACTGAGCATGTCCGCAGTGTAAGGCTGTATTTTGCTAACATTGTTTTATTATTTAAAATAAGCATATAAAACTAGCTCCAACAGTTGCATCTGTATCCCATGGGCTTGGATGACATTCAGCACGCTCTTTAATGAATGTTGGATTTTTTGCAATGATTATGTTGGATGGATACAGTCTTCTACTTTTGTCAATGGAATTTTATAAAAGCGCAGGAATTTAGGTTTTGTTAATGTGATGGCCAAGCGTATACAAATGCTATTTTCTTTTCTTTTCTATTATTCTGTGGTTTATGTGCAAGAATCTTCACCGTGTGAAATAACAAGGACATGCTAGCAGCCACCTGGAGAAGTATTTAATTCTTGCCTTCCATTCTGATATCACAGGTTTTGAAATGAGAATCTTTCCATTATTATCAGATTTACAGGTCATGTTGATAACTAAAATAGCAAACTGAAACACTGCCAAGACATTTAAAAAATAGACATTTCTTTTTATTAAGACAGCTATCCTGGTACCACAGTTCTAGATCAGTTTTATATGGAAGGAGTAATATAAAAATTGAATGGTGAGATGATACCACTTGACAGTTACACTGGTATTTTATTTCTCTCAGTCATAAAAGCTAAAATGGGAAGTAATTTTTAATGTATAATTTGAAGAACATTACTAGCATGGCCACAAATGTCAAATCTTAGAACCATGCCTACACATTATCCCCTTTTGCATGGAAAAAAAAAGAAAAAAAGTAATTGAAAATGGAGACTATATGTGGTAGAATCAAAACTAATTCCTGTGGGTTTTTAAGAAGATAAAAGAAAGAGCAATGTGAACAAATGCAGATAAATTATAGCAGATTTAATGATAAGCTGAAATGATACTTGAAAAAGTAATCCTAAAGACAAATAATGTTTTGTGTTTCAAATGCTACAGCAGTGTATCATGCAGGAAGAAATGCTGCTTAACTGGGGAAAGCAGACACTACAAATAATCTAGGCTATCTAGTGGGATCAGTTCCCAAGAAGAGAACAAGCTCATCTACAAATTTCTGAGCTTTGGGAAAACATAATAAAGAATAAACATTAGAAAAATCTGACTCTGATGGAAGTCTAAAGTGGGGTTTGAGAATTAACGTGCTCATCTGTACAGTGTTACATAATAAGAACCATAGGTCATTTCATATCCCACTTCTTTAAATTTCAACAGTGTAGTGCTGTGGTAACCTATGCTGTAATACTGAAAATTGTCGTTAGCATGTTCATAATGGTAATGGAATTAAAAGCTGAGGAAAAACATAAGCTACATGAACAATGAGACCTTTCCACAATACAGGAACCAAAAGAGAAAGTGGTAGAAGTCCCCAAGCTAGAGTATTAAAAGCCAGACTGAACAGGACATCAGAACACTGTACAATCACTTGCTAGAAACTAGGAAGTAACAGGATGTCCTCAGGCCCTGACTATTTCCAGCTTCTGTGACTTTAAACCAAGGTTGCAAAGAACACCTTCCATTTTAGCTATTCCTAATGCCACCTTCTGCTTCTAATTAGGATACTGACAACTCCAATAAGGTTCACATTTCTACTGTAACATTTAAAGAGGAGTCTGCAAAAATGGCAATTGCTGATTGAAAAGCTTCTGTGGTATAGAACATCAGACTGCTTTGGGTTGGAAGGATCTTAAAGCTCATCTTGTTTCAAACCCTGCCATAGGCAGGGACAGCTTCCACTGGACCAGGTTGCTCCAAGCCCTGTCCAATCTGGCCTTGGACATTTCCAATTTACACTTCTTTTCTAGCTCACAGTAAAGATCTTGCTAAGTCAAAGGTGGTCTTTATAAATAGCTTAATCTTCTGCATTTGTAAGATCTCAAATGCCTGTGACTGTGGCTAGAAAACTCTGTTTTCAGAAATTAATAGCTTTTCTTAATATTATTTTATTTAAGCACTGATCCTTGATAAACATTAAGGTTGCTTTGGTGGAAAAGCTCAATAACAGAGATAATTTCTTTAGGAAAACAGATAGCACTTTTAGTTACTACCACCACATTTCTTGTAAAGTTAATGAAAATCTGCCTGTGATCAGTACAAGAGTCAAAAATAGGAGCTGAAGAGTAACCTTGAGCTACATAGTTTTTCCCCGTGTGTAGGAAGTTCTGTCTTCTGTCTGCATGTCACAACCCAGCTTCCTTTTGCAGGACGGTCTCTCGAGTCCCCAGCTTCAGACATGGCTACTTCTGACTTGATGATGTTCTATTTAAGTTGTATTTCCAGGTCATGCAATGCTGCACTTCAGATGTTAGACTGATAATAATACACTGTGTGCTCCTCACAGTGTTACGAAAGGAAAATAGAAATGCAGTGATTCCCTGCACAGCATCCTGCACAACGTTATCACACCAGGATTGATCCCACTGAGCCTCTAGCTGGGCATAGACATGATAAAATATATGGGCAATAAAACGGGACCACTGAATACCATTTTTCGTCTGTAATTTAAATATGGCTAAATTCCTTAGTATTTTATACCATATTCATGTTCTCATAAATGGGCATCAAGTCGAGGTTACCTTGAAATATCCTGATGCTAAATAATTAGCTCTTGTAAAAATTTAAAACTGTCAGTCAGGAAGTGTTCAGTAAATGCTGCAAGTCAAATGACTGCAAGACATTCAATAATTGCGTTTTAAAATTTCTTCAGTATCCCAACTAGTTCTGACTGTGATACAGGAAAGCTTGGTGGGTCCCCAACCATCTTACCAGTGGTGTTGGTTAAAGCTGAGGATGATTTAAGTGTGTCCTGCAGCATACAAAGCTACAGCGGACCTTCTCCAGCAGCGAGCGCACCTCTACCTTTTGCCCTCGGGACTGGCGGGCAAAAACCCGAAAGCTTTGCCCTGCACGGCCACGGAAGTGTAAAACTTAATTTGTCCCTGGAGTATGAAAAGTAACCGCCTTGAGACAGTAAGATGTGATGGCACGAGGCAACCGCAGGGGGCAAGATGAAGGGAACCGCAGGGTTCGCCAACACAGGTTCCTGAGGGAGAGAAAATGGCGGGCGGAGGCCCTCAGGAAGCTCCCAAAACACAGAGCACCCCTCAGGAGCCACTCCGTGTTTGAAAAGCCTCGACCTCCACTCCTGAGCCCGCTAACGACGACAAGAGAAGGAGAGAGAGAATAAAAATACTCCACCTGAAAGGAGGAAGGCAGCGGAGATTTGAGATCGTCCCTGACGGAGCGCGAGGTACCCTCCCCAAGACTGCCGATAGCTTCCCCACCCCACCCCACCCTGCCCTGCCCCCAGGGACTCCTCATAGGCTCCAGTCCGTGACTGGGCTATTTCTCCCCGTCCCGTCCTGTCCCAGCCCGTCCCGCGCCGGCTGCGGGGGAAGGCGGGCGCAGGAAAGGGCGGGCGGTGCGGTGAGGGAGGGAGGGAGGGAGGAAGGAAGGCAGGCAGGCAGGAAGGAAGGAGGGCGGGCCGTGAGAGGAGCAGTCGACGCACAAGATGGCCGCTGCTGGAGTGGCAGCGGGGCGGCGGCGGGCGATGGCGGCGCTGCCGCGGGGCCTGCGGGTACTGCTGGAGGAGCGGCAGCAGCAGGGCGCTGTGGCAGCCCCGGTGTGCCGGAGCTGAGGGGGCCGGTGGGCGCTGCAGGAAGCCCGGCCCGCGTGGTGAGTGCGCCGCCTCCGCCGCGGGGTACGGGGAACAATAGGGCGGGAGAACTCTACCCACCTTGCCGAGGAAGGAGGCGGAGGGGCGGACGCTTGGACGAGATGATCTCCAGAGGTGCTTTCTACTTCTAACAGTTTTGTGACTCTGTGCCTCGCTAAGCTTCAGACTCCTAGCGGGCGCGATTTCCGAACGCCCCGGGCAGGTGGGGAAGGATCGCGGGTCGCCGCGCCCAGTACGGGAGAGGCGGAGACGGACTGGGTCCGGCTGGGGGTGGGGAGAGATGGTGTCGCCTCAGGCTGCGGCTGCCGGGGGGCAGGCGGCTTTTGTGTGTCCCCTCTGCTGGCTCTTGTTTTTTCCAGGGGCTCTGCGTGCCTCTGCGTGAGAAAACTCATCGCGTTGTGTCGCGTTGAACAACAGAGACGGAGGGAAAATAATGACAGAGCCCTACCCGTCCCCAGGACACTTCTCCGCCCTGGGTTGTGGCTCTTTTGTCTGTCGTGCCTGAGTGAAGAGCGAGGTGGCCCCGGCTCCCTCTGCGTGGGGACAAACAATGGTGAAACCGCACAGGTTCTCCCTGATTTGCGCTACTTTTTCCACCCTGGTATTGTTTTGGCTGTTGGATTGCACCCACAGAGTGGGTAGGGTTCCATGCCGGGGGTGCGGTGTTCGTATAGCTGGGTTTTAATTTGCTCTGATGGTTGGGAATGTCCTGGTGTCAGGTTTTGTCCTCAAAAGCCATTGTGAGGCCTGTCCTGTTTTAAACCGGGGAACTGATGCAGGGTTTTTTTTCCTAGAAACGTTTTGTTTTCCTCTGCATGCCTTTTTCTCCAGAGTGTATCTCTTATTTTTATAAATTTCAGTTAAGTACGAGTGACAAATCATTTGTTCCTCCGTCAGAAGCTACGATTTTCTGTGTGTTTTTGCCATATTGAAAATGGCTGAAGTGGGGGAAAAATTAAAAATTTGCAGAAATACTTAAAAGGTTCAAAGTAACCTGGATTGTGGCTCAGCTGCTTTAATCGTTGTAACTGGTGTAGCAATGCTGTCATTTAATGACTCTGCTGGAAGAGAAATGCAGCTGTTAAATTCAGTATTTATACTCTCTGCACATTATATGGCTATAGAATTGTGAGATAACACAGGAATACTATGAGGCAGAAGTTAATGTGTTCCTAAACTTACCTTTCTTACTTCTTTCAGGCTTGTAAGAGTGTGGAAGTCGTTAATTTTGTCAGCTATAAATATCTTTATTACTGCGTTTGAAGTCAGTGAAGCTAATATGGGACTTCATAGCTGTGTAAATAACCTGTGTTCAGGAGCAGTCTGTATATTATTGCCAGTTTCTAAGTTTCACCAGGAGCATCACGGCTTTCTTTGGTGCATTAATACACAATGCTGATAATGAAATTATGGTTCCCACTAACATAAATAGGAGCAGACCTTATCAGGCACCTTTTCCTTTCCCAATGATAGCTTTATAGCTTTGCCTTCTGTCCTAGAAAAGGGTCTGTCAAAGCATACAGGCTGCTTGGAGGGAAATTTAGAAAGGCAGGTACCATCAGAGCAGTCTGTTTTGACAACCAGAGACTTGAGTTTGTCACTCACTTATGAGCTGCAGGAACCTTCATCAAGATAAGTGGGAAGTAACTTCTATGGTTTCTGGTGTTTCGTTGTTTATTTTTGTGAGGTTTTTTGTCAGCTTTGTATCCAAACTAGCTTAGTTTAAAGCTAAATAATTTAGAAATTTTTGATGGGATTGCTATATGCTGGTAATTTAAAAAACTAATGTTCCAGTGAACAGATGGACGTTTAAATCTGGAAATTGCAGACATTAATATGGCAGAGTTTAATTTAGGGGCATCTTGAGACATGTATTATTATGTAAAAGTGCTCATGCTAAAGCAAATGAAGAGAAATGAGCAGGATTGCTTTTGGAAACTTCTGACGTGTTGCCAGTGATTCACCAGCAGTCTGGATGGAAGCCATTATCAATCTTGGTTGAATTAAGCATCACAGAAGTTGAGATTCAGTGAGTGTGTATATTAAAATAATGCTTTACTTACTTTGTATGTGGTTCAGAAGTCTTGGGTGACACAAGTGCTGACTACCTTTGATAGTGATGGCAAAGACTGACATCCCATTTAATTGGGGTCTCTATCTCTTAACTAACCGGTGCTGTAAAAGGGTTTTTCATGATACTTAGAAAATTGACCTTTCCCAGTCTGTAATATGTAGTGATAGGAAGGATAATTACCTTTGTTTTTTTTTTTATTCCGCACCAAGAATTATGGTTTACATGCTGGATACTTGAGGAAAAAAAGTTTCATCCATTTGAAAGAACTTTTGGAGTCACAGCTTTCCAATGGTATGACGTGTAAAGCTGAATTAGAAAGAAAGAACTCACCTGCATGTAGGTTTCCAAACTACCCAAGAATCTCAGAACAGTGATGCAGAAGCCACTATAAAGTATCTTTTAAGCAGGTGACCTTTATAAAACTTTGTAATTTTTTGCAAAGCCTACTCATTGTTTAAAATTCTTTTGTATTTTGAAATTAATGTCTTGCACTGTACTAGGTAATGAATGTGAAACCATTATCATACAGGAATAAAGATATAATATGCTCCTATTGTGAAAGATCATTGTATAAACATGCTGCACCAACTGAAATTTCAATATGACCTTCAAGATTCCATGTAGGCTCTGTTACAGTAATGTAGTCTGAAGTCTAGGGACTCTGATAACTGAGAAAGAAAACCACAAATGTTTACTTACGTTATATTACTTTCCTTTCTGTGCAGAGATTCCACAGTGTGCCCCAAATTAGGTGCAGTTCCCATCACTGAGTGTGACCACTTGTTTTTCTGAAGAAGTGCATCTCTTGATAATTATCTTTTGCATCAGTTTCATTTTCTTTGTTACCAGTACAGTAAAAGTTGAAATGGTATTAGATTTCCAAGGGCTAACTGATTTCCTAATGAGGTTTATTTGTGGAAGTGTGTTAATGGGCAAGAAGGTGCAAAAGTCCTGATCGTTTATTATAAATAGATTTTTCTGATATAAAAATAATTTCTGGTTAGAAGGCTTGAGGAAACAGCTTTCCTGTTACTGCATGGTAGCAACATATTTGGTGCTATCAGCTGAAGAAGAAAGAGATTTTGGTGATAGAAATAGCAAGAATTCGAAATAATTTGCTGTAAATGTGTGTTGTCGGAGGCAGTACCAGTTGTGCACTGCTCTGTGTTAGAACATGTAGAGGAGTGTTTCATCCAAGTACAGTGGATGTCCCGGCCTCACATTGAGATTACTTTCTAAGGGAGTGAGAAAGAAGGCAGCTGCAGGGGGTCTAGGGAAATTTTCACATGCATCAGGGCATATATGCATATACAAAAGGGCCTGGACATCCCATGCAGACTTTTACATGAAAACTTCTGCCCCACATGCTAGGTTAACTTTTCTTCCCCCATAAAGAAAAGGTATTTCAGGAAGCCTAAAAAACACATGGAGAATAAAATCTCTCTTTATCACTTGATTGTACAAAATAGGTAGAGGCCCACAACGTAAGCTACCTTGTTAAAATGAAGGCTTTTTTTAGGAACATGGAGAAAAATCTTCATATGAGAGAGCGTTGTGAGGTGGAGAGGGGAGACAGGGGAAGAGGGTTGTTTTGACACATAAAAAGATTCTTTTTTTCTCGTTCTGCTACATAAGAAATGGAAGATACGCAGTTAAACTGGAAAGTAGTGGAAGTGTTGCTGGAGGAGCAGATCTTTCACTTGCTTCACATAGATTGTGACAGTTGCCATGTAATGTGATACAAAGAACACAGAAGAGAGTGTGTGTGTCGGAACACTGTGGCAAGTCTGGAGTTGAGCATTACAGAAGCTGGAGGGTTTACTGACAGTTAAGCCTTCCAGCCGTGGTCACTAAAACCACCATAAGGACATGTTGTTCTTGCTTCTTGCTGAATAGACCCCTCTCACTACACATTACTTGTGAAACCACTTCTTAGAGTATTATTTTTTGGTTATTGAATTTCTGGTGTTTGTGGGGTGCATGCTATATCGATCTGAGACAGGACTGCTTCAGCTACAAGAACTGAAGGAACAAAGCATTTGGTGTAGCTGAAATGTGCTAGGCTGCAAAAATTAGATCTCGCAGGTGGTTCCTGATTTCTTTTAGTTTTTGTTTTAACATGGAAAGTCTGGTTGGTCTCATCTCTCTACTATTACAGTTTAATAGGTGTTTTTAAAATTATCTAATTAACTACTCTTTAAAAGCAGGCTGTTAATCTTCAATTAAAATCCGGACCTTCCAAATGTAGTTATTTTTCAGGATGCTTCTGTGTCTATTAGACCCTGTCAGGATAAGCTTTTAAGATTGAGGTATGGTTGTTTTTAAACCTGTTGTTGTTAACAAAATGCTAGTTGATCAGCTGATGGAGTAGGAGTACTTGTAGCCTGGATCTAAAGGTCTTCTCAGCACTTTCTCCTGAGCTCATTTTGAGTGATTACTTCAGTTCAAGTGGTAAGCGAGTTGGAAGGGTTTTCAACTACAACTTTAAACTTCCTTACTATTTACAAAGGAGGCATCTACTAGAGTAGCAGGGATCCATCTCTTTGCTGTGCATTGGAGGTTTTCAGAGACTTGTAGCTAAATATTTTTGATAAATTGTGGCAGCCAGTGTTGGTCCCCAGCTCAAAATTAGGCACTATCTTTAGGGCAAAAGGAGTGAGGTTCAGGGAAGGTATTACAAAGCGAATAAATTGAAATTCATACCAAGGAGGATGGTCTTAATTACCTGCTTGTTAATAAACCACGTTCTGTGGAACACTCCCAGTGTTCAGTAGCATTTAACTTTCTCCGTGCTTTGTTTTTAGAGTTACTCATAATGACTTAGCACTCTTCACTTTTTGTAGCAATTGTATTTGGATGAGTAACTTCTCCATGTCTTACTACAGTCAGTGTGTAATATAAATGCCCTTCCAAAGTGACTGAAATAAAGCTCTTGATGTTGACTTACTTTTCCTGTAAGTGACATTCTTTCAGCTTGTTCTCCCTCCACTTCTTTTGTTACCATTTTAGAATGGAAGTCCTTCAGGTACTGTTTGATATTAGAACTGTACCAACAAATGGAAGTGTTAGGACTTCATTATCCGGTTTGTATCTAATGAATCTGGCACTCACAGTACAGCAAGTCTAAAGTGTTTTGTCCTGTGGGTTTGTTTTTTTTTTTTTTCAATTCTGTGCTAAGGTGCAAGAATTAAAGGAGAGACCTTGAAGTTAATGGAAACTAAATTGTAAAACAATAGTAGAAAGTCAGTTTGATTAGCTTATGTGGCATTCCTGAATTGTGACATGTTGCATAAATGTTATTTTATGACCATTAATGATTCTGGCAGTTATGCAGGCCTAATGATAATTAAATCTCACCTTTCTGGGTATAAGCTGTTCTCTGGGAGGCTTAGTAGAAAAGGGTTCCCCTGCCTTTATAAGTGAACATTATGCTAATGAAATCTTGAAAAATCTGCTCATGTGTCTGGTGAAGCAATCATCTCTGTTTGTGGAGTGTCACAGTTTAAAATTCCTATTTCTTTGTACCAAAATCAAGCCTGGGTTTTGTGCCAGAGATTGAAGTGATTTGAGGAGATAGGAAGCAGCAACATGCTGTCCTGCTTTACAATCTATGTATGGAAGAAAGAGCAGGAATTGTGAAGCAAGTCTCAGCCTCCACCCTCTACAAATGAAAAGTCTTCTGAGCTGTGTATGATGTTGCACATGTATTTCTTGAGCTTTTCTAGAGCAATTGTTTGTTTAACTTACCATCTGGGCAGTTGGTTCTAGATGTGTCTGAGGGGCTTCATACCACATCACCTAAGTCCCCTGAATGTAAACAGAACTAATTAATTACATTTGAAAGATCTTGATAAATAGCTATTTATCATCATACAGAAATTGTCACTGGTCACCTGCATTGTTGTTAATTATTGTGTGGGTAGACAAAATCCAGAAAGTTTTGGAAGCTGGAAAATTACTTGCTCTTATTTAGCAGCTCTGAAGGGCAGTAATTCTTGGTCTTGCTTGCTATGTAGAGGGGATGTGGATTTTGGATCAAAACCAGATGAGAACAGGGCAAAGTCTCACAAATTACTAAAGCAATTGCAAAGGAAATACCACTCTCCGATGTACCTTTCCAGTCTTGAAATAACTTTTCTCTGAGTCTTTATCTCTTTGCTTGCTAACATGCTCTATTTTCTTGTAGTTTTTTTTTTTTTTTTTTCCTGGATGCATGGTTGTCTTTATCTCTCCTGTCCTCTTTAATGATCTTTCATTCTCTGGTATTCCCTATTTTTCTTCTAATTTTTTCTTTTTCATTTAACTTTGTTCTAGTCTGAGCCACTCATCAATTCAGCCAGCTAATGCAGATAACAGAGATGGCTTATTGCCTCTTAGTTTCATTGCTTTGTAGTTCAGAGTTGCAGAATGGATAATGGAGCAACCTGTGGTAATCTTTGTTCTTGGGCTTTACTGAAAATTATCGAAACATCACCGCTTCCTCTGGAACTGGTGAGAAGTTAGGGAGCATTGTGACCACTTTGGTGTTACAAATTTGGAAGGAGAAATGGAGAAAGATTTAAAATAAGTTAGGCTATACTGGCCTGATGAAATGGACTGGATTAGTTAAACCAGAGGCAACAACTCAGGCTGTCCTTCCTGTTTTATGAGCCATTCTCCCATTTAATTGTGTGAGAAGGCCTCCTGTAGAATTAATTTAAAAGGAGGCCTTATTAGTGCTGCAAAAACCTATAGTCAATTTTAATTTTAGTTGTCATTGTTTAAACCGGGCCTTGTGGATAGAAGCCTGACACTGTAACTTCTTTGTAAGTGAATCATAACAGTGGAAAGAAAATGTTATTCAGGAACGTGAGAATTACTTAAACTTTGGTTGCTTGGAATTGACCAGACTATTTAAAATGTAACTGGTTTGTTGCCAGCTTTGTCAGATTCTACTGAAGAGATGTGAGCCAGCAGGATTGTCTTCTGGACTTGCTAACCTGTGTGAATTGTTAGTTTCCTGTACTTGTGTGCTGTATTAAATCATGCTAGCTGAAGATACTTCTTCCATGCTAACTTTTAATGCTGCTTATCCACTGTTTTGTAGTTTATACAAAGCCATTTCTTGACTTGAAGATGTCTTACTTTATGATTCCATCTGTTTTTGTCTCCTGAACCATCTATTCCATTTTGAGGATGTATTTGTGTTAAGAATCTTCAGGGACATAAATAATTTCAGTGCACAGAAAAAGTGCTCAAAGTAAGGGTTGACTGTGTTTGGAAACCCTCTAAATCATCCCATCTCTGTTTTTTTATAAGAGGTTTGCTGTTGATAACAGTATGAGAGTGGAGGTATGTGGAATAACTTAGTTCTAACTTGTGTCAGAATGCATTGGGAAACAGCTTTTCAGTTTTCCCTTCAGTGATACTGCTTAGCATTTTACTAGTGACCTGCCTGTAGGCATAAAGGTTGTGTTGGAGTGGAAGATACTTCTTATTTTTATTAAAATAATAAAGTGAAAGGCTGTGGACAAAGCTCTCAAACACCTTAACCAGAAAGTAAAAAGGCACAGTCCAGTTGGTTGCAAATCAAAATAAATTCCTTAAGTTACACTTGTACTAAATTTACCCCTTTTCTCTGATTATTACTAGACTTAAGACTTATTTTCTCTCTGGCCGTGTGATTTTTGCAGAATATATTCTTAGTGGGGGGGAAACTTGGCAAAATTTTAATTTGTCCTTAAGGCATGATGTTCTTTCTCCTTTCTGTTGCATTTGCGAAAAGGAAAAAATAAAAATAGGACTAATAAGATGATATCAACACTGGCAAGTAGCTATCAGGCTTTTTTTTAAAGCATTTATTCCTTTACCAGGAGTACTGAAAGTTCATCAGTTAAGGCAGAATAACCTAGGTGTCAACATCTGCACTGTAGTTCATAGGAATGAGATACTTCCCTCCTGATTTTCTGTAAATCTGGGTATTTACATGACTTCAGCAAACAGAGATCTGTAGTAAGCTTTTCTGTCACTCCTTTCTCAGTGAAATTTCTCTGTCAAATGCTTCTAATAAAATAGCACTCAAGGGCTGGGTGGGGATGTCTGTGGGTGTGTTTCTGAGGAGAGTTGTATGCTCACAGCCATCTTTATGTGAGTTTTTAGATTCACTAGACCGGTTTAGAATAGAACAACTTGAGCTCTGTCAAACTGAAGCTTGGCTATGATGTCGGTGATTTCAGGACATACCAGGAAGAAGGACTTCCACAGAAATCCTTGGTATTGGCATTTGAGGATGTGATGATGTGGCTATCGCATTAGACACTACAGGAGAAGAAAGGGATGTGGAGTCAGGATTACTCACCAGGTATTAAAACAGTCACAGGTATATTTTAGCTAAAATCTCGATTGAAATAAAAAAGCCTAATGTTCTGCAGTGTCTTCCTGTGAGTAATACAGGTATTCACCTCATAAATAAAAATGTGACTTGTCCTTCCCCAGGAAAGGGGGGTGGATAAAAAAGCCATCCTTATTTACCAGCTTATATGATAATTGGGAGCCTTCAGGAAGGGGAAGTGAGTGACAGCAATCCTTTCCTTCAAGCACATCTGATAATTCATTAATGTAATCTCAGCAACTTGTCATAGCTTTTGGGAAGTGGGAATAGTCAGTGATGTTGATGTGACAAACTGCTATGTGAATTGTCATTACAGAATAAAAATTGACAGTAAACCCATGGAAATCCAGTGACTCTAGTATGCTAATAAATACATCTAAATACTTCGTTCTTGTAAGGTTTTGCATGCTGAATAATTCCCAGTGCAGTTATGAGGGCTTCACTAGTGCTTCTACACGTACCTTTGGCTTACCCATTTTGAGAATTTTCTCTTTTGAATTGTTTGTCATTAGGTTTTAGTTTACTGTCATTGCTTTTATTCCAAAACCAGCAAGTGGCTGAATACAGGAATGTGTAAAGGGTTATTGACTGCATGGATTGTAAAAGAGTTTCAATGCCTAATTTTCCTTTCCTATACCTTATCATGTATTTGGATACCTGCTGTTTAACCAGACTTACACAACACAAGTCAGAGGAAATTTAAATGATCAAATCATGCAAATATTGGCTGTACGTTGCTGGCTTGACATTTGTCCTGGTTTGGACTGCAGCAGCAGTGGTGCAATGGGCAGCTGAGTTCTATTTTAAGACTCTTAAAAGTAGGAAAATTGAAAAATGGAAGGATCTGAGTAGTCCATGTGTGTCATAACTGTAAGATGTCGTTCAGATGTACTCTCAAGGTACTGGAAAAGGTAGTAGCATGCAGTCAGGGTGTGTGAAGGCTCAAACATTTGTAGTCTCATAGCAGTCTGGGACAATGCCTAATATAAGCTCATGGTGAGCTGTTGCTACTTCAAGAAGGAGATTGTTAGTGTAAATTTAATCACCCAAGTGAAATACAGAGTTGCTTGATTTTGCAGCTACTATTACTTTCTTTCTAAGCGTATTTCAGTCTTATCTTAAGATACTGGACTAGATAAGCCTTATCTAGTGCAGTATCTTCGTTTTCTTTGAGTGAAGTCTAAATTTCTGTGAATAAAGTTAATTAATGCAAGTGTATCCTTTGCTTTTAAAAAGTTAGGTTGTTTCAGCATGCTGTGGAAATCTGTGTACTTTTTAGTAACACAATTCTGGCAGTAGTCTGTGAGATTGTGTCCTATGTATTTTTTATTTTACATCTTTCTGGTTGCTGATACTGCAATAATGTAGCTGTAATATGTTTTAGAGATGAATATATCTTTGAGGACTGGAGAAGAGAAAAATTGTTCTTTGTGGACTGCTCCATTTAGAATAACTTTCATGCAAAGTAAGCAGTAAGTAAGAGGACTTTCTTTTAAAATACAAAATTCCCTATTTGGAAGAGAACTGTTTTTACAAGTCATAAGCAGCAAAATTCATCGAGTTGGCACTGGATTTTTAGTAGATTACTCCCAGGATTATTGCATTTTGCCTTCTTGATTGGATGATTTTCAAGTTATGTAACTTTAAACTTCTATAACTAGGGTTATAATTCAAAACCTCTTTATAAGAGTACGTAGGATATTCTTTTTCCCAGTTAAATTCAAGCTCCTGCAAAGAATAAATATACCTCTTATCCATTACTGATGGGAGGATCAGTGAGATGTTGGGGGTTGGATTTTTTCTCTTATACATGACTCTCTTACGTTGTTTGCTCTGTTAAAATAGAAACGTAAAGCAACGGCTCTCATTTTTGTGGTTGAGCTTGAAATGTTTGTTACTGGTTTAGGAGTAGGTGTTTAATGGAAACCCTGAGATTTGAGCCTTTTGTTTCCACTCACTAAAACCATGGGTACTTTTAATGATGTTGTCAAGCTGTAAAGAAAAGATTCTATTTTTATGAATCTGGAAGGTGAGACTGACACCAAGCCTGCAAAATATTTAAGGGTGGGATTTTTTTCATGTAATTGAAGGTTGCATGAAAAGCCTTATTCAAAAGGAGTACCTTGCCCTGGGCTATTTCTGGCCTCTGGAACTGCTTTTTTTAGCAGTGCTACAAATTGAATCACCGGCTGCCAGTATAATTTAAAGCAAGTGAGATTCCATTGCATTGTGAGTCAGATGTACCTGAATTAACCTGCTTTTCAGCAACACTTGTGTGACCTCTCCTACTGCTACTTAAAGACTTTAGGCCCTGTGTGAATGGTAATTTAACGCTGCTTAAAAGTCTTGAGCAGGTTTGTCAGTGCTGAATAGTGTTTGGATTTTTACATCAAATCTGTTAAGAGGTGTGGAGAAAATCTTGTATGGTGTATTGATGAGCTAATGTTTTATTTATACAATCATTAGCAAGAGAGCTGAAATTCTCCCTGCTCGGTGCCATTTCTGCTACAGCTGCCTCTTGACCTTGGATGACTTCAGAGCTGTAGTGTAGACTAGGTTGTGTTATTAAAACATATTTGCAGCCTTTGTCATAGAAACAGGTACAATACTAATCTGTGAAACTTGCATTCTTTATCTTAATATTCCTGCTATTATTGCAAATGAAGCTATTACAGGACTCAACAAAGAAGTATATTTGGTTTTGTTTGGGCCCTGTAAGCTATTTTTGTATCAACTATTGTAGCATTTACAATTGCTTCCTTATTTGCAACTAGGTTCTAGAGGCGATAAGGTGATATAAGTTATGGACTGCTGGAGCATTCTTTCATCTTTTCTGGACAGTACTTATAACCGCAGTGAGCTGAAAGGATGGTTTTGTCTGTATTTGCATAACTTGCACCATTAAACACTGCTTAAATCTAGCATTGTTTTTGAAATTAGATAATTTTGGTGTGAATTTAGTATAAAGTAACAATTCCACAAATTATTGCTCATGTTCCTTATTCCATTTCACCTACTCTTACCATTCCAGCCTGTTAGTGTAGTCATCCTTATTATTAGGATTGGTAAATAGCATTTAGGTAGCTAGTTAAAATTTAGTCAATACTTTCAAGATGGCTTTCATTAATGAAGAAATGCATAAGAAGTCTGTGTTGCCCTGGTTGTGCCCAAATAAACTGCTTTTTGACGAAACTGTATGGCACCATCAGCTTCAGAGAAAACATGCACGTTTACAAACAATGTGTACAACAGAACATTTTGTAGACTTGATCAGTAGACTTGACAAGTCTACTGATGCTAAAAGTGTACGTCTTGAAGTTCCTTCTTCTGTGCCTCCCCCATTCTTGTTTCCAGGACTTCTCAACCATGTAACAGATCTGGAACATCTTTTGGAACCTTTTGGAAGCAAATGTGGGAAGGAAGGGAATTTGGTTTGGATATGTCCTTAGCAGAGATGAAGCATGGTCATGGAGAGTACTTTCTGAGAAGTAGTTTAGACTTGCTCTGCCCTAAGCCTATGCTTGAAAATGCACTGGAAATGCCAAGTAGGTAAAGTTTCAATATCTGTCTTCCTTGGTTGTAGAATGCAGATATGAGTCTGGATGCTTGGGTTCTCACAAGGCTAAGGTGGTTAATACGTACTAGTTTATGGTAAGCAATGCAGCTCATTATCTTCTGTGTTTGGACAGATGACATTCTGTTGCTGCTGTGCTAAATCTCATCTGAAGTACAATGCTTGTATGTAGTGGCTGTGATTTGCTCTTTTTTTACAGCTTGAGTATTTTCAGAGAATCAGAGTGGATCAGGTTGGAAGGGACCACAGTGGGTCATCGGGTCCCACCTCCCTGCTCAAGCAAGGTCATCAGAGAGCACAAGGCACAGGACTGTGTCCAGATGGGTCTGGAGTATCCCCAGTGAGAGAGACTCCACACCCTCTCTGGTGTCTGTTCCAGTGCTTGGTCACTGCACAGGAAAGTAGTTCTTTGTCATGTTCAGGTAGAACTTCCTGGGCATCCATTTTTTCCCGTGGTCTCTTGTCCCATTGCTGGGCCCCAGGGAGCAGAGCCTGGTCCTTGTTCTGAGCCTTCTCTGCAGACAGGGATGAGGTCTCCTCAAGGCTGAACAGCCCCAGGTCCCTCAGCCTGTCCTTGTGAGAGAGCTGCTCCATGCCCTTCCTCATCTCTGCAGCCTCCACGGGACCTGCTCCAGGAACTCCAGGTCTCTCCTGTCCTGAGGAGCCCAGACCTGGACACAGCATTCCTGATGTGTGTCTCTGCTCATTCCCTAGGGCTGAGCAGAGGGGTAGAATCACCCCTGGAAGAGCTGGCAGTCCTCTTCTAATGCGTCCCAGAATACCATTGGCCTTCTTGGCCACAAGGGCACTTGTTTGATTAATGTTTAACAATTCTCTTAGCATCTAGACTTGACTGATCTGGGAGAGAAATGAGGAAAGACTGGATTATCTTCTCTTAGCAACTCCTCAGGCTGCCTGCCTCAACTTTTTGGTAAGACTGCAATGTTCTGGTGAGCACAAAAGCGTTTTGTTCTGCACGTTGTTTGTAAATGTGCATCTTTTCTCTGAAGCTGATGGTGCCATACAGTTTCATCATAATGCAGAAATGATATCACATGCTTCACTGAACAGGTGCATAAAGTAGAGGACCTGATTTCTTGAAGCTGATACAATTTAATAACTCTATCAAAATCTTTAAGAGAATGGTGTAATGGATAGAATAAGGCACAGAGGGTGAAAAAAATGTTCTTTGTCATTGTGAACTCCTGCTATGATAAAATGTATGTCACAAAAAGTAGGTGCTCCATTGCTTTTTGAAATAGCATTGCAGTAGTCTAGAGGTGGCTTTGTATGTAACATATAAAAAGATAACCCTTCTTGTGATTATAAGATGTTTAAAATGAACTCGTGCATTAAACAGGCAGGCAAGCAACTACATTGGTAGTTTTGTTAAAAAATTAGTTCGTTTTCATTGCTCTTGACTTTCTGCTTTTAATAAAGATATTTTTGATGTTCCAAAATAAATTGCTTTGAAGGTAAATAGAATAACTAAAGCTTTATTAGAGTACTGTTATGTAAACAGCAGTTATTACATGTTATTAACATGAAACTATTTGACATCTATTTTTAAAATGAGGGTGACATCTACTAAGTTAAAAGAAAAGCCACCTCCAAATCAGAGAAATGAGAAGCAAGAAGAAAACACTATAAAGAAGTCCTGAGACTTAAGTTTTCAAGTAGACACTGAAAACATTTTCTGAATACCTGTGGAGGTCTTCATGAAATGGGATTTTACATTTCCATTTTACACTTTGAATAACTATGAAGTAGAATTCTTGCCTATGCTGGGCAGTAGCATTTATATTCACTTAACACTGCTCTTACGGTATATTTCAGCATTTCCTTACTGTTGCACCTGGAATTTTCGACACAGGAGGTTTGGTTTTTTTAAGTCTGCCAGTCAGTTTGAAAACAAATAGTAGAGTGACGGGTGTAGTGCCAACACTTGGACATAAGGGGAAGGAGGCAGGGAGGAAGCTCAGACTATTGCTTGATTCTTGCCTTATAAGTTTATAAAATAAAATTTTTCTGTGATATTTTCACAGTACATTACAAAAAGGGAAAAATTTCTGGATTACTTTTTCTTTTTAGAGAGAGTATTCTTACATAAGTTTGCTGGGGAGCAGGGGGTGGGGATAATTATTAAAGGTTGTATTATAGGTTAGAGGGCTTTTTGGGACAGTTTTTGACCAGTATCTCCAGCCAGACTGTAAGTCGCACTTCTGTCTCATTGTTTCACATTGCTGCTGTAATGTTACTGTAGCTGTAGTGTCACTGGCATCAAAGCAGAATTAGCTGCTGAATTAAGTGGGGAGAAAAGCTCTTTCTGTAGAGCAGGTGGCAAGCAGTACTTTATACTTTTTTGTTACATCGGTTTTTTTAATGCTTTCTTTTTTGTTGAATTGTGCTGGGTCTTCTCAATGATTCATGTCTAAGGAAGGATAAAGGCATTGCAGTTGACACCAAGATCTTCCCCTCTCCTTTCCTTAGCTTACTTTTCATTTTCATCTACCAGATGCCTGTAGGAGAAGTTGTCAGGTAACTGTAGATTATTCTTGCATGGAAAAGAACGATACTGATCTCGGTGATCCAGATCACTGCCCCCTTCAATTGCTTTCTCTTCCTGAAGTCTGCTGCTTGGAGTTATTTTAGGCGAGCTGTTTGTGTGGCTGATTTGTTGCCTTGTTTTAGTTAAAATGAGGTATTGGTTGTGTAATTGCTGTCCACCCACATTTCTGCCTACCTGTGTTTATTAATAAAGATCTATATTTAAAACTTCAGCTGGGACAACTGTGCAACCAGTCCTGCTGGAATATCTTAGAAAGGAATGAAAAAGAGTAGTGACTTCTCTAGCTGACACTGAGAGGTAGTATCTGTCTGTACCCTTGAATCTGAAGACTTCTACAAGGTTGTCCTCTTTACTTTTGCCATGGCTTTTTTCAAACATGTATCTGTTCTGGGAAAAGCAAATTATTTGCTTGCCTCCTTGACAGCAGGATTGAGAGCTCTGGAGGATTTGAGCAGTTGAACCCAAGTTCCTGTCCTGAAAACTACTGTGGATTTTTGAAGTGCTTTCTGCCTTTCTTCTCTTAATCTGTTTGATTTTTCCTTGATTTTTTTAAATACTGGTTTAATCATTGTGTTACTGTTACAGTTTTCATTGACAAATGCACGAGCTCGTAATTTGAAGTGAAAGGAACATGTTGTAGAGATGTTGTCTGCTATTAACTCCTTAGACTTTATCATCTATTGGTAGAAAAAATTTTCTAGGTGGTAGATCATAAAACCATTTGCTGTTAAGAATTGGTCACTTCCTCTTTCTTTTAAATAAGCTGTAAGGGATGTATAATATCAACCAGAAATTATGAAACTGGTCATGTATATCTTCCCTGAAAATTTATGATTATATTCACATGCGAGTCTTGTATTTTGGAGGGCAACTTAAATTTTGTCTCTACATGTGTTGTCTTTTAATGTTCATGACCCTAATATGGTGCAAGACTAGTGATTGAATGTTGGGTGAGAAGAGGGCTCAAGAAAATGATATACCATGTTTCAAAAATTATGTATCAGGTTTCATTCCATGTTTTTCCTGTTAAAAACTGTATAAATAACTTCATTCAACAGTTTTCTCTTCTGTAGGAAGACATGAGGTCTTGCCTCACAGCATGTTGGGAAGTTTAAATCGTTGTAAATTCAGAGCATCTGTTGGGGAGGTACTGTGGTAGAGTTGTGATGTTGATTGTTTGGTTTCTTGTTTTCCTTGTGTTACTACTAGGCAGGAAGCTTCAAATAAGAAATAACATCATCTCCTTAACTGTCCCCATTTTCCTAAGGTACTTCACTGACTCTACCAAGTAAGAGACTTCTGCATGAAATTATAGAAATTTCTTCCTTTGGTTTTGCAGTCAGAAATTACTGAGGAAAAGAGAAATAGAACTTGAATCTGATTTAACTAAGCTTCAGTTACTTTGGGACATAGTTTTGATGATGTTCGTGATTTTTTTTTTCTTTGTTTTGTTTTTTTTTTTTTTTTTAAGAGCTTTATTATACAGCTACTAAAGCCAGCAAATACTTTGAAAGAAGGGTGGGAACATGCGTTAAGTACAGACTTGCAGGTTTTGGTGTTGGGTGTGGATTTCTTTGTTGGGGCTCTGTGCTGTGGGCAGTGTTCAGTGGTGTTGGGTGTGTGCCCCCAACACGCATGCGTGGAGCAGGAATGAGGAAGTCAGGCACTTGCTCCCAGTGGAGAGTTTACAGAGAAGTTTGAGAGAGCAAACAGGAAGGGGAAAAATCCCTGAATCTATCGGATATACTCTTCTGGGCTTATGGTATGTGTTGTTCATGGAGCTTACTAGGCAGAGGTAAGAAGCTTTTTTATTGTACCTACTCTTCTACCTCTGATCAGGTATGGACTTTCCATCTCTCTAATTTTTTTCAGAGGTTTTTCTGTGGAACTGGATATGGAAAACACAGCTAGCGTGACTTATCCTTTTCTGTGAACCGTGAAGTTGGCAGTACAGGGTGCTTGTATAAGAACACATTACTTTTAGCTGGTCAGGGCTTCCCATGGGTTGTCAGGTCAATATTCTTCTAATATGAAATTCAGGACTTTTAAAATTATTTGCTCAGGGAAAAGAAGAAAGCTGCTTAAGTGTACTCAGAAATACTGTTCATTACGACGAGCATGCTGGAGTAGAAAACAAAAAGTTCTGTGAAGCACCAGAAAAAATTTGCCTGTTTGGCACTAGACAAGAATGGAGGAGGTTCAGCTGCTGGCTGGAATTGTACTATGGGTATCTGGTAATCCTTATGAGTTAGGAGTTGCTTTACTGTTGTCTGTTAATTTAATTTAGGTTGTTGATTTATTTTTAATCTCAAAGTGTCAGAGAGGTTTTGAAGAAGTTAATGTACCACAGAATCAGTCTCTCAGAAGAGAGAGCTGTGCCTGGTTACTTTTTCTTAGAAAAGTATAAGTTATTATCAAGGAGTAAGAGTCTTTAAAAGAATTAATGAAATGGTGTTTTCTTTATTAGAATAAATAATAGATTATTCAAGGGTTGTATCTGCATGAACAGTTTGGTTGGCAAACCTGTTTGTTTTGGCTCTGAGGAGCTACTTTAGTGTTAAGCTTAGCACTAAATAGACTTTACTTGTGTTCACTGGTAACTGCGACAGGAAGCTCTGCTTGTTTTAGCTTAGGAGTAAGACTCAACAAAAATGAAATAGCTTCAGCTTAACTGAATTTTGGTTAAGAAGGTGATGATGCTGTTTGGGTAATGAAATGCTGTGGGAATACATAAAACTCAGGAGGGAGTAATGCTCTTAAGAGCTGTATCTACTGAATTGGCAGGAGCTGAGCAAAGGGTGCCCCTTAGGTGTGCTGAGTCATCTGCTTAAGCTGTGACATGACTTGCTGTGGGCTGCTGCTGGGAGAGAGCAATGTGAACTTGGTAGTGACGAAACAGCATGTGATGTGTCCATGCTAGAGCATGCTGGGTCCAAATAACATGTTTGTGAGAGAATTTGGGGTGTGCTTGGTACCTGCACCAGAGGACTCCCTCGGAGATTGCACTTAATTCAAACTGAAAGCAGAGTTTTCCTGTGTGTCATCGTGTGTGAAACTTGATGCCAGTGGATGTTGTTACAGACTGTCCCTCATTTTACAAACATCTTTTTGTGAAGAGTTGAATCTGCAAAGGACATGTGGAAGACTCTAGTTGCCACAAACATAACACACCTTGGACTGGAGGCTATTTCAGCCCTCTGCACTGTAGTCCAGCGGAGTAAGGACTGAGTGGTTGTTCCACTGGTTTATGGAATGATCATGTCTTTCTCTGAAGCACTGGCAGGGTCCCAGAGGAGACAGGTCACTGATCTGATTACAGCGTGACATTTGCAGTCGGGGTTGAAGGATGGAATTTCAAGGATTTTTTGGGGGCTGGGAGGCCCAGAAGAGAGGAGACATTTTTCCAGGTGGTTCTAGATGTGGATAAAACAGCTTATGCAGGGCTAAACAGGAGGATGAGACTTGCATACAGGTATTTTATATTTTCAAACTCAGAAATAGCAAAATCAGTCTGTCTCTGGTTTCAGTGTAGTATTCAAGGTCTGTGTCTTGGGGCATCTTCAGTTTTAATTACACCTTTTTTCTTCCTTCCAGTTTAGGTACTGTGGATGTGTCTTTTTAGTTTTTTGCTTTCTTGGGTTTTGACATATCTATTTTCTTCAATCATGCACAAAGAAGTGTTACGGATATGCATTTTACAGTGCTAGAAGCCGTTGAGTGTGAAATACTTAGTGAATTGAGGTGGGTTTAAAATGTCATAATGTTATTGGGAGGCCGGTTATTTAAATAGTTATATCTTTTATAAATTTTTGCATTCTTTGTGTTTTGCTCACCTCTGGTATAATGATGAAGAGAAACATTTTTTTAAAAGCATTGTACTATAAAAGTGAATATACTTTTCCTACTGTACGTGTTGAAGGGAGTGTTCTCTTTCTGTAGTGGTGATGGTTCCAGTTGCAGACAGTGATAATGAAACTGTTTTATTTCCATTGTTTCTATTGTTGCAATGTCTCCTGTTTAAAGTAGCTCTTTGAAGTTAGACACTGGGTTTTTTTCCAGTTATTTTCAAGGTCATAATGAGTCACAAACCTTGATACAAGGCATAGGTATCTTTCACAGTTTCGCTTCTTTACATCTGTAAGCTTTGTGCCTGGAAGAGATTTACATTGTATCTCAGTGCTTGGTTCGGCTCCCTTGTCTGAAGGTTGAAGATCTGGTAGGAAAATAGGACCATATATATAGAAAACTATGGTACCAGCAGTACTTGGTGTGGTGCCAGCTTGTGTGCATGTGGCTTGTGAATCCTCAGTCCCTGTTATGCCATTCCTGTCTTGTGTGGGACCAAAGGAATGCCACAGTTTTGTGCTGATCTGCTGTGGAGATTCATTAGCAGCACAGGGTTTGTTTTTCCAACTGCTGTTGTTTTCTTCTGTGGGGAAAAGGTTGGCTGCATCACACCAGTTAGCTATCTGTTCCAGCAGCTAGACTGTGCTGAAATAGACGACTTTCTGTGGTTTCTCACAGCTGTATGTTCTATTGTCAGTGCTGTCTATGGCCTTCCTTTGGCATTTAGGCACCAGGACACAACCGCAGACACTGCAGAGTCTCTGAGAGCTGTGCTTATGTATAAGCTTTGCTTCCCTTGTTCCCCAGCCTTTTGAGATCTGCCTTGATACAGGATCACAGATGCCACTAATTAGTCCCTCCATCTCCCGACTCCCTGAACTTCTCTTTCAGCTGTTGAGTTTGTAAATAAATATGACCTATTTCATTATGCCAGAGGTACAGGTAAGCAGCAACATGGCTCTGTTTGCTGTTTGTTTTTTTTAATTAGTTAACTAATGTTAAAGTTGCATTCAACTCCTTTCTTCCAGTTCACAGCTTGGGATAGTGGAGTCTCCGTGTTCACATCTGCTTTCTAGACTTGATAGTACAGCTTCATGTTAGCTTCTGATTTTAAATCTCTTCTGTTAGTAAAAAACTTCTTTTCCTGAATGCTTGGCTAATAATTTGTTTTAAATAGACTGTTCAGTTTGTTTCTGAATTGCAGAGGAGTCTGGGAAATTGTTGCTAGATACTCTAATAGCAGTGTGGTCAAAAGGAAGAGCTATGATTCAGCTCTTAAATTTTGAACCTCAATTGATATTTCATAGCACAGCCATACATACAGTAGATTTATCAAGCTGTGTACTGCTCTTTGCAAAAGGAGTTTTGTGGAGTTTCTTGGCAATTTCTGTTGCAGATTGGCTTACAAAGAATAATTCTAGCTTGTTACCAAACTTTACTCAGTATATAAGAGGGCAGGTAGCCGGGGAAGGCTTGGAAGTAAATATGCTGAATGGTTTACGTCATCATCTCTTAGTGAAGTAACCTAAAAGCATAGAAGATTTCATTTGGGTTATGGTGATACAGTAGTAATGGGAATGATTTGACTGTATGCTGACAAGATGGAAAAAAATGACTGATTTACCATTAAAGAGGTATTTTGGAAGGGGGAACCCTGAACAACCTTGACATCTTGTCGTTGTGCAGTTGTGATGGTAGGGTTAACCACATGTGGTGCCTCTTCCTTGTACCACCCTCCCTGGGTAATATTGATTTCTTATTGATTCCTTATTGGCTGGGAACCGGAGGTTGTGTGGCATTGTATATTGTCTTTTGAAGAGAGAAATAATTTTTTTTTCCCCTAGAATCATAAAGCATCCTGAGTTGGAAGGGACTCAGAGGGATCATCATAGTACAGCTCCTTTTCATTAGCTTTAGAGCTAAGGTTAGGTGTTTGATGAAACATGGCTAAAAGCTTAACTAGTAACACTTAATTGTTTACCTCAGCAAAATGATGTTAACTGTGAACAACGTTGCACTAAATTCTGAAAAAAAGGAGCCTTTTGTGGCAGAGGCTTTTCAGAGTCTCTATTTTAGCGTTATATAGGTTTTTTTTCCTGTTTTAAAATGCCTTGACTCTGAATTGCACAGGTCCTGATATAAAGTTTCTCTCTTCGCCTTTAGAATGTACATTTTAATTGTAAATGTGTTTTTTAAGCTGAAGATTTGATTAAAAGTTGCTATTTTGCTTTTGTAAGAACCTTCTGTCAGAATAGATGCTAGCAAGCAAGTGTGCAGTCTTTGGTTTGAAACTGAAGCCAGTGTTGTGTGGGAAAGAGAAACTAATACATACGGGTGGTTGGGGTTGGGTTTTTGTTGTTGTTTTGCTGCTTGATCTAGAAACACTGGTTCTGAATCAGTGACTTGCACTTTTTTTTCCCCCCCAAACTCCACTGGTGAAAGTAAGGCAGACATCAGAAATTATTTTATTACCAATTTTCTTTTTGATAATGTTTTTTTCATATCATTTGATCTACCTACTCTTCTACTCATATTTCTCCTCATATGAGTTCTGCTTTTTTCCTGTCCCAAAGGGATATCTTATCTTCCATTCCCTTAGAATGAGTAACATTTGATCTTTTTAGTAATTGATTTGAAAGTGCCAAGTAATAAAGACCTCCCAGCTTTTCTTCCATTGTAGTTTCAGTGTGGTTTCTCAACAGAGTAAAGATGTTGCTTTCTCTGTCAATATAATCTCTAGGCAGGCAATGAATGATATAAATTGAGTTACAAAAGGAATGGTTAAGGAACAATTGTCAGTCTTCCAGTCGTAAATGATTTCTAGAAATGGTCATCCAGCTTTTGAAGGATGGAGGCGCTTGGATGGCAGACAGAGGGCAAGTTAACAATGCTGAATTCCATGCAGGAGTGCATGCAGATTCCCAGGGTATCTGAGATGTGCCTGGATGGGTCCATGTGGCACTGTGCAGCTCAGTACAGATCAGATTGTGTGAAGGTGCTGTAGTAGCAGCACATAGTATCACTGAGTGATGTATGAGAGCTGTATTGCAGTATCTGACTGACACTGAACCATTTATCCTATCCCCCTTGAGACTTGGGCAGCTCGCACGTTTCCAGAGTCGTGTCAATCCAGAGCCCACTGGACTCTGAAGAAAGGTTGCTTGTGGTAGAGGTTTTGGATGAAGCCTTGTCTAAGCAAAAATATTTAAATAATTAATTATTTATTTATTTTGTACAATAAATATTGTACAAAAGTGGATTAGTGGAATTGTCTTTTTTATTCAAATTTTGGTGATGTCAGTTGGCTCATTTATAAAGAGAGAACATAAAAGCTAAAAGCTAATTTGTCTTAAGACTTCAATGTGATAGTTACCTGTCTTGATTTATTTTAAGCTGTATAGTAGCAGAAGTGGTTTACACTGGCTTTTCCAGTGCCAGAGTCTAGCTGGAACTAAAGCAAGTCATGACTCAATCCAGTATTTAATGTTGGAACTGCACTCCTAATTCAGCTACACCTCGATGAGTGGTTATTTCCCTAGCACAAAGGAGCTCATGTGCCTGTTCCAGTACAGAATGCTGACTTTGTATTTCTTTTTTCTTCTAGGTTATGTTTCACACTATGTGCTGACTGTCTGTACTTACAGAAGATATTTAAAACCAAACAGACTTTTTTGCAAAATTTTGATTCCAGTGGAATCTGTGCTTTAGATTTTTGTCTTGTCAATTAACTCCTGAAGCAATGCCTGTACAAGCTCCACAATGGACGGATTTTCTCTCCTGCCCAATTTGCACACAGACTTTCGACGAAACAATCCGGAAGCCCATCAGCTTGGGTTGTGGCCACACTGTCTGCAAGATGTGCCTCAACAAGCTCCACCGTAAGGCATGTCCCTTTGACCAGACCACTATCAACACTGACATTGAACTCCTTCCTGTGAACTCAGCCTTGCTGCAACTTGTGGGTGCTCAGGTATCCATGCCTTTTTTTTTTTTTTTTTTTTAAAAATGTTTTAGAATTTTTTTAAAAATGTTTCAGTATTTTCCTTCTTTTAGGAGGACAAGTCAGGAATAATAAAGGATACTGTGTTAATGATGTGAAGAGAAGGCATCTGTCTTTTTGTAGATGTCTACAAGAAGTAGTAAAGGTGCCTGGAACAATAGTTTAAATCTTGGTTCTGCTGGTCACTGACTGTGATTTTCGTTACGTCTAATTCTGTGGGCTGTTGCCAGAATGGGTTTGTTGTGTTTCCGTCCTTTTTCCCTGACTCTTACCTAGCCACGCTCTGCCAAAAGGATGAGCTGGATCACTGAGCTTATTTTGTGGGAAGACATTTTTCTGTGGTAGGTTATGTGCTTTACTGTATTCACCCTGTGAGACCTGGGGTCGGTTGTCCCAAAAGCAGGAGGGGAGTGTAAAGAATGTGGGACAGGTCTCTCTGGTAGCAGCCTTCGTACAGCCTCATTTGAAACTATGCAATGGAAATACAACTTCCTGAGCTGACACATTACTCTAAATCCATATTGGTGAGGGAGGGAAGGCTGCTTGAGATTCCCCTTTTTGCTGGAATAGGTACTGGTGAGGTCACTTGAAGTGGTGATATGAGAGGGATGAGTGGCACTGGTACTGATGACGAGCCCCAAGAAGGGGCAGGGGTGTGTGGAAAGCAGGATCACCCTGCTCAGTTGCAGCAGAGACTTAAGCTGGCAAAAGCTTATTGATGTTAGGTTTCAGGTAGCTCTCTGTGACCTACACCTTCCAAGGATTGTGGTCTTGGGAGAGGAGGGACAACCGATGGGTGAGGAATGAAAATGTAGATGGGATGCAGTTACCATAGAGGGGTTACTGTTTTATTTTGTACTGCTTCAGTGTCTGGGCTAAGTGAAATTAAAGGCAGCAGAAAAATTCAATGAGATATGTAGTTTGGGGAAAAGGAAAGAATTGTGGAAGAGCTGTAAAAGGGTGTAAAAGAGAGATGTTCTTATGTTGCTTTTTATTAGGCACTGGGACTTACAGCTCCAGATGTGATTTTGCCACTTGTTAGTTCTTCAAGTAATATGGCAAATTTGTTGTTTTTCTTTCTTGGCGTATGGCCCAGTGGTTATTTCAGAAGCTCAAAATCAAATGGTGTTTCTGGCTGTGCTAAGTGACTCATCCTGCTCTGCAAGAGGAGGCAGTGAGATTGTGCACTCCAATTTCTGTGATATGCTGCCATCTTTGAAGAGCTTTTAAGCAGTATGAAATCTGTGGGTGATGTCATTAAAAAATGTTGTAATTCTCTTTCTCTCTTATATGCTCTTCCTTCCTCTCTGCAGTTTCTTGAATAGTTCCAGTTGCATCTGAATGTCCACATTTGTGATAAATGTCTTTTTTTTCCCCTTGCATTTTTTGGTTGTTTTGTGTGCATTTGTTAAGCTTTATGAGAAGCTGTATGGTAACTTCAACTTGACCTCTGCTGGAATTAAATTTTTATAAAAACAAGATTCTCTGGAATGAGGTGGAAACCCACCCTACCTCTGTATAGGTAACTGAGAATTTTTTTCTGGTTTTCCTAGGTAGCCAGACAGAGTTTTCTCGTCCATGTGTGTGAGGTATGAAGAAAGGTTTTATAGTAGTGTCTGTCTTGAGAGCATTCTGAACTTTAGGTTCTGACTTTGCACTAATGACATCATCTTATGCTCCCTTTTTGTCTGAAAATTTTTTGTCATTAAGATTCACAGGACCATGTTTCATCATGACCTTAAAGCTGCAAATGCCAACAAAAGATACATTATTCCAACCCCTGTTCCTTGCCACTCATTTCTGATTGTTTGCTACTCCCAGCATTCTGTTACTTGTAACAGTAACCACGGATCCTAGCTGGGTATTTATTACTGACAAACTTTCCCCTTAAGAGAAGTTTGAACCACCTTTCCTGCCAGCTCCTAATTTCAATGAGCATGTGAATGAAATCAGTGTTCGGTATAGCTTGCTCTCCTTTCTCTTCCCTTTCCCGTCCTGGCACCTGTTGGTAGTGTTTACGAGACACTGGACTACTAGAAAATAAATACACTACTTTGCTGTGAAGGACAGGGAAACAATTGCTATTTTCCAATAGACTGTGTAAGGCCATTTAGAAAAAAATCTTTTTACAGAAAAAGGCTTGATTAAAGACACATTAAGGAAAAAAAAGGGTACTTTAGAGAAACTAGTGATTTTGAACTGTCCCACTAAGAGAGTGCACTCTTCTGCTGTTTCAGCAAAAATAGTCTGTGAGTAGCAATCCAGCTTTCAAAGCATGAGTAGGTGTCAACTTCAGTTGAAACCAGTTTTGTTTTTTCCACTTCCGGGTTTAGTTTCAGGAACATGTATGTGTCATTAGTGTCCCTTAATCTCCAACAAACCTTTGTACACCTTAACCTGAGTCCACAGAGACCTATAGTACTTTATTTGTAAATGCTAAATTCCAAAAAAACAGGTTTCATTTTAGAAGAAAATACAGTAAAGCACAACTAAAGCTTTTATCTATGAGGGGGAAGAACAGTTTGTTCTTTTCCCTTTGGAGTGACTTCTGGGGAATTCACACATTTATACACGTTAAGTGCTTTTTTTCTGGAGGTGGAGGAGGAGACCAGGCAGTTTAAAGAAACAAATCTATTCTGCTGTAACTGGCAGCAGTGACAGGATTCCAGGGCAAGTCACTTTGGCTTTTGCACAAGCACAGCGGGTGAAATAAGCAGGATTGTACTTCTGGGAAAAACATACTGAATTTGTCACACAGTTACCCAGGAAAGCAGTAACATGTTTCTCTGACAGTAGCATTCTCTCTCTGGATAGATTTTGTCACTCTAATGGTGAAAAGAGTTGGTTTCTTGAATTAGACTCTTTCTGAGTTTTCCCTCTCCCCACCCCTTTCTGAAAATGAAACCCATTGCCCAGTTTATAGCCACCCTTGGTGTGAAAATTAACTGTTGCAGACTCAGATTTCTGCCTGCTCCCCTGTAGCATAGTACACATCAACACCGGTTACAGGGGCTGTTCTGGAAGGCAGTGGTCAAAGAATCACAGAATGGCTTGGGTTGGGAGAGACTTTAAAAGCCATCTCATTCTAGCCCCGTGCTGTGGGCAGGGACAGCTTCCACTAGACCAAGTTTCTCCAAGGCCGATCCAACCTGGCCTTAGACACTTGCAAGGATGAGATAGTAACAGCCTCTCTGGTTAGGTAGCTCAGGCCATGTCTAGATAAGTTTGGCTGCATAAGATGAGGGGGGGGGAAAGGGATCATAAGGGGAAGATAAGAATTATTACTCCTGGGGAAGCTGGACATAGCTGAGTACCTAAGCAGGAGTTGTGAGGGAAGGACGACACAATGGCGTTGGACGCAAATCAACAAGGCGTTCATAGCATACCTTGCTTCTTAGATTGCCTGGGTAAAGGAATCCTTTAAGTTTTTTTCTGTGGGAATAAGGTTTTGAGTTTTAGCTAATCAAGCATCCACATATGACTGACTATATGTAACTATTTCAAGTGTTCACCTGGCCAGTGTTTTGAGGGTACCTAATCATGGATCTGTTGTCTAAGCTCTTCCCTCATGTATTTTTAACTCACGAAACAGCAGCATGCTCATTCCAAAAAGGTGACGCAGAATGGCAGAAATGCCTGTGGTGCTTTAATTTTGGCATAGTCTCCTGCTGGACATGATAAATATGATTCTAGACATTAGGCATTGGAGTTGTGCATGATGAGAGACTCGGTGGCATGATCTTAACTCACAGCCCTTTCAAAAGGGGAAGATTGCAAGTGCAGAGCTATTAGAGTCATGTTTGATGATTTTTTATTGTAACTTGGTGAAATGAAGTGCCACAAAAGAGGAATTATCTGTGTAAAAAGTTGTCTTTGATGTAAACTTTTGAGGAGCTGAAGATAGTAGGCTTTGGGTTTTGTTTGGTTTCTTTTGGCAGGAAGCAAATCATCCATTTGCAGGGAGGGGGAGGGAAATATTGCTAGAAACAGTTTTCAAAGCATACAAAAAGGGTTTGTTTTGTTTAATATGTCCTCATTCTGTGCAATTAGACGTCCATTGGTAATTACTGACAACTCAAGCAGACTTCCTTCATCAAATTACACTTAAATCACCACTTCAAAATCACTGCCTGGTATGAGATGATGCTTTAGCATTCTTTTCCGGTCCCCTTCCTTATGCTGTCATAACCTGTCTCTTCCCACAGCCACAAGCCATGCTGATGGGTAACATTCCGCTGCCAGGATACTTGGCAGTCACTGCCAAAGCAGATACATGCAAAATCACAGATTTAAAGCAATCAAACATCTGAGATCATTTTTCTGTCTTGCTCTCATCCCCTTTGGGAAGTGTTGATTACATGATATGAATATATTTGCAGTGGAAACTGTCATAAGGGTGTGATGTCTGAGAGAATGGAATATGGAATGAAGGTGAAAATAACGAGTTCATTCTGTGGGGCATCTATTCTGAGGCTCCCGAGAGGCATTGTAAACAGCAGTGGCCATAGGGTCATGCATGCTATTAAAAGGATATTTTGGGAAGGAGGAGTGAAAATGCTTTGGAGTTCAGTTATTTCACAATTGTCCCTCAGCAATTCCATGATGGAGCCAAACTCAAAATGCACATTTCCTGTCACTTTTATGAATTATGGCTTTATGATTTTTCTCTTGGTAGATGCTGTTCTTATAATCATTCTAATGCTAAAATATTAAAATAAGTCTTGGAAGTACATATAATAGAACCAGCAAAAGGAAAATTACTTGTAAATTTTATTGTGAGGTGCATTGCATGAGTGAAGTGTGTGTGCATGAGAAATAAATTCTCGTCTCCTGAACACTCCTGAAACCATAGAAAAAACATACTGTTTTACTCTTCAGTACTACACTTACTCCAGTTTAAGATGAAAGTTTAATCTCTTTTCGGCTCATTTTGCAAACAGTACAGTTGCACAAAGCATTTAGATTTTTACATTGAAGCTTCCCGTGAAAAGAGAAGGAATGGGAATGATATGCAGATAGTGTGTGAATAGCTTGATTAGCTCTTGGAAGTTTTTCTCTGCCAGCTTTTCCCTGGGGGGAGGGGAAGCTTTTTGTTAGTTGCCTAGACAGTCCTTGTGTCTCTCTGGTGGAGTTGTGCTGTGTCTGGCATTCCGAACCACTGCTCTGAATGTGTACTAAACCCACTTCAATTCAGGGTTGAAATCCAGGCCTGAACATGACTTCCTGTCCTACATCTGTTCTGAGCCTCCTTTGTCTGCTGGGGGTTGTGATGCTGTTGTTGTGTTTTGGGTTGTCACCGGTGCTAGATGGAATGCTGGCAGGAGCAAGTAGGAATTTGCACAAAATGTATGACAGCAGTAAATAGGGCAGAGATGGTGCAGTGTCTGGACACATATGCTTGAGAAGTGTCATTTGCTCAATAAGTCATTTCTGCTATGCAACTTCCCTGGCAAGAGCAGACTGCTAAAATGGCAATGCCTTTGAAAAGGTGGTGGTGCAATATTCTGTTAAGATGCAGGCAAATATTGCAGGAGTTAATAATTGTTCCCCAAATCCTAAGAAACCACTTGAGATAAGGCTGTTGTGATGGTTTACTGCTGATCACTCTAATAGAGTTGCAAAATCTCCTTTTGCTGAAAGTGTTCTTGCTTACAGACGCAAAAACCTCTCAAACCGAAAACCCAAAATACCCCCGAACAAATGCTGGCCCAAAATTAAAACCAAAACCCCACAGAACATCACAAGTTAACTTCTGTCAGTGAAAAGTATCGAGGCTAACCTTGTTGTCTCAGTGTGATTGAACTTGGGTTTGTTTGTCTCTTTAGTAGGAATGAAAGCCTAGATCACACACAGCCTCTATCTTGTTTATGTTAGTTTTTGGGATGATACTAACTATGTTAATTGCAGCTGATATGTTGCAGTCTGAGACTTTTCTTTGTTGCCTGCTGGAAAAGCAAGGTAGTAACTTTATATTTTGCTCTACTTGTCAAATGAGAAACTTAGCATGGTGAAACTGTTGCCTAAGGAGAAGTGTGATCATATGGCTGAAGCATCGCTTTCTATTAAAATTGATAGGAAAGCTGGTCACAGTGATGATGGCAACTATATATGTGTTTGTATATATTTTTTATATATATTTTCTGCTTTTATTTGGTGCTGCTGTCATAATGCTGCTCTTGCCATGGCTGGATTATACACGAAGGTGAGCAGGTTTGTAGCTGTATTTAACTGAAGCATTAAAGGCTTTTCCTTTTAGATTGAAGGCTTGGGTTGATCCCTGTAAGCAGCTATGTAGGATTAGTGTGCCGTTATTACCACTGGTATGGGGATTGACTTGGAAATAGTAGTCTGAGATCAATGTGCACTTTGGCAGCATATGTAAAAAGTGCTTGTCTTTAGTCTTTTGACTAAATGGAGGAATTCCAATTCTCTGTACTGTCATCTTGGATTGAATGCTGAACAGTGATGTCGGGAAGTGTTAGAGTACAGTGCTATACTGCACCCCCAAATTTGATGAAAGCTTTAAGAATTTATGAAGAGAACAGTAGAAACAAAATTTTAACTTGGGGGAGGGGTTGTCCAAATGCCTTGGAAAAATCCTGATTTCTGGTGAATGTCTGGAAGAAGAAATAAATGTCACCTGACAAAAAAACAACACAAAACAGAAAACCCCCAAGAATGTAATTGGCCTCTATCGTCAGATAAATACTCATGGGGTGTGTTCATATGCACTAGATAGGATAACTTGGTCATGCTGCTTTGTGACTGGGTCTAGTCATAATATGTTCCAAGGGTGTCTTAGTGTATTTGCTGCTAAGTCTTTCCTCCCGTAGTCTTAAGTAGCTGCAGTCACTTACCCGTGGATGATTGTAGAGCTGTGAGGCCCTAGATACAAATTTGTACTTACCAGCAGACCAGAGTTCTCCTCCTTTTTTTTTTTTTTTTTTTTTTTTACTATGAGCTTTTTGGCCAGTCAGCTTTGGGGATGTTTCAATGTGTTCTGTTTTAGCCAAAGTTTTATAGTTATAGGAAGTGCCAGGTTAAGCCTTCTGCTTCTAGTTCCTTTCAGCTGCTAAATAAAAGAAGTCTACTAAACATAAGTTCTGTCTTTTGGTTTTCATTTTCACTGGGGTTTTTTTATGCTATTTGCTCAGTAAATAAGCTGAAAAAATGCTTACTAATATAGAAAAATCACAGAAGGGGGGAAAAAAACAGGAAATGCATTATAGTAAGAAGTGTTTATAAGCATGGTTGCCACTTATTTATACATATTCATAGTAGATGTACATGTCATCTCTCTTCAGGTTCCTGAGCAGCAGCCGATTACTTTATGCAGTGGAGCTGAAGATACCAAGCATTATGAGGAGGGCAAGAAATGTGTGGAAGAATTGGCATTGTACCTCAAACCACTCAGCAGCGCAAGAGGTAGTTCCTGCATTGCTTCCTTGGAAAATGAAAGCAAAAAACCAAATAAGATGCAAAACAAACTATCCAAATTATTAGTTAGTATATTTGAAAAATAGATATAAACCTAGTTCAGAAACAAATTTAAACAGATTTCTTACACATTAAGGTTATGTTTTCCTGGAGGGGAGGGGGGTGTAGAATTGGAAGGTGTCAAAAATAATTCAGAGGAAAGGCTGAGGTGTTTGGCCATGGTGTAGTGAGTTGAGACAAACATTTGATCTTTGCAGAGTAAGTAAAAATAGATAATTTTGCCCTTTTTTTTCCAGTTCTGCTTTGTGATAACTGTAGTAATGCAGCTCTTCTGTAGAAGATAAATGAACTGATGTGAGAAAGTTACTGCTTATAAGATAGATAAGGAAAGTTATAAGTAATACTTTGTTTATACAAGGTCATATACAAGAGCTGGGTCAATCTGGGTAATTTTAGTGGTTTGGTCCAAAATACTCATTACTGTTTACCTTCTGTGAGATAAGAATTAGGAGAAAAGCAGAGCAGGCACCAAACTTGAAAGAATATAAAGAAGTTTATTAACAGACCTAAAAGAAGAAAAAAAATCATACCACACCTTCAGAACACTTCTCCTACCCGCCACCTTTCTCCCTTCTCCCACTGACAATGTAAAAAGACAACCCTTGAGATGTTCAGTCTGTTTACCACTTCCATAAAAACCTTGTTCAGTCCATTTAGGAAGAGGAGTATCTCTTGCCCACGCTATGAAAACATTATCACAACGAGACAGCCGCCTGGGTTGGTTCTCTGCTCGCATGTGAGTCTCATCCACTCCCCAACTTGCAGCTTTTCCCACAACTGCTTTCGAGGGTCCACTCTTGAAATTACTGGGGTACGATTTTAAGGTTGAGCCGTTCAGGAATACAAGTTCTCTTCACCCATCTCTGGGAGCATTTCATCTCTAAGAACAGAGGCCCTTCTCCTTCTCTGGGAGCAAAGGGTCTTCCTCATCTTCATCTCTAGGACTATCTCTGGGAGCATCTCTAGGAACTGAGGTTTTCTCCTTTCCCGTTTGGAGCAAAAGTCCTCATTGCTTCCATCTCTCCCTGTTCAAACTTCTCATGAAATTACAGCTGCTTCAGCATCTGCCTATCTCAGTGCAGGTGCTTTTGCTCTCAAGTACAAGTTGAACGCTCCACCCCCCATGCCTTCATGAAATTACAACGGGTACTCTGATATATCATAGCTTTACAACAGAATTTCAGCTTTAAGCATCTCCTCTTTCTCTTCCCTCAGGTTTTCAGCTCTTCATAGCACTAAAAGGGTTAATCTCACCTAGGCCTTGCAGCTGGAATTTCGCTGATCGCTGTTGGTCACATGACCTCTGCCGGACAGCGGAGCAGCTTTAGCTGAACCTTGGCTGCCCTGGAGAGAGGGAGCCAGGCCACTCTGGCTGCCCACAGCAGGGCTGGTGGGGCAGGGTTCGCAGGGTGGCAACAGGGCCCATTGGCTCCAGGATGGCCATGGCCCGCCCTGGCCTGGCCCGAGCAGGGCCTGGGCCAGGCCCGCCGGCCCCCCACACGGGGCCCGCAGCCACCTGTCCCAGCACCGGAAATGAGAGATGGGATCCTGCCTAGGGTTTACTATTCTTAAGTGTGTATCACAGAGGCAGTCATAATTTTAAGTGGCTCAAAGAATTGTCCATATTCAAAATGTCCAGCTGATAGGTTCTGTTAGGTCACAGAGGAAGCTGTAAGCACCCCTTTGCAAGAACATTACTTCCAGGACTATGCTTGCTAACCCATGACAGTAATTCCAAGTTAGCAAACCTGCACTGTGTTGAAGAGTATGGATATAATATATATTACATGTGCTGGATTTGGACAGTTTGTCAGCCCAGGTAGTGAAGTTGAGCATCATGGGCATCAGGTTTTCAAAAATTAATTTTTTTGAGAAGCTGTCTGAGTCTTTTGCAACCAGTGCAATGTGACAGCAGTTTCACTCTGGGAAGTGGTGGCCCAGTGAACAAGCTCTGGCTGTAGAGCAAACTCAGCATGGCAGCTGTATGTCTAGTGAGTCACTCATTCCTTTTACCTGAATATAGTGGCTCTCAGCATGTTTGTGATTCAGAGTTTTGGCACATCATTAAACATCACCCAAGCAGTTCAGGACTCATGTAAGCTCTCAACCAAAACAGTGAAGATACCACATGTAGGCAAGAAATGAAATGTGTTGTGAAAACAAACAAATGTCCAAGTGATCCCTAAAGTCCATTAATAAGGGATGAACTGGGAATCTGTACCGGAGAGTGTGGAACAGACTACCAGCGTAGGGAAAGGATTCACTACAGGTTCCATCTTCTTAAAAAGCCGGATCAGTCAATCACAAAACTTAAGCCTGTGGGGAAGCTGACTCCCAGAAGACTATTTTTATTGCCAAGTGAAACAATCTGGCAGAAATTAACTTCTGATATGCCTTGACTAGTATTCCCTTTGACAAATGGACACCAGGAGAACTAGGTTTGCACTTGTCCAGTAGAGTCACTGAAGGCTGGCACAAGTAGAGGAATATAAGGTAGCTTATTCTGTTTCATTTTGTTTTGAAGGTGTGGGTCTTAACAGTACTACTCAGAGTGTGCTGAGTCGTCCCATGCAGAGGAAACTTGTGACATTAGTCCATTGCCAGCTGGTGGAGGAGGAAGGGCGGATCAGAGCCATGCGTGCAGCACGGTCACTGGGTGAAAGAACAGTCACAGAGCTCATTCTCCAGCATCAAAACCCTCAGCAGCTCTCCTCCAACCTCTGGGCTGCAGTGAGAGCCAGAGGGTGCCAGTTCCTTGGGCCAGGTAAGTGACATTGCAGTATCACAGCTGTACTAGAAGCAATTTAGAACTGAGCAGTTGATAAATGCCTGTCCAATTGCCTAAGTGATTTTATTAAGCAACAGGTAAATTTCTGAATAGTAGTCTGCAGAATTAATTATGCATCTGTTGGGCTGCTGCTGTTGGGTTTTCTCATAGTTTTAATGCTTTTTCAAGTCTCCTGTAAAATTCAGAATAGGTGTCCTTCTGTTCTTGTCATAAGATAAATGACACATTGCTTCTCACTTGCTATTCCTTGAACACCTTTCTAGAAAAAATAAGGTTACTGGAAGTGACTGGCATGGCTTCTTTTCCTTCTCTCGCAATAAACATACAAAGCAGTTGTGGGGATAGATTTGTTACAGTTACATGTGCACATTTTTAAGAAATTGTGTATTTATAAATTAAAATACTAGAAAGAAATCAATGTTGTTTAAAAAAAAAAAGTCTCATTATTGAAAATACAGACTTCACTTATTGAGTATTGAAATATGAAGCCAATTTCTTAAAGAAAAAATAGTGAAGCTTTTCCTGACTGAAACAGATGAACTTTGAGATACTAACTTTCATACCACTTCAGGAAGGAGAGAGGTTGGTTACATAGCAAAATAGTGGTGCTGCAGTCTGGTTGATTGGTGTGGGCACTCAGTGGTATTTTTTTTACTTGCATGGGAATGAACCTTGTTCTTCCTTTGCCTGTCAGCTTTTTCTTCTGGGATAAGTGTGGGGCATAGGCAATACACTTTGAAAACTCATATTAATGATCAAGAGGTGTACAGACAGGAACAAAGGAATCTTATTATCAGATGATACCCAAAATAGATTATGTAGTAGTAGTAACAATAATGATAATAATAATAATACAATTTAAAAAATCATAATAATGATAGTTAATTTTAAAGGTAAAAAGTCGTATTTTCCTGGGTCACAGTCTGGGAATCTGGAAGGGTTCCTTCTCTCTTTGCCCTCCCTTTTTGCTCAGCTCCCTTTTTTCTCTGTGGGTTTGTGTGTCTGTTGGTGGGAGTTTTTAGCTGTTATCCCAATTGTAGGTGAACAAGAAACTGCTAAAATTTTGCTTAGGCTTCTCTCATCCTTTGTCTCTTTTTGCATTTCCCCTGACTCTCAGCAATGCAAGAGGAGGCTTTAAAGCTGGTTCTGCTGGCTTTGGAAGATGGATCTGCTCTGTCACGAAAGGTCTTGGTTCTCTTTGTGGTGCAGAGACTGGAGCCGCGATTCCCTCAGGCTTCCAAAACTAGCATTGGGCATGTTGTCCAGCTCCTTTACAGAGCCTCATGCTTCAAGGTATGATGAAGATTCTGCCTGGAGGTTTCATAATACTATGAAAACCATTGGTTTTCACTTTCAATTTTCATTGTCCTGTAACATTAAATGTGCCTAAAAATACGTGTAGTTAGAGAAAGTATTGCTCATTATGTCCCACATGAATTTAGAGAGTTCTTTGTTGTTCAGCTATGATGGCAGTGTAGGCTGAAACAGTGACATGAAGCTGTTGAAGTTAGGTTTTGCCTCTGTTCAGTTTCGTAGAGGCACAGTTACAAAACCTGTATATAAGGCAGCATACTTACCTTCTTAGAAGTGGCTTAAAGCTGAAAAATTCCTAATTCTATTAATTCAGTTGTGGTGTTGTTAGAATCAAAGAAATAGGAGACTTCTGGCTGTCAGCTGTAAGAAGAAAACTGAAACTGCTTAATGTGCTTTACAGTATTTAATATCTCTTACTGGATGCTCAACTCAAATGTCATTTCCTTTTGCTAAATTAGTAGAAAAATGCTTTGTTTTTGCTAATTGTACCCTCAAGCAAAATTCTGCAATGCAAACAAAATATTTTGATTGAAGGTGTGGATGCTGTAAAGTCATTTAGGAAGTGTGACACTTCGACCAATCTGAGTCACAGTCCAAGTAAATAATGCTTTGTATCCATTTTATAGTAGTTTCACTATATGAAGCGTGTGTTACTTTAGTAGGAACTGGTGTTCACTGAGTAGTGTCACAGTTGATTTTAGTTTGGGAGAGGGACTTAGTTGCTGACTGAAGACATCACCTACCTTGGACTTCACATAATCTTGGGCTTATCCTGCTTAATTGTATTTGGCTCATTTCTCCTTACTAGGTGACCAAGCGAGATGAGGATTCCTCCCTGATGCAACTGAAGGAGGAATTTCGGACTTACGAAGCTCTGAGAAGAGAACACGATTCCCAGATAGTTCAAATAGCTATGGAAGCAGGTTTGCGCATTGCACCAGACCAGTGGTCCTCGCTGTTATATGGAGACCAGTCTCACAAGTCCCACATGCAGAGTATCATTGACAAGGTAAAGCCACCTAAAATCAGCCCAAGTCCATCTTGTTTGCAACTGTAGTAGGTTTAAGTGTTTGTAACATTGAACTTAGAAACTGTGCCCACGTGGACTTGCCCATTAATCATTTGTCCTGTTATTTCAAAGCCTGTTATGCTCTAAATAATTAGAATATGTATTTGTAACCTAATGAATCTTGCTCCCTCTACCATCCTGACATTTCTTGCTACTTTACTTCTTTCTGCAGATGGAAACCCACAAAGTTTAGCTAAACAATTGGTATGTGACCTTTATGAACAGCTGATAAGTGCCAGTGTAGTGACAGAGGCTAATGGTCCATGTTTCCGGGCAGGAAATTAGAGCATAAGTTGGAAAAAAAATGAGTCCCCATGTCTGTATCTGAAGTAAGACAGAGAGGTAAAAGCACATTTCCTAAATAAAATACTTAAGCTCTGGAAATGCCCAGATCTCTTTGCATTCAGAAACAACATAGGATAAATGCACTTTAAGATTAGGGGACTCATTTGTAAATGCCTAAATTAGGTGGGAAGAACTGAACATTGTTGAATGGCTACGAAAGCTGTGAAACAACTGCTTTGTCTGCTGTGCAAGAGGATTAGTTTCAAGATGGGTCTGCTGTGTATTTATGCCCTTGCCCACCTTTTCAAGTGTCCTGCCAAACATCTCCTGAAGGACCTAGGTGGAATTAAGGGTGTTAAATACTGGAATTATGTGATGTTAGGAGATGGAACATTGCTAGCTATCTTTTCCTTCGACTATCTTGTTCTTTATTTTCTGCTTGCTGTGCTCCGTTTAAAGCAGGGTGCCAACCTGTTGGTTTGGGGATTGGAGATATTAGACTCTCCAGAAATCTAAATTAAATGGTTTCTAATATGGCCCATTTTTTTTCCTGGGTGGCAGCACAACACAAAAGAAATAGGTTTTATTGCTAGCAATAATACCAGCCTTTATTTTGTCTATTTAGAGGTGTAATTTAATGCAGTGTCAAAGAACTGTGCATTCTTAATAGAAAGGGTTCGCTGGAATGGGCTTCTGTGAAAGATGTTAATATTCAGTTTTGGGAGACAATTCTTGTGAGCTTGTGGAGCAGCCTTCAGAAACCATGAGGATTACTATGCCTGTAGAAAGTTAATTATGATAATTTTTTTAAGTTGCAGACCCCAGCCTCCTTTGCACAGAGTGTTCAGGAATTAACTATTGCTCTTCAGAGGACTGGAGATCCAGCTAACCTGAATCGTCTTCGACCTCACCTAGAACTCCTGGCAAATATTGATCCCAGTCCAGGTAAACCTGGATGTTTTTATGAAAACGTTTAAGTTCAGCAAGATGAGCTTAATACTGTTCAAGGATTGAAAGCTGATCATCAAGTGTAAGGAAACATCCTCCTGACTCAACTTGAGAGTTTTGGATTCCAAAGTAGAATTTTGATAGACTGAAGAGAGAGAAGCTGGGCAAAAGTCAGTGTAGACAAGAATGGTTCGTTACCCTATGGAATTTAGTATTTTTCTTGTTCATATGTAGTTCTGCAAAGGTAGGAAAGAGTCTGGGAAGTGGAAGATAGTTGGAAAGAATTTAACTGAGAAATAAAACCTAAGCTGTTGACAGAGGAGAGAAGGATAGAAATTGTTGAAAAAGTCAGCAGTGCTGTGAGGATGGACCACCTGAGGGGGAAGGAAAGGGACAGAACAAAGTCCTATGGCTGAAGTTTTATTTTATACCTGCTAAAATTTGTAATATCAGTATTATATATCAAAATAGTAAAAAGATACAAACTACAACTTCAGGAGATGAGAAGTTGTGCTTTGTTTAAACAAACAGAAGTTAAACTTCCTTTCCAACGAGGACCAGCTGTACTTGACAGCTAAAAGAAATGCAGTGCTTTCTTCCCAAATCTTTCATATTGGAACAAGCTGGGGACAAACCTGTGTACTGCAAATTTGTTAGCAAAAAACTGATATGGAAAGTGGCATCACTAATAGCCTCCCTTAGTTTCACTAACCAGGTCTGGTCTTTGTGGTTTTTTCTGTACTGTTGAGTTGCCTAAAGAACAGCAGGGAAGCACGCTGAAGCACTTCTGGAAGAATTTAGTCCCTGTGAGTGGAATATAATGTAATTAATTCTGCTAAAGATCTTGAAAGGCACTTTGAACTGCTGTGCTTTGCAGCAGAATGTGCAGGCACACAGTGGGAGTGTCAGCTGCTGGAACAGATTCAAAAACTTAGAAAAGTAAATCGGCTAAAAAGAAAAGGTGCTCCTATAGAATTGAGACTGTACAGTTTATTCACGGTGTTTTAGATGGTGGTCTGATTCATAGATTTGCCTTTTGATGTTTTTTTCCACATGAGAAGCATTAATTTCTGTTGTTGTTCCATGTCTGTGCTGGTGTAATCAGGCCAGCGATGACCGTATTCATATGGAATGATTTTACCTTCAGGAGTCTGAATGCAAAGAGGGATTTTGAACCTGATGTTTTTCATTGTGAGACGAGTTTGTGCAGTGCCTTTACTCTGGAGTTCTGAAATGTGAAAGTTCTTGTAGAATGAAATAATTTGATATGCTAACTATAGTCTTACTGACTCATTTGCTATTTTGTGCAGTTCGGTCTTAAGTTTGTAGATACCGCTATTCTGTAAGAGCTAAATGTCCCAGAATTAAGGTGCTGGATGCTTTTTATCTACTGATAAAACATTTTTTATAAATTTGCCTAGTCAAGTTTTGTGATACTGATTTGGGGGGGGGGGGGTTTGTACCTGGTTTTAGAAAATGCTTCTGATTTTTCTTTTTATATTCTGTGTTTGCTGTCCATGCAACAGATGCTCCGCCTCCAACATGGGAACAACTGGAAAATGGACTAATTGCTGTGAGGACTGTGGTTCATGGCTTAGTTGATTATATCCAGAATCACAGCAAAAAAGGAACAGATCAACAACAGGTAAAAGCTGAATCATTTGGGAAATATGTATCCCTAAGTTTTGTTGACTGTGTCCTATAGTAGAGGTTTACTGGTGTCGTCTGGAAAGATTCGGTTTGAAAGGGAGCTGGTAGAAAACATCACTGCTGAGTCGTATTTATCAAAAAAGAAACAAGAAAGGGAAAAACCCGAAACAACACATATTTACCCCCAAAACCTGTTGAATTAATTTTCACAGCTCACTAGGATGGAAGGAAAACAGTCTGATCCAGCTTCAGGCTTAGGGAAATAGATAAGAACCTTTCTGAATAGAGGGTGGGGAAGGGATGCTAGGGTGCTGCTGTGATTTGTGGGAATTTTCTTGGTTTTGTTGTAGCATGACATATTTTAGTCAGCTGGCTCTCTGTTAATGAAATTTTCCTTATACTTGTGCTTAACAGTCTGTCAAGCTTGAAGATTTACAAATATACGTCATATGAAGGTGCAATCCAAGTTCCTGAAACAAATGTTTTTGTTTCAGTAATGAAATTATGTTGCCAAATACTATATAGTAGCTTATCTCATGGTTACCTTATCACACATTCCTTTGATCTCATTTTGTTGTGTAGTTCAGTTGATGTAAATGCTGCTGAAATACAGAGCTGCCTGTCCCAGTCCTACTCTTCCCTTGCTTTGGCATTCATCCTCTCAGAGAGCTGGTTTGGCGAGCTCAACTAGTTAAAAGATTATCTCTGCCGAAAAAAAAAAAAAAGGGAAAACTAAAGTGAATTATTTCTGCTGTTTCACCTTTTTGCATTACTTGGGATGGATAATGAGCACTGTCACCAGCACAAGGAAAAGTGGTAGAAATGTGTAAGTGGGAATCTGGGAGGGGAAAACAGCAAGAATTTTTCTTGTGGAGAACCTGTGGTACATGCGGTGCTTCTTGGAAGGGAACCCAGAGCCTCCTGAGTGGGAAAGGGATATCTGCTGAGCACTAGGTAAAGTTGCGCTACCTGGCAGCAGTGGCCAGTAAAAGGCTGTGTGGTTTATATTCACCCTGCCTGGATCTTCTCACTACAGTAGATGGCAAAAAACCCCAAAAAACAACAGTTTGCAAGTGACTTCTTACAGATATACACCTTTTTGGCTGAGCTTCTTAGAAAGCGAGTTGACTTTTACAGACCTTTCCCTTGGTGGGAACTGTTGATAGGGTATATCTGATTATTGGTAATTTTTTCATCCTGTATCAGTTTTGTCCATTTAACTGTGTCCTAAAATGTACAGCTGTGTTCCAGCAAGCTCTCTGGTAAGGAGTTTGAATAAAAATGTTATAGAAACCTGAGAGTGACTTAGTTGTCAAAATATGTACTCTTGAATCTGTTGGTTCTGTTGAAGAACCAAATTCAAGTACTTCAGTCATGTATTTCATATTAGGTTTTCCAGAAACACTTAAATTTGATGAATTATTAACAGTCAAACGTCAGGCCTTTGGTAAGATGATACATTCAACTTGGTTAAGTGAACTTTCATGTTCAGGTATCTCACCTGGTTTCTTTAACCTTGTCAGCCCCCTCAGCACAGCAAGTACAAGACATACATGTGCCGAGACATGAAGCAGAGAGGAGGATGTCCCCGAGGGGCCAGCTGCACCTTCGCACACTCACAGGAGGAGCTGGAAAAGTAAGTGTACCTCTGCTAGTAGAAAGCAATCCAGTCTGTTTCATCTTGTCTGTAAGAGTTATTTCTCATATCTAGGAATGATGGGGAAAGGAGTTATAACCTGGCTGTTAAACCAACAAGAAATTGTGATAAACTTGTAACAGTCATCTCTTAGGCTATGGAGCTGCTTGTTCTTCCATACAGGATATTTGCTTTGTTCAGCAGTAACACAGCTCTGAAAGTTTGATGTTACACAAATGTTACCCAAGGTTTTTGGAGGTGGGCTGTTTTCCTTACTACTTAAGTCTGACTAAACGTGCTGAATGATGGCATTCACAGTGGCTGTTATTTGGGAGTACTTCTCATCTTCTCTTTTTATTCAGGTAGGTTGCTGGCAGTTTTCCAAATGTAAGGAATGTGTTGGTAGCTCTCCAAAGAGCTAAAAACTAACTTTCCAAGATTTTTTCCTGCAACAATTCTTTGTGTAGTCTGTCAGAAAGTTTCATGCAGGAACCTTCAACTGGTTACATCTATTGTTGTAGAGTTAAAAAATGATGATCATATCAAGTCTGCAGTAAATAATCTAGATCCATTACAGATTTAGGAGGGCTATCAGTTATGCAAGAGCAAGATGCTGTTGTTCTGCAGATTGTTTTAATTTTTTTTTACGTGAAATGGATTGTTTAGGGGCTGAAAGAAATAAATACACAGTGTGTTTTATGTAGTATATTAGCTTGTTGCTTGCTGTTGGGACTAAAAAAAGCACGTTTTCTTTGAATTATAATGAGAAGAACACTTTAAAAGGTTTGGAATTGGCATGCAGTGTTTCTTTTTCCTTTCTTAATCTAAAACTCGAAGCATTAATGTCAGTTCATGGGCTGTATAACCAGCATGCAGTGCATACACAGAACATGAAGAAAGAAGGGCAGAGCGTGTGGTGTTAGAATGACAAAGGCCGTTATTCACGTGAACAAAGAACAGGACTTCAGTACTTGCATGCTGCCAAAACAGTTGGAGGGTTTTTTGCCTTCTGTCATCATGCTAATGTAATGGAGATCAGTAGTGCTGTTTGGGATGGTTTTGTTAACCTATGGTGGGTGGTGGATCAGCGTTATGCCTCTGAGCCAGTTGTATGTATCAAGGACTGTTTGTCAGCTTTGCAGGTGAGGGAGGCCTGTTGTAGCCAGACTGACTTGCATGCCGTAGTATTAATGTCATCCTGGACTGAAGAGAACGTTTGTTCAGTATCAGATTCCAACAGCTTCTGTGGGTGGTTGGGGAACTTGAGAGTTCTGACTGTTCCTTGTACCTTTTATCTTTGCTTAATTCCTTTAAGTAGCTATTGTGTTAGTGCTTCTCCTTTTAAAAATGCTTAGTGTGAATAATATGCATTGCTGTTGCTGTGTGACTCCTGTATCTCTCTCTGTAGCCTTAAGTTTGGAGGAAGGTTATGGGGAAATGTGTGGTAATGCCTTAGATAGCAAATTATAATCTAAACTTGCTTAAACAGCAGCTCATCCCCCTCTTGGCAAGGGACAAAGACCCTGTGTGCATAGGCAAGTACTGAACTTTTTAAAATTAATGTATGCCCTGCACATGTGGAGACTGCAAGAGCATCTAAAAAACAAAACAGCCCCAACAATAAAACACCTTTTTGCCTCTGTTGTGTTGCTGTTAATGCATGTGGGCAACTACAAAGATTATCTGAAGATTGAATAATAACTGGCACCTTTTTCTACAGTAATGTGTGTACCTTCCTAGTCTGGGTTCCCATCTCACTCTGATTGTTATTTATAATATGAAAGTGTTGGTTTCAGCCCTGCTGAAGAAATAGCCTCTTGTACAGCAAGAACACTCAGGTCTGCAAATATGCCCTCACACTTGCATTCTGGGATCTGAACTAATGGCAGGGTATTTAGTGGAGGACCTTCAACTCTGGAATTTGCTCTCCAGTACTGTTGGCCTACTGGTTTTTGTGGAATATTGGTTAAAATGCCTGTATTTGTTCAGGCTTTAGTAAGAAGTAGTTAGATTTTTGGACTTGCTGCTTGTTCATAGAGTTTTTTATCTCTGCAATCACTTTATCAAACAACAGAAATTGTGTAAGCTGCATATTGATATAGTAACATCTTAAACTGTGCTTTAAAATGTATCACATGGTAGTAAACACTTGGCTTATTATTGGACAAATGGAGCAAAAGGCTATAAATTCATATTTTTTCACTGAAATTTTCTGCTGTTAGTTTCTTCTCTGAATAAAACAAGCTTGAACAGTCTGTGATTCTTACTCTGAAGCTTGTGTTACTGTATTTTATGTGATAGTACTTTGTGATGCTTGGTTTTGGTTCTCTTCTCTTGAGATGCGTATGTGTAAAGAAAGTAGGATTTGTAAATTTGCTGTGTGAAGTTTACCTGTGAATTCTTGATGTGCTTGCCATTAAAAGTCCATCCTTGTTCTAACTGAAACTGCTATTAATAGATCAGCTATCAGGGAGGTTGTATTCTAAGAGGTATTCTCACAAGCTCCATGGGGAACTTGAATAAAAGGAAGCTTTCAGTAGAATCCATGTTTGAAAAATCTTTAAAGTACAGCTCCTTTTACTTGTTTGGGTTTTTTTGTTTCAATTTTTGATATGTGTTTTCTCTTTCTGAAGATTCCGTAAAATGAACAAGCGTCTCGTTCCCAGAAGACCCCTTAGTGCCTCCCTGGGCCAGCTGAATGAGGTGGGCCTGCCTTCAGGAGCTATCCTCTCAGAGGAAGGGGGAGTGGATTTGTCCAATAGGAAAACTTCTGCTCTGCCAAATGGAATTGTGTCAACAGGCAGCACAGTGACGCAACTAATTTCTCGAGGGACTGACTCCAGTTATGAAACTGCCCTGAAGCCAGGGAAGATGGACCATCTGAGTAGCAGCGCCCCTGGATCCCCTCCTGACTTGTACGGGTCTTCCTACCTGTTGTTCAAATTGTTGTGTGTGTAAATCTGGAGTAGAAACAAAGTAAACCAGTTCTTTAAGATAAAGAAACAGAATGGGGATTGTGGTTGTTCTTGTGTTTGGTTGGGGATTTTTTTAGTGATTATATACTAGAGTAGAAAGCTAAAGCTAAAACTCTAAACTGTGTTAATTCGCTGTTTGCTTATATTTTAATTGGAGAAGGTGATAGAAGCCTTCAGAAGGTGGAGTGTAGACAAAGAACAGTGTGTTAGAGTACAGTGTGCTATACCAGGCCTTAATGAGCAGTGCCATCTTTCCACTTTTTAGGCTGGAATCTGTCCCCAAGAGCTCTATTTCTGCCTTGCCAGTGAACCCTCATCCTGTGCCTGCTCGGGCGCCAGCAGATCTGCCCTCAGTGTCTGTCACCAAGCAGTTGCAGATGGTACCCCGAGGGTCTCAGTTGTACAATGCACAACAAGCAGATATGTTTTATCAAGACCCCAGAGGAGCTGCCCCATCATTTGAGCCAGCACCTTTCCAACAAGGTAAGATTGACATGAAACTCTTTCATCCTCGGGCTGATTTTAGTCTTTCTTCCCACTTTGGTTTTTAAGCCTTCAAGTTGAAGTTTTCTTTCAAATGACATGGACTAAAGACACTAATGTGGTGATGTCATAGTAAAATGGAAATTGGCAGGATTTTATGCCTTTACTGAGGACTTCCATGCAAGGGAAAACAGTCCAAGTGTTTCAAGTCCTTCTGTCTTCAGTTCTTCCTAAGTGGGTTGGATCAGGAATCTGATATGGTAAACCTTAATTCAGTTTGACTCAGGGAAAATGGAAATAAAGTGTGTGTGATGATAGAGATAAATGAAATTAGAGAACAGTGTTCACAAGAAAAGAAAACATCATAAAAAGGGAACTAAGAGGAAAAACTCTAAAGAGAGCACATTGGGAAAGATAATACTGAAGGGGATTAAAAAGAGAAGATATGGCAATGTATATGAAAACAGGGAATGATTCTTAGGCAACGTAAGGTTGCAGAGAGAAATGAGATAAAGTGAAATTAATATGAAACAAAAATAAGCCATGGGGAGACCAAAGGAAGCTGAAAGCAGAAAAAGCCATAGAAAGGAAAGGCGAAATGGGGGGAAGCCATTTCTGAGAAAGTTGCAGAGCATTTTGAAGGAAAACAAACTACTTACATTTGTTCATTATGTGCCAGTGAACATTTGAGTTGTCTACAAAATTTTATGTCATGCACATATTCATGCTTATTTTAAAATTATCCAGAGATCCTAGATAGAATAATAAAATCTTCAGGCAACCAGGCAATGTGATCTTAGAAGTTTTTGGTGGTTTACAGTTCTGAAATGTCTTTTTCCTGTTCAAGACGTAGAACTCTAGATAACTTTATATCCTAATAATCCAAGTTTCTTTACCCAGACAGCAACTCTGATATGTTGGGACAAATTGAATTTTAGTTGCATGGATGAGGATGTACAGGACAATCTTCAGTTTACTTTTTAGGTCTTACTTAGCTGAAAGCATTTGTAGCAATCTGCAGAGACATTTTGGTGATTTATTGCTATTCAGTGTGCTGGCAGGACTTGTGGGGCACCTGTGGTAGGCTCAGTCTCATCATCTCTTCATCAGCTACTGTAACATTGACACTGTGCTGGTATCTTAGATAATTATACTATGTCACTTGAGCTTTGGATCAACTTTTGCTTCTTCAGGGTTTTCTGCAGTCAATTTTTGTGGACAATTGTGGTAATCACTTTCTGTATCTTGTGGTTTTTCCCCCCCTCGCCTTGCTTCAGGTGTGTACTATCCCACCCAGTCCATGTCTCGCTTTGTCCGACCTCCTCCATCAGTGCCGGAGCCGGGCACGCCATACCTGGAGCACTACGGGCCGTACCTGCCAGAGCGTGTGGTGAGCCCACAGTACCCACAGCCACAGGGGTACCCAACCCTGGCGCAGCCCATGTACCCACCACATTACGATGGCCGCCGCGTGTACCCCCCCATGCAGCCCTACCAGCGGGAGGATGTGGTGCGGGGCAGCCCAGTGCCCATTGACATCCCACAAACGGCTGTGCCCCTCTACGTACCTGAGTCCAGAGACAGATATCAGCAAACAGAGGCTTACTGCCCAGTGGCTCCACATCTCGGCCCGATTAGAGCTTCGTGCCACAGGGTATGGGTTCTACGCTGCGTTTTTGTAGTTGTTTTGAGAGAGAAACTATAACCTGCGTGAGGAATTTAATATTTTTGTACCAAGGGGGTGGCCTTTGTGAAAGTCTGAACTTTAGGAAGTAGATCAAAAACTGGAAGGTAATTTAGTTACTGGTCCACTCTGCAGTTGTAATGATGTTAATATGTAAAAGTAGGCTGCTTTAGTGCTCAAAGTAGAAAAGCATTGTAATTCACTTTGGAAGTCTCTGAAGTCTCTGACTTCTCCAGCAGAGATTAGGCTGAAGAGGACTACTCAAGTGCAGAGTAAATACAGTGTGTGGAAATGGTCATGTGTGCATTCTTGTACTGCCTATCTGTGACTGACCAACTCTGTACCTAAATAGTAAACATTAAACATACCTGCCTTGATAAAAGATATAAAATTCCACTCTTCTGAATTTTTTCTAGTTAGATAGCTAACTGGAGGGTCTTCCTAGTATAAGTTTACAAACTTGTTTTGATAAATCACTGAAATTGAGTTCTGTAGAATAGTTGGACTTAGGTCATTCAGATTAAAGGCTCTAAATCCTATTGCTGAGTGCAGGAAGTGTTTTTAACATTACTTACAGATTTTTCAGTTTGAGTGTGCCATGTTTAATTGTATTACAAAGTGAGTAATAAATGTGACTAGGTTTTGATCTGTAGAGTTCTACCAATTTACTCTATATGACTCTAATGGGGACTTGCTATGCTGAACATGTTCCAGTGGGAACTTTGCCAAGTTGGAACACATTCCTTGTTTGTGGGGTGTCTTGAACTAACACTGGCCAGTGTAGGAACATGTATGTCCTATATGAAATTAACAGGTAGACTTTAAGAAAGTGATCATTACTTGTTACTTTAATGATTCTTTCTATCCTCTGTATTTCCCTCTCCTTGCAGTGTATAGCGGCCTTATTTTGTTCAGGTAAACAACACTTAGAGAATTATTCATTTTGTGCATTAATGCTTCAGGAGCTCTGAAACATTTTCCTGTCTTCATTTCAGCCTCATCCCAGCCTGGATGAGCTTCACCGACGAAGGAAAGAGATCATGGCCCAGCTAGAAGAGAGGAAGGTGATTTCTCCGCCTCCTTTTGCACCATCACCAACATTGCCTCATCCTTTTCACTCAGAGGAGGTAAGCATATTTTGACAAAAACATGAGACACTGGAATGTTTAGAAAATACTTTGGAGTTTACAAGAAAATCAGAACAGTACAGCACTGGCAAGTGTTGGGGCAAGTAAATTTTGTGCCTAGGTGGGAAGCCCTTGTAGTACAGTCTCCAGTGTTTCAACTGGCTGTTGATCTACCACTGGTCCTAAGCTCTCTGCTTTCAGTGCAATGAAGGAAATTAATTTTGAGCCATTACTAATTGAAGTAATCGCTCTTCACAGTTACTAGACTTTGCTCCTGACATACGTAACAGCTTGATATTTATTTTTTTAACCAGCGACAAAATATCACCTTCAAACTGGCCAAGTGAACAGTCAGCACTGGGAGCACAGCCAGGGGCTCAGAATTCCACGCACTTAATGTGTTCTCTGGCTCAATTCCAGAGGGTGATGTATCTGATAAAAAATAATCCCCGTGGTGTTTCTCAAGTTCACTGCTGTTGAAGTGAACAGGGATGGCTGTGAAACTACTTCTTCCTCTTACTTACAGAACCAGATTTTTGTTTTTGTACAGTACTTGGATGAAGACCTGAAGGTAGCTGGGAAATACAAAGGAAATGACTACAGCCAGTACTCTCCCTGGTCCTGTGACACCATCGGCTCCTACATTGGAACCAAAGATGCAAAACCCAAAGATGTTGTGGCAGCAAGGAGTGTGGAGATGGCGGTATGGAGGGATAAGGGGAAAACAGAAGAAGAGTGGATAGTTCTGTGGGTTGGGAAGGACTTATATTTGCTTTCTACAATGATGGCGGTGCTTTTATTTAAGCTCGAAAGTGCATTGCAGTCACAGAAAGCATTTACAGGTGTGTGAAGCACTTTGTTTTCAAAGTTATGAACAGTCCTACCCTTGTGTAGCTTGTAAAAAATTCTGCATATAGATGCAGGATAACCACTCTGGTCTGAAGCCATGGATAGCAAGAATGTCTGGCAAGGATTATTCTTTGCACGCACTTGAAATGCAAAAATTATTCTGTCCTGGCAACTCGTTAATAAAGCATGTCCATTTGTTGCTGCCTGTACCTCTTTCTGTCAGAAGAAGGTGCTGTAACTTAACTTTAGGCAATTAATTCCTTTTAAGGTGGCTGTTACTGCTGTTAAGGGTGTTACCAGTGTTTACTTGAAGGACTCTGATTTGTGGTCACAAGAATACCCAAAACTTGCATGAAGTTTTTGAGAAAAGCACAGTCAGAACATTGTACTAGGTTGTTAATTCTTGAAGGCAATTTCTAGCTCTATGCTGCTCTCATTCAGCCCTTCACTGAACTTTGGGAGGTGGGCTGTGATCTTGTTTTGTGCTGCTCCATTTCTGCTAGGTCAGTGTTGCAAAATGAAGGGGCTGCTTGGGTGTTACTGTTGGGAGTCATGAATGGAGAAGAAAATAAAGAGGAGTCTGAAATACCACCACTATTCAGTTTCTTCCTAGCATTCAAGCATCACTCAACATGAGAAGTAGGCTGGTAGCCCACGCATGTAGGAAGTCATTCAAGTTCTTCAAGAGAAAAGACTGTTTAGCCTGAGGAACTATTTTACAGACATTCATCTATTCTCCTTCATCTCCCATCTGCAAAAGTGATCTATTGACTTTTATTTTTGTATTGTCAGTCATGGTGACCTTTCTTTGGACAATAAGAGGTGGGGGGGAACATTTCTTATCAGAATTCATTCTTCTGTGGACAGGTGCTCACCTGTTGCAACCATTTAACTAAATCAGGATTTTTTTGGTTCAGCTTTTCCTCAAACAGGCTCCCCTTTTTCCCTTTGCCCCACTGGAATTAAATTTGTCTTTTTTCTGTCTGCCAAACTGCTTTCCTCTTAAAACCTTAAAGGCACTGTTGGAAGTGGATGCAAAAAGGAGGCTTTCTCCTAAAAAAAGCAGAGCAAAAAACTGCATTTCATCTGCAGCTTTGGTCTTTTTTACCTGTCCTCTTGCTCTCAGTCCTACACAGTGTGGTTGCCTGGAGCTACTAGACTGTCACATTTGACCTGGGGAAGTACTGGGATTACTTGGAATCAGTTTATTGCTGTCCAAGTGACAGCATCCAGGAATTGATAAACAGCTCTTGGCTTTCATCCCTGCTGCTAAAAAACTGCAGCTCAGTTAAGAGAGGTAATAAGGTTCTGGAGAAACAGCCTCCTTTTTCAAGGCTAAACAAAGTATTCTTCTGCCCCAGAGCTAATTTTCAAATAAGCAAAATGGGATCTCTGCTGTTTTCAGTTTTTGTCTCCTCACAGGAAAAAATTATCAGGAGACCTTTACTGAATTAATTCTTCAGTAATTTTTTTTTTAATCATTCATAAGAGATTCCTTTTTTCAGGGACAATAATAGTATCATCTGAGAGTGCATAACGCTGAATATTCTGCAGCTGACATGCAGCTTTTCTGAGTAAATAGAAACGTATTAAAATTGGTACTACCATCCAATGGCCCTGAGATCAAAATGTAATTTTTTCCAGAATTCCAAAGTAGATTTTCCCTAAGGTGTCAGTTTCCAAGTATTACATTTATTGAGTTTAGCTTCCAACTTAGTTGTTACTGCCATTTTCACCCTACCTCAGATATGTTATCTTAACTCTTTCTAGCAATCCTTATTCCTTGATAAGGAAAGCTTATCAGAAAGCTTGCAGAGTTTTATTTTAATATTGGACCATACCGAAGTTTGTAGCCTTTAGACAATTTTCTTGATGTAGTGGCCCCACTTACCTTCCTCTTTGTTTTATTGTGTACAGCTTTACTTCTTTAGCAAAGTCTTAACTTGATTTTGGCAAGTCTTACCATGTTACATTTTCTGGTAGCCAACAGATAGCTTTCCGATTTAATTCAGCTCTTTGGGGAGAGAGTGAACACTTTTGTCTCTTCATGTGCTGACCCATGAAGGTGTTTGAGTCTGAAACTTGTTTAGAAACCAGGATCTTCCAAACAGTGCTGCTGCTTAATGAAAATGCCTGAAAAGATATACTAGACATGTCCAAGTAAGTGCTGTACAGAAAAATTCCCATTCTGAGTCATTTGCAGGCTGTTAGCTGATGCAATTCTTAACACTGGGCTTCAGAGCAATTTCTTTTGGATTCTAGAATGTATTCCTCAGAGATGCCCACTGATCTCTTCTTTGAGTTTATATAAGGGAGAGGTTTTTTTGCTCCTTCTCTTCCCATTAGACTTTCTCTATCAGTTTCCATTTGCTGCTGCTCTCTTCTTCTGGATTTGATCACAATTAATTTTGCAGCTTTTTCACTGTGGTGTAGTAATGGTCATCTTAAGTTAGACCATTAAGGAGAGGTCCCCTCTGGCAGTGGAGTTAGAAACTGAAGAATAGGAAAGCTAGTGGCAAAGTGAAGGGGATAGAGAATACAAGAGAAACGTACTGTACTTTTACCAAATTGTTGTGAAAGGAATGTGAACCTCTTACTTTATGAATGGGTTTTTGAGTGCCTTTTCCATGTCTTGTCCAGAATGTGGATAGTAAAGCCATGCGTGAGCAGCGGCTGGACATGCAGCGACGAGCGGCCGAGACAGGGGATGATGACCTCATTCCATTTGGAGACCGACCAACTGTTTCAAGATTTGGGGCCATCTCTCGTACTTCCAAAGCCATGTACCAGAACTCTGGGCCCATGCAGGCCATGGCGGTTCAGGGAGCTGCCACTAAATCCATCATTTCAGGTATGATCTATGCTCTTAGATTTTGCTGTCTGTTGCTATTTTCTTTACTGCTAGAGTGTTGTACAGGTTGAAGACAAACCCTGTAAACTTGTATCTTGTCTTAGAAATACAGCTGTGGTGTGTGTTAATGCCACTTAAAATAACTTCAGGTAGGGTTATACTGAGAAGTCTGAATTCAAAACAAGGTTGCCACAGCTTTCTGAGATCACTTGGTCTGCTCAGCATGGACAAGAGCAGACTGAGGGGAGACCCCATAGCAGTCTACAGCTTCTTCCTGAGGGGAAGCAGAAGGGCAGGCCCTGATTTCTCTCTGGTGACCAGTGACAGGACTGGAGCTGTGTCAGGGGAAGGTTAGGTTGGATATCAGGAAAAGGTTCTTCCCCCAGAGGGTGGTGGGGCACTGAACAGGGAATGGTCACAGCCCCAAGGCTGGCAGAGCTCCAGAAGCATTTGGAAAATGCTCTCAGGCTCAGAGTGGGATTGTTGGGGTGTCTGTGCAGGGCCAGGAGTTGGACTCTTGTGATCCTTGTGGGTCCCTTCCAACTTGGGATATTCTGTGACATGTTTGTACATACATAGTGTATTTGTTAGTGATACGTTGTTGCTGTTTGGAAGAAGTTACTTTGTTCTGCCAGTCCCTCTGATAAGAAGCTTATTTTAAATCCGTAGTAGCAGAATCCAGAAGCTTAGCACTTTCCCAAATACATAATGCAAAACCATCTTGATGAAGTACTGTACTGCTGCTCTTCTGCTTTATGGGTAGCTGCTCCTGCAAGCTTAATGCAACCATTGTCTTGTGTATTCTTAGGCAAAGCAAAAAAGCAGGAGTAGTTAATTTCCAACATGTGTATTTTCTAATCACATGTATAATATAGCTGTCTGTCTTACTTCAAAAGATTCTGCTTCTTGAGGTGCCCTGAATAACCTTAAGAAAATATTTAATTATTATATACCCCCAAACTTGCCTCTAGATTTTTCAGGCAGTAATCTTTTAGACTTCATTACAGGGAGAACTCTGATTTCCCTGAAAACTTAATCTTTAAATTGTAGTTACCTAGGTAGGTCAGAATTATCAATGAATTCCTGAGTTGTTTAGGAACTTCAGTAGTAAAAACAACTGCAGTCATCATGTCTGTAAGTTTCGTTCTGTGTTTGTTCATCTGCCTGAGTATCTGAAGTCCTTCACAAACTCAAGACTCTGGAAGGCTGTCACAGACTGTTAGGCGTACAGGAAAAGTCATTTATTAGGCATGTGAGACCAGTCACACAGAGTATTTCTGTGTTCATTTAATCATAAGAGATGTTAAACTTCTCATAATTAGAGAGCTGGCCTTTCTTCTTCTTCTCTGTAGTTCTGTGTTGGCTGAACCACTGACAGGGTGATTTTGTAATCATACAACATGGTTTTCTTTCTGTTCCCTGGTAGACTACAGTCCTTATGGAACCCATGGTGGCTGGGGAGGCTCTCCATATTCTCCTCATCAAAATATACCTTCTCAGGGACGTTTCAATGACAGGTGGGCTTGCTTTATTTTTTCTTTGCCTTTTTCTAAATTTTGTTTTATCTATTTTTTTATGTGCCAGCTGAGTAAAGATTTTTCTTGAAATCTTATTTTTGCTTTTCCAATCCCAAAGGGAAAGACTCTCCATGTCGGATGTGGCTGGTCATGGGAAGCAGTTGCCCTCAGCTGAACGAGAGCAGCAGTTGCGCATGGAACTGCAGCAAGTTGACCATCAGATCAGCCAGCAGACACAAATGCGGGGACTGGAGGTTGGTACCAGCATTTGGAGCAGCACTGAGGGGTGGTGTGGAGAGAGATGAAGCTGGTAAAGCTTTTCATGGGCTGACCTTTGTAGTAATATTCAGTAACAATACTTAATCCTGTGATGCCAGGCATCAGGGCTGTGGTACAAGTGTCAGCCTTTCTGCTTAGCAGCAGAAACTTTACTGCACTCCACGTGCAAATCAACACCATACTTGAATTTGCAGTCTGTGCTCAGTCTTGTTTGCTGTCATTCTCTCTCACTCCCCCTCTGTTCAGCTCTACTCAGAGACAAACTTGTGGTGTAGGTGCCTGTTCTTCTTGACTTTACTGCCGTTGGAAATGTCTGATTTTACCTACAGAAAGGCATGAGCTTCATCTGTTTCGTGTTTGGCTTTGTGTTTGTTCCCGTTTCTTCTTAAGCAGCACAAGCCACAAGAGTCAAGAAAGTAAATATGTAATATATTTAGCTTGAAAAATTAAGGCTTAATATTTTAGGTCTCCTTGCTTAGAAGAAACGTAGTTGTAGCATAAGGAAGGGAGTGTGTTTGTAAAAGAATTAATGAGCTGAAATCTTTTGATTTTGTGAGACCCAGAAGGAGAAATGTCAAGCCATAAGGAATGAATAGTTTTAGAAAGCTTTAGTTACTTTTTTCCTTGTAGGAAAAATCAGTAAATGATTACCAGAAAACTGTTCTAGGTACCTCAGCAACTATTTGTGTTAATATCTTCTCAGAAGAAATTGCTGTAAGTAGTGGATAGCAGCTTCTGTGGTTACCTAACAACACATGTTACAGAGAAGGGTTGTTGCAGATTAGTTTATGAGCTCACAGTTAAGTCACAGCAGTGGTTGCAGTAATATGCATTTCTTGAAACATAGCTTGTGTTCTTGTGGTCTTGTTTGGGAATGAGAGGATAAAATGTTTTCAGTCTTGCATGTCTGCCTTTGCCATAATTCAAGAGTATTGGAAAGTTGCAAAACCTGTAAGTGGCCTTCCTCTCCTGCTCGTCATTGTTTGATTGTGTCAGTGTTAAATCCTACAGAGTTGAATGTTGAGCCTTGATTTTGCCATAGTACGAATTTTGCAGAACTAGTCAGTTATTCGAGTAACAACAGCTTTCAGTTTCTCGTGTTCAAAGCTGCAAGTAAATATTGGAAATCGAGGAGTCTTCACAGGTTTGCCTTTTACAAGGTTGCAGCCAGAGCATGAAGAAATAGATCATTTTGCTTTTGCATTGCATGAGCATTTCTACTTAAAGACCGGCCAGATGTCAGGTTGTGTGGAGTACAAGATGTACAAGGTGTATTTAAATGCAGAGCACATTCTTGCAGAACTGATTTGCAAGTATTAGCAGATTTTTAGAATGGCTGACATGGGTACTGCTTTTAGTAACTTGCAACTTGTGAATGACCACAGTCACTTTCCCCTCTCTGTTCCTCTGCTTCAGTGTGTGGGTCAGTAGAGACCTACATATTGACAACTACATCTCTCAAGATGTTTTATATGATGTAATAATAGTTCTGGCTCTGCTGTAGAATTCTAGATAAATTCTACTGCTGTAAAATAAATCAGCAGACTTGCTTATCTGCAGTCCGCTTTTGTTGAACATAGAGCTCAGAAGAGAGTAGTGTTTTTGTTCATGGGCTTAGTCTTAGTTTTGAGAAGGAAGTGGTATATGAGGAAAACATATGCAAATTTATGACAGCAAGAGGTATTTAAGACTGCCTGTTTAAAAATGAAAAGACTTGTTGTCCGTGTGTAAAGAAGCATGTTGAAACTTGCACTGTAAGCGATTTCAATCGGGGCATTGTGAAGTGTGGTGAGAGGCGGCCTTGGTTTTGCAAATGAGCAGTACTCTGGAATTATGGCCTTAGAGCTCTCTGTGCTTGGTGTGTCACGTGCTCAGTTGTGTATGTGCTTGGCTTTATGCATTTAGGCTGTTAGTAACAGGCTGCTGTTGCAGAGAGAGGCGACTACCCTGGCAGGCCAACCACAGCCCCCACCCCCACCTCCCAAGTGGCCTGGGATGATCTCAAGTGAACAGCTGAGCTTGGAGCTACACCAGGTGGAAAGGGAAATTGGGAAGAGAACCCGTGAGCTGAGCATGGTGAGTGCTGGCGGGGTGGGAGGCAGAGATGCAGTGGAGAGCCATGTACCTGGCTGCAGCCTTTCACCCTGGCAGAAAGGCTTCCTGCTGGATACCCACAGCTGAAGTCATCCATCTTTCTCTTCACCTCTACTCTTCAAAACCTCCTGAGGAGTTTCTTGAGTCATCTTCATGAAGAAGTTTAATGTAGCACTTTAAAATGCTGTTATTTTGTCACCACTTGAAATAAGCGTGGTGTTGAATTTGATGGAAACCAGGTTGTCTCAAGGTCACTGTGCCATGAGTTCTATAAACTGCTTTAACATAGGAAACATCTTCTGCAGGTACAGGCTAGTGTTCAGAAGTCAATGTGCTGTTATAGTCTGTGGCCTTTGCTTGTTGTTACAAGGATCATCCCTTCCTTTTGGGAAATACTGAGTCCTGAGAGGATGAGCATATCTAAAAGTTTGTTTTTGTCTCATGGCTTTTGTGGGTTAAACTGTATGACTGCAATTTACAGGCTGCCTTCATCATCCGTAAGGGATGAAGTCTCCAATTCTTTCAACACACTCTTAAAGAATTTTTCTTCTGTCCTTTCTTTAAAGGAGAGCCAGTCTTCGCTGGATATGAAAAACAAGCTGGGCAGCACTAAACAGACAGAAAATGGACAATTAGAACCACAAAACAAGGTTCCAGCTGAGGACCTTGCACTGACATTCAGGTAACACGGGCCCTCAACCTGTCTTTGTGTAGCAGGAAACTGACTTCTTCAGGGTCACTCTCCTAATGAGTGAGTAATTCCCCTTGACTCACATCAGCTATGATGGGGAAGCTCCTACTACGAAAAGAGGATACAAATCAAGTTTTTATAGTGCAGGCATGAGTTAAGGATCTTTCTAGCTGTGGAGGAGGTGAGTGGAATAAGACTATATAAATTAATGCAACAGAAGACTTGCAGTATCTGTCAGAGGGGAATCCATCTAGTCAGTATTGGATGATTAGTAGGGAGAAGCAGGAGTTACGAAGCCACCACAAAAGAAATCCTTATCTGCTGTTTTAGTTTCAAAGAAAAGAAATCTCCCAAATGTGAGAGGAAAGTTAATTCCATCCTCCTAAGGTTTGTGATGTGGATGTTGTCTAGGATGGCATGCACTTTGAAACTAAGTTGACTTTTAGTTGTTGGTAGTGGACTTTTATCTGTGTAGATGCTAGGATTGATTTCACTTCACATTTAATAGACAGTTGGAATAAGATGTTGGCTGGGAATGCTGGAAGTCTCCACAGCAAGTATTTTCAAATAGCCACGTACATCTACATATATTCAGACTAGCACTGAACAGAGAAGCTCGGATGTTTATATAACAGTTTGGAATCTTGATATTTGAGCAGTTTGGAATCTTGATATTTATTCAGAGTGAGCATTTTCTGAATAAATACACTATTGCTGATGAAGTCTGCACCTTCTTTTTATAACCAGTTCTGGAGTTCTGTGCTGCACTATCAGATTGCCTCCAGAGCAGGAATTAATTTTTCCATATGGTGCTGTGAAAGTAATGAAATCAAAACAACTGTTTATATTTTTAAAATTAAGAAAAAGATAAATTATCTAGGTAAGTTAAATATTCTGGAATGTGTGCACTGAAGTCCTCTTAAAAATAAATGAAAAGTCTCAGTAATTGCTTCTTTTCACCCACTTTCCCTTTCTCCTCAACTTCCCTTCATCAGTGATGTTCCGAATGGATCAGCTTTGACCCAAGAGAACATTGGTCTCCTGTCAAACAATATGGCATCTCTCAGCCTGTCAGAGGACCCCGAGGGAGGAGGAGATAGCCATGATTCCCAGCGAGCGGGAGTAATACCCACATCTGCTCCATGAAGCAAGGCCAGCACACCCTAGAGTTCCTTCTGCTGGGGTGTCAGCAGCTTCCATCATGTGTTTTTTTTCTAGGGGTGATTGGAGAAACACAGGAGCAGCAGCAGTAGCAGAGCAGCAGGTCCAGAGGCAATGTGCACAAACACAACTACTAGAAACAAATCCTGCACATAGTTCACATTAACACATTTTTTAATTAAAAAAATGAAAATTAGCAGTATCTGCAAGCAATTCAAATTAAATTTGTTTTTGTTCTGTGAATGAACTTTATTTTAATAACTTTGGACGCCTTGAATCCCAGGGCTTAAAAAAAAAGATATTATATATATACTCTGTTTGATTAATTGTATGATCTTAATGAAGTAGGTTTTTTCTTTTATTTTGGTATTATTACATACCCAGTGCATAATTCCTTACCACCTTACTAAAACAAGCTGGCCGCTTCCTTGTATGGTTTAAGGGTAAACAAGGAATGGGGGTTGGAGAGTAGCTGTGAATTGTAGTGTCAAAAGATGTGCAGCAAACTTCATGCTTAAATGTAACCTGAGCTTCTTGCTTAAATTGCTGAATTTAAACTACAAATGACAGACCTGACACCTTTGCAAAGGTGTGGTCCTTTTTAGAGGTTGGCATTGTTTAAGATCTATGCATGTTAGATTTTGACACCTGAGTATCAACCTGCAGTTTGTCAGGGCTGTAGTGAATCCACCCTGGAGTCCTATTTCATGTGGGAAGAATTGCACCAAAATGGCCACTGAAGGTGCACCACAGATCCTGCCAGAAGTACTGAGAAGCAAATTCTGCCTGATACTTCTCTAAGTAGATGCTTTGTAGGCATAAGTCAGAGAAGCCATAAGTTTCTTTTGATTTTTTTTTTTTAATTAAAGATTTTGTTCTTGCTGCACAATTTTTTACTCTTTTGGCATATGCTGAGGTAAGATCCTGGCTATGAAGACCTCTTGAGAATTATTTTTCAAGTGCTGCTCCCTTTCTACATTCTTGGCCTGTTCTCATTTTTTCTTTCTGGGTTAGACTACTAAGTGGGAAAGCACTGGTTATGTAATAAATTACTGCATTGCTTTGGTTGGGTAAAGCAAGAGTTAACTTTTCTTGGGTTTTAGTTTTTTTTCCTTAACCTTAACTCCTGCTGAGGTCATAGCAACCTTGGGCTAAGCTTTGCATTCATCATACTGTTAAATAAAACAAAAGGGGGGGTGGGAGGGGATACAGTCCCACTATTGCCTACCAGTAGGAGAGTCCAAACAGAAGACTCTTTTGAGTAGCAATTATTTAATTTGCCCAGTCAAGGCACCGCGTTTATATACTATTTCACATTGAATTTGATTATGCCCTACAGACCTGGCTGGTCAAGGATTTGATACACATATTGGCTTGGGATTCGAGCTTTCTTTTTTATTTAAATAAAAATTTATATATAAATATATATATATATACATATATACATAGTTATATCTGTATATATATTGGGTATGTTTCAAGAATTTTTTCGCGTGAGCGCAGCTGTTGTGATCAAATGTCTGGGAGGTAGAAGCACTGAATGAGAATAAAAGCATTTTTCAACACACCCCTCCCCGCACACTCTGTATGTCTTAACACGGGTTTATTTTGCTCTTAGTTGAACTTTGGCCTCTTAATTGCCAAGAGTAGTTTAAAGCTTGCTTTTTTCTAACCCCTCTTCTAACTTTTGGCAAAGAATCAACTTTGCACTGAAACAGCTTCATCTCCCCTTGCCCCACATCCATCTTTATCTCCTACTTGAGGCCAAGCATTCCAGCCACTCCCCTTGGAGCTGAGCAGATCTAGGGTGATGCAGCTGGGAGCCCATCAGGTCTATTCCTCCTTTCTCAGCTCTGGGCATGAGGAGGATGAAGGTCTTTCCCTGGCCGTCTGCTCCCTAGTCACCTGATGCAGGCCCTGGGCCCTCTCATACTTCAGTGCAGAGCACCACCTTCAGGTCAGCCTTTTCCTTGATTTTAATTAGTTTGCTCCTTCCTGCTGTGTCTTATTAACACAAGGAGCTTATCTTAGTCAAGATAATTAGTGCAATATTCTAATCTAGGAGGACAAGCCCAGAATGTGCCTTTTTTTGACTGTAGTAATTGTGGATGTAAAATTAATTTTCACAGTTGTTTATGATAGGTTGAACCCTACAGATTAATTTGTAATACTAAGAGGAAAATCTGGAGGGTCAAAAACTTCTTTACCTTTTATTTCCTAGTTCCCTTGCCAGGTTAGGGATTATTCTTTTCTCCACATTTTCTCCTGGAATTCTTCAGTAAGCACTATTCAGATTGCTGGATAACTTATGATGAATGCTTCCAAAATCCGTGGATTAGAAGGGAGACCTTACTGGTTGGGTTTTTTTTTCCTTCATCCAGCTCTGTGTTGTACTTTGTGCATAATGTCCTTGTTGTGATCAATGTGTCCAGGTGAATGCCCTGTTTGGCCAGAATTACAGTTTGGCTTGTTAAATAGTTTGTTTAATATCTACTAACAGTATTGATTTTCAACTTTGTTTCATCCCCTCTACCTCTTTTTACCCTTTTTCTGCTTTTTTTTTGCAGACGTTTAGTTGATTAAACAAATCAAACAGCAAAATGCAGTACATGCTCTTAAGTATTTTTCTGGAAACTGCACCTAAAATGTTCCAGTTTTGTGGAAAAACTGGGAGACCTTGGAGGACAGATAGCTCTACATGTAATGGCAGCATTGATGTTTACAGCTAAGAAGCGTGAAAATGTCTGGAATGACTCTGAATCTTGCTACACTCATTCCTGTAGCCCATCATTGTCCCAGTTGTACAGGAATTCTGGCCACCTCAGGGAAACTGGTCTTGGCTACTAACTGGTTTAGTTCCTTCTATTGGGCAAGAAGAAGCAGCATTACCGTGGTGTTGGGGCACTGCTGTGTCCTTTGGTAGGTAGGTTAAATTTTCTACTGCACCAGACAACTCTGAACCCTCATTTTGATACCTGGGTTTCAGCCAGATGGACAGCATGGGCAAACCTTCAGAATAGGAAGCTTCAAGTGGTAGGTTAAGCTTCAGTGTGTCTGTGATTCAGTCAGTATATAGATGGTGTCTGTTTATTCTGTGATGTTATTTCCCTCCTTCTGTCAACATCTCATCTGTCTGTCCTGTGACCTAGTTCTTTTTTTCTTAATAGGAGAAGTTTAAGCTTTTTCTTCTGCCCTTCTTGTCCCATTTCAGAGTAGGACTTTTTTTCTGTAGATCAGAGCATCTTTCAAGCTAGCAGCACTTATATCCCTGTTTTTCTCAAGCTCTTCTCTGTAGTTTTTTCTGAGCTGTCGATCCCCTTTTTGCATCTTTTTCTCCTGTGGCTTGCCCATCCACCCTCCCTGATTGTGTAACAGTGACAGCTTGCTGCCTCAAAACAGAGCATTCAAATGAATTCGCTTAGCCAATAACTTCTGTGAAGTTGCCTTTTCTAATGGTGTTATTACTCAGTGATGCACAAATGTGATATTGCCCCTACTGGTAGGCAAACGGGGGATCTGTATAAACATGGTAAACTGCTGTTTTTCTTTAAAGGAGAGCCAAAGACTTGTGCTTTACACTTTTTTTCCCCGGTGTAGCCATTTTGATTGTCAGACATTTGTGTAGGGTATTTGTGAGTTGACTGTATTATCCTAATAGCAATTTCCAGAAGTTAATGATTGTCAAGCCTTGCCCATGCATTGAATTGTGGAAAATCATTCCATCTAGTCATACAATTTGCAATGTACTAAGATATATCTATGGTGTTGTGATGTGTTTTCAGTCTCATGCACTCTCTCAGCTGATTGAATGGCTCATTTAGAAAGGGAGAAGGAACATAGAAATGTTTTAATCCAAGAAGCATTGTCTTTAAGTGTTTCTAAACTAAATACTGATTGAAAATTTCTTCAGTTACAGTAAAAGATAAATCTGTGTTACAAATGTGACTGACTTTTAGGTCCACTGGGACCGAAAAGATTTGTGAAATGCTAGCATTGCATTAAATTAGATGTGGAAGAACCAAACTTGTGATGATGATATTGTCTCTTGACAGCATGGACTGAGTAAGGTGGGGCAAATTTTCTCTTAGAAAGGGCCAGGAGTGAGGCTTTTATTTGATAATACAAGAAAGCTGCTTACATTTACCTTCCTTGAGCTACTCAAACTCTTTCAGACTTGTTACTAAAGTTTTTAGGTTCAGAGAGAAATCTCTTGAAATCTGAGCAGCATAAACCCTCGTTTCCATTGCCATTTATAATTTTGGACATACAACAAAGCAGACCTACAGGACAGTCATCTGAAAGACCCCCATATAAAGTATCTTTCCTGGACTGGCTCTTTCAGACCTGCTTCTATGGTCCAAGTAATGCCATGCCAGTGTTGAGAAGGCTGAACAGAGGGAGCGCCAGCCATCTTCTCTGCTCTAAAATGGGAGAAAAGACCCAAATATATGCAGAGTGCAAGTTTTTGTGCTTGTCTGTGTGTGTACGGAGAAGTGTTTGTGGTCCTAGGATAGATAGAAGGAACACAGAGCAATGCTGCTGGGGCATGATGTTACCTTTATATTCAAATGTTGTTATCGTTCACTTTCCAAAACACAGCCTTCCATTCCTGCCTCCTAACGTTGCTGATTTAAAAGCAACCCAAAAAAAGTCAGTGTGACAACAACTTAATTTCTTCTATCACAATAAGTCAATTCCCCTGAGGCAAAAAAAAGGGAGCAAGAGTTCTTGAGTTGTCTACATGGTAATGGAGTTACGAACTGGAAAAACATCCACCTTGCTTGAGTAAGTGTAAACTGAATTTCTGAGGAAAGTGAAGCAGCTCTTCTAAGCCACCTTTTGTGTACAGCCATGGTGCCAAGAGATGGGTGGTTGTTACTTGTGGTAAATCAACATACAGATTATTATGTAGCACAAATTGATTTGCTCTCAATTCAAATAGACTCCTAAAATGTCAAAAACTTCATTGGGAATTTTCATTTCAATAGTCAACTGTTACCAACTGCATTATTTTCTGTTGGAATGTCAGGGGATGACAGAGACTAGAGTAAATTAATTCTAATTATACAACATAAGAAAGGGATTTGGGGAAATGTTATCCCAGCACAGTGTCCTTCTACAGTTAACATGTGGCCTTTAGCCTTCTATAGGCAGAAGAATGTAACTGCTTAGTGTTGTCACAGTCTTCAAGGCACTTCTTGTGATGCAGGTAGAACCTTGGTTAGCAGAGAAAGGAGAACAAACTTTAATGTTTATTTTCTTTATAATTTTGTTTCCTAATGGGAAGTGTAGTATTGTGCCATGGGAAGTGTAGCAAACAATGAGGCTGCAGCTTTTTATGTAATTTCCCAATAAAAAGAGCCCATGGCAATGTGGATTTGTTTGCATCAGGAACATCACAGTCATTTGACACTTAAAATATGTGGCCGTAATAATCAAAACTGGATGTCTGTAGCTTGGTAACGTGAATTAACTGATCTTTCCCAGGCAATCTTTGCAATTTCAGTGAGTTTGTGTATGATTTTTAGTGCCAATTGCCAGGTGTTCAGTAGCTGGGAAAGATATACTGTTTGGATGTTTTCATATGCCAGGAAACAACTGTTTCAAAGATCTGAAAGTTTTAGGAAAACACAATTGTCCACTTCAATTTGAAAAATACAGTATTGGGAGAGATGGAAGCAACAGGTAGTGCAGCCTCTGGAAATAAAAAGCATTAGACATGATGGAATTAAATGTGAAATGTATATGGGGTAAACATATCTGTAAATGGGAAAAAAAAAGAAGGTATTGTGGAGTATTTGATGTTCGAGGAATTATTTGCTTCTTTGTAATGTTAAAAAGATTTTATTAATAGTTCTGTGGCAGACAGTACTCACAAGTCTTTGGCATCCAAACCAGATTGTATATCAGATGGATCCCACAACTGGATGTGTGCACTGACCTCTTTATTTGTAGATTTTTAAAAAGAAATTTGGCAGCAGCCTTTAATAAATGCATGAAGCAACCTGAGAGGAAGAAGAAATCCTGTTTGCATCACAGCTGCTGCATAGCTCACAATTGACACCATTCATCTGCAGCCTCTTATAAGTGAAGCTGCTCAACATGGGCAAAACCAATGGCAATGACTTTTAGAGTTTTTCCTAATTTTGAGGAGTTTGCATTCCCTCTTTAGCCTCTGCTTGCTGTGTAAGCAGCCTCCGTGCTGAAAGGATCTTTCCTTGAAGTCAGCTTAGCAATTGTACTGTAGCTTGGCTATTTTTCCCTATTTTCTTTAACTGGTAGCATTGTGTTAAGCTCTTCTCCCCATTGTATTTGTTGCTATGGGGAGGAAGAGGTGGAGCAAGACATCTGTAAGAGGAGGGAGGAAGAATTGTGGGATCTATGTGACAGCTCCCGCTTCTTCTTTGAAGTCATCTACTTCCAGTTGTGGGATTTCTCGATATATGATTTTTTTCCTGGTTTTTGTAAGCCTAGTTTTCTTTGATCTTGTTAATTCCGTACAAGTCTCCCCGAGACATTCTGCAGTCATTATCACCTTTTTGGGTGAAGTTTATTTTATTTTTTTGGGTTGTTTGGTTTTTAAAATAACTTTTTAACATTGGTGCATATAAGCTTGGGATAGAGCTCATGTAATTTTCCAATCGTATTGATTGTATGTGATTGTGCCCTGCAGAGGTATATTTAACAAAAAATAAAATAAAGGATAGTCTAGGTAATAAAGGAGACCATGAGGTTCATTGAGTCAGGTTATGAACTATTACTTAAATTTATTTAGGATCCTAGATAAATGAAATTCCATCTGCTGTTCTCATGAATCAGTGCTAAACAAAATATCATTCATTCTCTCCTTGTGTTTTTCCTTGCTTTTCTTCTGCTGTTTTCTTCCTTTCCTGTTTCTCATAAACAAAAATTCTCAATCTTTAATGGGAATGGCTGACTCTGGGTTGATATTGTGGATATTTATTGTTTGTAACTATCAAAACATTCACAATAGGAGTAGAGATGAAGTAGAATGTATGAGATGAATTCCATAAATTGAACTCTTTGCCAGGTCAGGGGAATTATGAAGTCTTATACAGGCCTCGTCATGGGGGAGATGTTCAGAGCTACATGGGGAATTGCTATGTGTTTTCCAGGAAAGGTTAAATGCTTTGCTACCTTTTGGGAAAACTGAGATAACAAAAGGAGTAGAAGAAAGTTCTCTATTTCCAACTCCCTGTGTCTTTACTCCTACAATATACTTTTTAGACTTGAAAGAAAAACCTTCTAGATACTCTGCTGAAGTGAGACAGTGCATTGAAGGAGGCAAAAGGCAAGAAGACCCAGAGATTTGAAAATCAGAATTGGTCTCCTTTATTTAATTCTCAAACCTATAGAGCCAACAGTGTCACTTTTGTATGAAAGAACAAGGGAGTGAAGACCTACTGTACATGCATGGCAGTTATATAGAAAAAGCCATATGTCAAAATGCTATTTCTTCTTCCCTTTTCACCTTGCTTTTCTTCCTCTTGAAGCTGACTCAGCCTCACCTTGCTCTCACAGAATGTCTGAGGGTCCTTTGAGTTGCAGATTGAACAAAAAAGAAGAATGGAAATTCACTATTTGGTTTGTAAATAGATGGAAATGTCTACAAGATCTTACCTGCTTTTCTGTCAGCATTTATATTAAATGATAAATTAATGAAGAACACTTTGAAATATCTCTCATTTTCTGTCTGGGATGAATGTGCATTCTTCTAAATTTTGTATGAGGTGTTGGACCATCTGCGTAAGATTTTTCACCTCCTCAAGGTGTGTGTGTTCTCTGCCAGGCTGGAGCATAAGAGATGCCAAATAGCAGAGAAGCCACATGTCTCCTGGGTTTGGTCTGCTCTCTTCTGACTTCACCCATAAGCAAAATGGCTCCTTCACTTGTTCACCTCTGATGAACAAGAAAAGATACTCAGGATAATCAGTTTTGTTAATTGCTCAGAGTATACATATTTAAAAAGCAAACCAGACCCTTCAGAGCAGGGAGTGGGCAGTATTCGTCTAATGTTGAGCCTGGTTTGGAACTTGCCTTAAAGTGAGAATAAGTTTTGCTCCACAGTCTGCTTTGTGGTTTTTAGTCTTCTCCTTTCACACCTTTTTGTGGGCTTTAACAAGTCATTATCTGTAAAACTGAAACTGGATGTGCTGAAACTGCTGCTTCACTGAAAAACTCTTCCTTCTCCCACTCCAGGGCAAGCACAACCTTCTGCCCTTGGAGTTTTTGCATAATGTTCATTACTATTGTCATTATTCTTGAGCCTGAGCACCATGGATCTAGGTAAGGTGTGTTTTTCTGGGCTGAAGCCCATCACTGGTCATTATTAGGCCCGCTCACACTTCAACACTTACTTGCTGGATGACTCGAAGCATTCAGTTCCTATAAAGGAATTGTATTTAGTGGGAAATCCAGCAGAAAACTGTGAGTTTCAGTTGGTGATGGTTTCCTTACCCTTTCTCCCAATAGTCTGAGGATTCAGGATCCTCATGTAGTGACTCACTTTAAAAGGAAAAAAAAGAGAGCTGAATTCCTGCAGTGGCTGGCTTTTAGAAGGAAGATCTGAAGTGCTGTGGAGAGTCAGGAAGGAAGCAGTGGGTGGTCTGCATCAAGAGAGATTGGCAGAAACTGGCTGGGTTTCTTTATGTGGAAAAGAAGGGAGACCAGCTTCAAGTGGATGGTACCTGCTGGAATTTTTTCCCCTGGGATATGGATAGCAGGATAGAAAGAATCTTGCAAAGGCTAGCTCATGAGATTCCTTGATCCCATCTTGCTCTGTGAGTGCAAGAGTCGTCTTCCCTGTGCATAGCCATGAAACTCAACAGTGAGTACCCAAAGCACAAAACAAAAGGCAATTTATGTTCCTCCTCACCAATCAGGTATGTTTAAGAACTGTTTCTTTCTATCTAGGATGTGTTCAGTTGTTTCTGTAACCTCCTTCCTCCTAACTGAACTCCAGCTCCCTCGTCTGCACGACTACAAGTGTGGGAGAGACTAAAACCAAAGCATGATGCTTCATCTGCAGGCTGCCAGGCTTTGATACTTGATGGTTTTGAGCCTCTGATCCTTGCTTTGGGTCTGGGAGCAGCAGCTTTGGGAGAAAAACAGCCTCTATATTAGAGCAAACAAGGCATCTAACTGTTTGTATTAAAACACTGGCCATCTTGGATGCTTCCTTTGGGATAGCTCCACTCAGATGTGAGTGCTGGGTTGTTGCTTGATGCTGAACCAGCAATAAATTACCATTTACTTGCTGCATTCAAAAGATAGATTCGCCCAGCTACCCTGGCAGAAGTGCCTTGGGAGCTCTGTGGGATGTGCATAGTTGTTTGCTTTTGGTTTTTACTGCTTTAAACTACCTCTGAGCACTGGGTAAATGGAAACCTGTGCTTGGATGTCTGCCTGGGTGTGGAGCATCCCTAATGCACTCTGAAAACCCTGGTATCTGTAAACATGTGAGTTACCTCAAAAAATTAAACCAGCAGCCACCTGAAGCAACAAGGTACAGTGTGCATGTCCTTCCTTTCTCATGGAGAATTTATCGCCACAATCCCTGTCCAATTTAACTATATCCCATACTGATGGAGTAAGGTCTTTCACTTTACCCAAACCAGTTTGCAACTGCATTTTCCATTAAGGGAAAATGTTCCTCTTACTGGAGGCCAGGAACAGGACAGCTCCAGCACCCACTGAGCCAGCCTGCTCCTGGGATTTGAAATTCAGGGAGCAATGCTACTGAATTTGTAGAGCAGCTGCATTCTGGATCAGAAATGGTGTTCAGTCCTGCTCACTACACTGCCTTGTGAATCTGGACAGGAGTTAGGGGAGCTGGTGTTAATCCTTTCCAGCAGTGCAAGTAAAAGGTCACAGGATCACAGAATATCCTGGGCTGGAAGAGACCCACCAGGATCACAGAGTCCAACTCCTGGCCCTGCACAGACACTCCAGCAATCCCACCCTATGCCTGAAAGTGTTGTCCAAACACTCCTGGAGGTCTGGCAGCCTTGGGGCTGTGACCATTCCCTAGGGAGCATGTTCCAGGTGAGTGTGTTTAAGATAGGATGTATTTGAAACTGCAGAATGTGAAGTGGGGCAGCTTCTCCCAACTTGTGTCTGTTCAGGAAATGGGGAACAGGTGACAGGGCTTGGGACAGATGGGGGAAACATTTTGCTTAGCGACAAGATCCCTACAAATGCCTGGTATAACTTTTATTCAAACTCTTGAAGGTTTTGTGGTTTTTCTTGTGGGATAAGCAGTTCATTTTCTGTTGGCAAAAAATGAGGACATGTGGCACTTGTGTGGAGTAGATGGTCAAACTCTCCCTTGTCAGACTGAACTTTAAAACCTCTTTCAAACTAAACATTGCCTCTTTTTTTTCCTACTCTTTGCTTAACCTTCAGCAGCTGGTCATCAGCCTTTGGCCTTAGCATCCTACTCCCCTCCCACCATCCCTTGCTGCTGTCTCAGCTCTGCTTGAGCACAGAAATCCAGTGGGGAAACTGCTTTGGGCTCAAGCAAGACTATCCTCTCAAAAATTTCCATTTACCTCCTAAAAGCAGAAGGCTGGAGGGCAGGTAAGAGAAACAGATTCCTCTAATATTTCATTGTTAATTAATTCCTTGAAACGGCTTCTTTTCCCTTAGTAGGAGCCTATGAATTTTAGCTGCTGCCAGAGTGGCTTTTTGCTCTATTAGAGAGGGTCCTCTCACCCCAGCTGTCATGAAGGCTGGCTTTCTAAATTGTCAGGCTTGACTTTTATCCCCAGCCTGCAGCAATGCTTCGTAGTGTGGAGGGCAGTTCATGAAATCAGGATCTCCTGAGTAATTGCTGTCTGTGAAAGAGCACTGCTGGCTTGCTTTGGACTCTGCTGTTGGGGTGTGAGGCAGTTTCTCAAGAGCCTAAATTAATTGCAAAATGGTTTGAGCTATTTTACATTAGCTGGGCTGTGCAGCACAGTGCGTAGGTGCTGTGGGACATTCCCACCACTACCAGTAGCCCCAGTAGGTTCAGTAGGGTGGGTTCCAGGGATTTTGGAAGCACAGTTAATCATCCTGTCCTGCAGCCATGGAACAGCAGGATGGAACTGGCGTGTGCTGGTGAGAGCCTAGCTGTGTTGCACAGCAAGCCGAGGGATGGGGGAGTTTCTCAATGCCTCCCCAGAACCTTCTGATTTTGAGCTGAATCAGCAACTTGTTTCTTGGTTTTCTGCACTTTTTGTTGCTTCACCCTTGTAAGAGCCTTTTTAATTTCTGCATTCCCCCTTGCCAGTAACCCCTTTCAGGCAGTGCTGTTGTGGGAATACTTTTGGGATTCTTCCAGGTTGACACATGGAGTGCAGAGGAAAAGGGAGTGTTGAAGGCCTGTGGGGGGAGGAGGAGTGGGTTTTGGCCAAATCGTATGACAAAGAGCTGGTATAAGAAATAGCAGGGGCTCTTGCCTGTAAGAGACAAGATTGGATGTGTCAGAGACCAGATCAACCTTAATGGATGGTAAAGTAGATTTAAGGCATTAGCAGAAAGTCCTGTGTCTTCCCTGAATTGATGAAGTCAGGACTTTACTGGAGAGTAAAAACAGGGAGTCTTTCTCATTTATTGAGGACAGGGTGAGCATGGAGGTGCCCTCCCTACTCTTGTGCTCTGGCCTTTAAACGTGAAATTCGATTAGCAGTAATTTGTGTGATGGTGGACACCACAAGTTGCTTCTGGCTTGACAGAAGCAGGTGTTTGTTCTTGTACAGATAGGGTCAGGACATGCCTTTCCCTGGAGGTGAGTGGAGTGACAGGGCAGGAACCATGGTGAGGTTGTCCTTTCCATGATGGGACTGGCCACAAGTGTGTCAGTACTGCTGGAGCTGCAGGACCAAGTGTGGTTGAGGGAGGGCTGCTGCAGGCAGTGAAAGGCTCTGCTCCTGGCCCCAGGGTTGTGGAACTCTGGAGTGTGCTTGGCTTGTTGCTGGCTGACTTTTCCTGTGGAAGTGAAAGGTTCAGAAGAACAGCACTTCCTGGAGTATTTTAAACTGTCTTAATAGTTTTTCCTTTCTCTTGCCCTTGGTGTTGTTTGTTGTTTCTGTTAACTTCCCTCCCTTTTTAGATTTTTTTTACCCTTTGTGGTGTTGCATCTGTCCTAAACCTTTTGCAAGATAATCTATGTGTCATTACCAGCGAGAGCTGTGGCTGTGGTCTGAGTGAGTCCCTCTTGTTTTGCTGTGCTATCACACAGCCTTGGTGCTCTATACAGTCTTGGTGCCGGATAAGGTAGTTTCTGCTTTTGCAGAGGAACTGGAGCACATATGAAGTAGTTGGCGAAGAGCCCAAGGGAGGGGGTTGTGGAAGAACCCAGAGGTCTCCTTCATCCCAGATTAGCCTTTCAGCTGCTCCCATTTTCCTCCAGCAGGTGCTGGCCCATCAGCACTGGAAGATCACAGACATGGAGGCCACCAGTGCTAAATGCAGGTGACTTTTAATTTAGTTTCTCAGAAGGTAATGCTTGGTAGCCATGGCAGTGAGTATGTGGGGGCAGGCAGAGACCTACCCGACTTAGGCACATGTTTGAAAAAGTGTCCTGTGGTGGGCCAGGCTGCCAGCCCCTCCCAGTAGTTGTTTCCCAAACTGTTGTGGCTGTGGGGCTTGAGCTTCCTCCCATGGGGTACGTGAACAAAGCAGTCATGCAAAGGGCATCTTAGAACCACAATGTGCAGGACATGCTCTTTCGGCCCTGGGATGGCTCATGAGACCTTGCTGCCAGAGCAGGTGGGTGATGGGATTTAGGAGGAAATTCTTCCCTGTGAGGGTGGTGAGGTTCTGGCACAGGTTGCCCAGAGAAGCTGTGGCTGCCCCATCCCTGGAAGTGTCCAAGGCCAGGTTGGATGGGACTTGGAACAACCAGGTCTAGTGAAGATGTCCCTGCCCATGGCAGGGGGCGCACCCAAGGTGATATGTAAGGTTTCTTTAAACTGAAACCATTCTGAGGTTTGATGTGCTTTAGCAAATGAGAAAATATAAATTATCTCTCTCTTGCTGGGAGATTTTCAGACACCTGCTTTTGCCGGAACACAGTAATTAACATTAGCCTGCACTCTTTAGGTACCAAGGACAACCACTTTGCATTGAGGTGGTATGAACTTTGGACAGGAATTGGTGTGATGCACCAGCTATACCATACATGCTTATAAAGTACATTTTTTTGGGATTAAAGATGCTCAGTGCATGGAGAGACCAACTTCCCTGGAGACCTTTTCCTTATCGCCTTTCTTCTCTGCAATAGCATCTCCTGCATCAGTAACTGAAAAGTATTGTAAAGCTGAGGTGAGCCTGGCAGGGTCCTGACACTGTAAGGGTCCATACCTGTCAGAGTTTGATGCTGGCTAAGCACCAGGCACCATGAAAAACTATTCACTCATTTTCCTCTGCTATAGCTAAGCAGAGGAGGGGACATTAAAATGAAAACTTCATGAGGATTAGGGGAAAAAAACCACTTTAAGGGCAAAACAGATCAAAACTTAACCAGTATAAAGAAAATTTATTATTAACAGAATTAAAAGTAAAAAGGGAAATAAGAAGTAAAATAAACCTTTAGAACACTTATTTTCTTCCCAGCCCTCTCCCTCTTTCCCACCAACAGTGCAAGAAGGCAAAACCTGGGATTTTGGTCAGTCTTTCACTTTCTAAGAATCTTCAGTTCGTTCAGGGAAAGGAGTTCTTTTTCTGTTGTTCCGTTGGGGTCCTTCCCACAGGAGACAGTTCTCTGTGAGTTTCTCTAGTGTGGTTCTAATTTTCACGAAATAGCAGTCCCGCCTGACCTGCTTTAACGTGAGTCCCTCCCACAGGCCAAGCAGTCTTCCTGCAACTACCTAGCATGGGTCATTTTAGTTCATGGGGCTTAGTCTTTTAAGAATAAGCTGTTCTAATTTGGAAGCAAGGGTTCTCTATCTCTGGAAGCAAGGGTCCTCTCTCTCTGTTCGAGTTTTTCACTAGATTACAGCTTTTCAGCATCTACTTGCTCCAGCATGGGCACTCTTTCTCACGAGCTGCAAGTGGATCTCTGCATCCCCCCGTGCACCTCATGAATTACAGGGAAATAGTTTGTTGTATTATAGTCCTCACCATGGCTTGTGGAAAAATCTCAGCTCTGACACCCGGAGCACCTCCTCCCTCTCCTTTTCACTGACCTCGGTGCCGCCATGTTGGTTCTCCTCATGTATCCTCACTTCTTCCTCTTCTTTGACTCAGAAGAAAATTGTTGTCCATAGGTATTGCTGTTCTCAAGTTCTATTAATTGAAAAGTTCTTATAGAGCTTCGCTGCATTGAAAAGGCTGATCTCATTTGTGTTCTGTGTCAGGGAATTTTTTGCCTTGTTTTCGTTGCTGGCCACGTGGTCCCTGCCAGCACCACACAAGTGGCCCCAGCTATGGGAGGGCCCTGGCCACACAGTTCTGGCCTTGGGAGGGCCCTGGCCGTGTGGCCCTGGGTGGCCCCCGCTGGGATGGGCCCTGGTGACCACCTCACCACCCCTCAGGAGAAGAAAGAGCTTCCCATGGTTTTTCCTTTCTTAAATATTAAGAGGCGTTACCAACATCACAGAGGTGTTACCAACTTCTCTAATTGGGCCAGCCAATATGTCCATCATCAGAGCTTTCAGGGATTGGCTCTGCTCCTCAAAACAGTGGAAGTTTCGAGGAGCTTCTCTCTCAGAAGCAGCCTCCGTGGCTTCCTCTGCCCCCCACTAAAGTCCAGATTGTGTTAAACTAACACACCACCTCGCTGGTCAATGGGGAGGACTCAAAAGTTCAAATCATCCATTTTGGTATAAACTTGTCAGGGCTGAGCCTGCTGCTTAAAAAAGAGGGCCCCCAGGTCACTGGGAAAACACTGGTTTCAGTGTATTGCTTCTAAAAGCATTGTGTGCTCACAGCCAGGCTTGTCCTCCTGCTGTCTGTGTGTCCTTGTTTATCCTGCAGGTCCAGGGCAAAAGGATGATTGGAGAGGACTGTGGGGCTCCTATTACTGTGGTGTTGGCTGGAACGGGTCCATGGGCTGTGGGCGGCAGCATGAGTTTCATGGACAGGCAGCATGTCTAAGCTCTCTCTCTGGTTCCAGGACAATGCATCTCTTTGTGGTGTGTCTGCTCAGCGTCTGGGGGCTGGCTGCCCCTGAGCACTACACCGTGGAAGACATCTGCACGGCAAAGCCACGCGACATCCCAGTGAACCCCATCTGCATCTATCGCAACCCCGAAAAGAAGCCCCAGGAGGGTGAAGGACAAGACCCAGCAAAGGACAAGCTCCCAGAGTCCACCAACCCCCGGGTCTGGGAGCTGTCAAAAGCCAACTCTCGGTTTGCTGTCATCTTCTACAAGTACCTGGCTGACTCCAAGGACAATGGGGAAAACATCTTCATGTCACCCCTCAGCATTTCCACAGCCTTCGCCATGACCAAGCTCGGAGCCTGTGGCAGCACCCTCCAGCAGCTCATGGAGGTTGGTGGAGATTCCTCAGCCTTTTCCTGTAGCAGATCTGAAAGACAGGAAAGGTGATCATGGCTGATGGCTGCTCTCAGGGTCAGGACAGCTCCTTGCCTTGGGAAGGAAATCCCAAGTTGGAAGGACCTTAAAACTCATCTCGTTCTACTCCCTGCCATGGGCAGGGACACTTTCCACTATCCCAGGTGGCTCCAAACCTCGTCTCTGGATTTGCTTAGATCCCAGCTCTCTCCCCTTACTCCCTGTTTGGATCCCGCATTCCTTGGTTTGAGAGGTTAGTTTTCATCTGGAGGAAAGGAAGCCCACTTGGAGGGTGAGGGAAGGGAATGGGAACAGTTTGCTTCTTGCAGATTGAGCTAAGCTTTTCCTTATGTAAAAAGCAGGAAAAGCCATGATATCAAGTCCTATTGGGAGAGACTTTTTCACGTTCCTTCTCTCTCTTCCTTGGGACAAAAATCAGACACATGGGAGACCCTGCAGCCCATCTGACTTCCAGGGCAGAGGAGGCTGTATACAGGGAGCCTCCCCTTCCGCCTGTGGCCCCTATACTCACTCAGGGGATAGTTCTGATCCCAGACAAAGAGGTAATTCTGAATTCTGGCTCTTCCATGGGACTAATTTAACTCCCTGGCTGTCCCAGCACCCTTCTCAAGGTCAGACCCACTTACCTGACAACTCCCCTGCTATGTGGGGTTTGATGCTGCCTGTACCTTTTTCTCCAATGGGAGACCTCAGTCCAGAGGAGCCTTTTTCCCTGCAATGAGGAGGTGTGAATCAAACTGCTCTGCTTGTCCCCTCTGTTGCTTTCCTTACAGATCCTTTCTCTGGAAAAAATAATGTTGGGGGGTCTCCTGCCGTTATCCACACAGCCTAAGTGGAGCAGCTATAACCACATCTCCAAAATCTTCACTTGTGTGTTCGCTTCTGGGCAGGCCTTCCCACTGGAAGGGGACCCTTCTCCCACTGAGCCACCCACACCTGCACTCCTAATCCCCCTTTTTCCCATGAAAGGGCTGCTAACACCACCTTTGCCTCACAAGAAACAGTGCTGAAGATCTTGGAGGTTCATAAAGAACAATATGTTATGGGATTTTCTGTGCCTTAAAGCCCTGAGGTTGGATGGCAGTAGACAAATCATATTTGTCCTTCCAGCTGACAGCTGGGAACAGATAAAAAATTCCCTGTGCTGCAAAAATCTACCCTCAAAATGATTGCTAAGATGTACCAGAAGTACTCAACAGGCCATGAGAATTCCTCCTGGGAAGGAGCAGCCTTTAGCATTGTCACAAGAAGGTTTAGCACATATGAGTCCTCCCATGACCTGGTATAACCCAAGAGCTGCTTCTAGGCCCTGTTGGTGCAATGCTCATCTCTGGGGTGTGGTAGGGAGTTATGAACACTGTGTTAATTTTAACAGCACTTAAAGGGGAAGCTGGCGCCAGTCAAAGGCAGAGTATAGAGAGCAAGAAAACTGGTGTTGGAAAGAGGAGCAGCACCTCTGTGCTGCAGACTGTGCAGACTTTAATCCTCCATTTAGACTCTCCAAAGGAGGTCTTGGGCTGGTGATGTGTTGATTTTCCATAGATTAGGGTTCCCAATTACACATGGAAGGTGAAGCTCTGAGGGCCTGCAGATTTCTTGCTGTTGAGGCAAAGGCTGCACCACCACTTGCTCTGGGGCCCAGGAGCACAAGAGCCTCCTCATGGATTCCTTGTTGCTGTTTGGCTTGTCCAGGTTTTTCGATTTGACACCATTTCAGAGAAGACATCAGATCAGATCCACTTCTTCTTTGCCAAGCTGAACTGCCGCCTTTACAAGAAAGCCAACAAATCCTCAGAGCTGGTATCGGCCAACCGCCTCTTCGGGGAGAAATCTTTGGTGTTTAATGAGACTTACCAGAACATCAGTGAAATCGTTTATGGAGCAAAACTCTGGCCCTTGAACTTCAAAGTGAGTTTGAACTACTCAAATTTTGCTGTTTTGTTTGGTTCCACCCCCCACCTCCAGTCCTCCTGCTTTAGCTGTATCCCTGTTTTTTGCCCAGAGGAAGTCCTCTGCTGTGGGTGTGTGGAACATGGGTGAAGGCAGTAGGAAATCTGGGATGCAGCTCCTCTCGCTTCATCTCACCTTAACCACAGCCACATCCCCGCTTGTCATACCTAAACTTCATTGTTCTCCCCCAGCACATACCCTGTGAACCTGTCTCCTGCAGGAGGGGTACAGAGGTGTTTAAAACCCTTGGTTTAACCTTTTTTTGGTCTCTTCTTCTAGGAGAAGCCAGAACTTTCCAGGCAGATTATTAATGAGTGGGTGGCTAATAAGACAGAGAAGCGCATTACAGAAGTGATCCCAGAAAGTGGTATTGATGATCTCACTGTCTTGGTCCTAGTCAACACCATTTATTTTAAGGTACAGCTAAAAAACTGGAAGAGCAGCACACTTCCCTGGAGGAGACATGGTGCTCATGTTTGTTTTCCCCCCTCTCCTTTTTAGGGGCACTGGAAATCGCAGTTCCCAGCTCCAAACACAAAACTGGATACATTTCATAAAGCCAGTGGTGAGACCTGCAAAGTCCCAACTATGTACCAGGAGTCCAAATTCCACTATACATTCATCCCCCAGGACAAAGTCCAGGTGCTGGAGCTGCCTTACAAAGGGGACGATATCACAATGGTGCTGGTCCTGCCCAGTGCTGGGACACCATTGGAGGAGGTGGAGCGAGACCTGACGTCGGAGAAGCTGCAGGGCTGGATAGACTCCATGAAGGAGGTGTCTCTCTTTGTCTACCTCCCTCGCTTCCACGTTGAGGACAGCTTCAGTGTCAAGGAAAAGCTAAGGAAAATGGGGCTGGAAGATCTCTTCAGTCCGGAAAATGCTAGACTCCCAGGTGAGATGTGGAGATAGGGCAGTGCAGAGTAGAGGTGAGGGGCAGCCATTCCTCCCTAGATGGCAGGGCAGTAGGTGCAGCAGCACATGAGGAACAAGAACATGAAAGCATTTATACGTTGCTGCAGTCAGTGATGGACTCTGGTAAAGTCCCACCATGGACACTCAGCCCTGCTCTGCACTGAGGATATGGCAGTTTAGCAGTCAGTTGCACATGGAGGTTTTTGTTTTAGGGCAGCCATGCTGTCTCGTCTGCCTGATTCCAGGCCATGAAGGATGGGAATGTGTTCTTTCTTGAGCTGCCTCTAAACTCAGAGTTTTACCTTTGTATATTTTTGTATTTCAGGTATCATCGCAGAGGGCCGCACAGATCTGTACGTTTCTGAGGCTTTCCACAAAGCCTTCCTTGAGGTGAGCCTTGTTTTGTGCCGGTGTGTCTTCCTCTTGCTTTTTAAAAACATGAAATGTTAAAGGAAAAAAAATAGCTCTGAACCTACACTGTTCACTTCCTCACCCATCTGGGGCTTTGGAGGGAGGTTGGCCCCTGCTTTTTGTGGAAGAGGAGGGTGAACCCTCTCCATGCTGCATAATGCCTGTATTTTAATCCCATCTTCTCTCTTGGTTGGCAGGTGAATGAAGAAGGCAGTGAGGCATCAGCTGCTACAGCTGTTACCATCTCTGGCCGTTCTTTCCCTATGAACAGAAAAATCTTCAACGCCAACAGGCCCTTCCTGCTTTTCATCCGGGAAGCTGCCCTCAACACCATCATCTTCATGGGCAGGATAGCTGATCCTTGCTCCTAAAGGGGCTGGTAGGGCCTTGCTTCTCCCTCCTCTGCCTCAGGAAAATGGGAGGTGGGGTATTGCCACAAAGCATGGGCTGCTCCTGGGGTGGTTGGTCTTGCTATTTGGTGCCAGCTGCAGGGAGGGACTGTGTCCAGTTGGGCTGTCCCTGCTCCTCCCTGCCATGTTGGGTGAGGGGGCTCATAGGTCACCTCACCTCACCTGTCCTCCATGGCAAGGAAAGCTGAATTTCATCTGGCACCAGTATTTTCATGGCACCTAAGTCCAGCACTGCTGTCCTTCCTGTGCCCAACCTTCCTCCCTTTCAGGCCTCAAGCTGTAACTCTGATCGCTTGGTTCATTAAAACCTATAGATCTGTATGTAACAGACTGCTCTCTGAATGCACGGTTTACAGTAAGCCACTTCCTAGACTTACTTAAATTCTTCTTTTCCAACAAAAGGGGCCCCACATTGGAGAGGTCAGTGGAACAGCAGCAGCCATAAGGCTTGCGCTGGCTGGGCCACGAACACCCTTCTGCAGCTCCATGTGGGTGGAGGAGCTGCCAAACAGCTGTGCCCTGCTTGCCAGCAGCTCTGGTATATCCTGTGTGCCCAGGTACTAAGAGTCACTAGTGACAGTCTTGCATAGCGAAGGCTTTGAAACTCTTTTTTAATATTAAGACTTCAACTAACAGTTACTATTGCAGTGGTGCCCATGAACCATGACAGTGCCCAGGTGAGGTAACCAGTACCTGTAGCTTTGTTAAAAATACATTTCACCTGCAAGTTTACTTCTGGAGCTGAGATGTCCTGCTGCCAGGCCACATATGATCAGACCTCTAGTCTTCTCAGGGTGGCTGTACTGCTGTAGGACCTTTGGCAGGGCTGTCCTGAAGATGCAGAAGATTTCGAAGACTTCTCCATTTTAGACAGTTGTTTCAAACCAATCAGGCAGTGAAAACACAGTTCCTGTCCTCTGTAGGTGATGGAAGTGGTGCGTGCAGACAGTGGGTTGCACTCCCCCGTGGGCCATTTACTCTGGATTTTGTAGGACCAGCAAAATATCCATCTTTGTAAAGACTTACCTTGGCAGGAATTGCCAGAGCAGCCAAGCAGTGAGAGAGTTAACTTGGATAGGTCAGATCTTAGGTCACTGGGTCTCTAGTTTTGGAAGCTATCAGGGGTTTGACTCTCTCCTTTTCCTAATAGGAAAGTTAGAGCTTGTGTGGAAGTGGTATATGATTGGGACATGGAGAGCCACCTATTCCATTGTCCCACAGGCTATGGCAAACCTTAGAGCTTTAGGGGCTGACATGCTCCCCTGGAACAGTACCTTGGAAAGAAGCTGTGAATGTAACACAGGGCTGGGACCCTGGGAGAAAAGAAGCATTTTGAAAATAACGAAGAGTTCAGAAAGCAGCTTTTCCTCTCCCTGCCCTCCTCTGGCATTTACCACTGTGGCTTTTCTTGCTGGATCCCATCTTCTACCTGTGAACATCACTGAGGGACAAACAACCCCCTGTAATCTCTGCCTTTTTCAGTTGTGCTCCAGGCTGTGGAGGTGCACGCTAGTGAGAGAAGAGGGCTGAGGCAGTACCTGGGTCTCCCTAGCATGGCACTGAAACAAAATGCTTCCCCTGCCATAGGCAGCAAGGAAAACATCCAAAACTTGGCCTGCAGCAAGAGCACAAGGCTTGTTCCTCCTGGAACAACTGAAAAGGGCTGAGCCTGCTGAAGAGGTGAGACAAAGCTCATCCAAAAATGACAGAAGCCATCTGAGTTGCCAGGAACAACAGCCTGGCACTGTGCAACCTCTCCCAAGCTGCTCAGCTTAGGACAGTGTGGAGCTGCCCACAGCCGGGACCAGGACCTCCCCTCATGGCATGGAAAATCCATGGGTCAGGACCAGTCAGCTATAAGACACAGACAAGGATTTGAGTATTAAACCATTTAATTCTCAAACCACTCACATGCATAATGTTCTTTTACACAGTGTTAAAAGAAAGAAGAAAATGCAATTTTTTTTTAAATACAAACAGAATTTCAAGTATACATTTATAGAATTTTCCAAGATTCCTACCCAAGTTGCTAAGTATTCATTCACATTGTTCTTAAAGCTGTCTGATGAGAGCGCTTTTTGCTAAATTGCTTTCAATGCAATTGTACAGTCCCCTCTACCTTGGTTTTATTTCCCCTTTTCCCAACTCTGGTTCCCCTGCCACCCCTGCCCACCCCCCTCCAGCAGTGCTGGCTGTCCCTGGACCCAATGGCCATGGAGCTTCTGTCGGCCAGTGCCTGCTGGAAGGGGAATAGGGAAGCAGTCATGGAGGACCAGTTTGGGAACAGCTTGGAAAATCACTGAAGAACAGTCTGATATCCACAAGTTACAGCAGGCTCACTCTTCAGCCTACTCCAGACTAGTCTGAACACAGACTTTTTTTCTTGAAATAAGGACTGCAACCAAAAATAAAATAAAATAATAAAAAAAGAATAATTAGTACAGCAGGAAATTTCTTAACTGTGAAAAGTAAGTCTTGAGTGTTAGGACACTTGTCCTAAAAAGGTTTGATTTATAGGTCACTAGTTGAAGGTGACAGCACAATTTCTGTTACAAATGGTTACTCTGCAAACCAGCTCAGAACAGAATCAATGTAGGACACACAAACTTGGATTAAAAAAGAAAAAAAAATACTGAACTGACAAGGGTTCCATATCCATGTTATGGAAAAACCCCACAACCCCAGTAACAGCTTTCTCCTGGCTTTGCTGTTCAGCTTAGCTCAGCCCTGGGCTGCCAGCTGGGTTGTAACTGGGTGCAACTTCTGACCTGCTAAAAAACGGGGTTTAAATCTTCTTGACAGGCAAGGGTGGGTTTCTCTTGACAGATTACAAAGTCCCCTGACAGCCACCAGCCCCATCAGTGCTTGGGCACAGCGGGGCTGCTCTGGGCAGCATGGGGGCTATGCCAGCCCGGGGGCTGCCGGAGGTAGAGCTGCCATGCCCAAGGGTCTAGCAACGTTGTTCCCCCTGAGCTGTGGCTGCCCAGGAGCTGCCTGCCTATACAGCTGTGTCCCAAGACAGCCACAGCTGTACTTGTCTGACCAGTTAAAGTGCATTGCTGCAGAAAAGGGTTTGCGCTTTTTTTTTTTTTTTTTTTTTTTTTTTTTTTTTTTTTTTTTTAGAGGAACCTATTTAAAGTGCTGTTCTAGTTTGGAAAGGGACTCTGTTTAGAAAAAAAATGGCACCTTTTCACATGAGAGATTTGCTCTCTGTGTGTGTGTGTGTGTATATATATATATATAAAAATTTGCAAAGTCAGATCTGCTGACTAATGAACAGCATATAAAAGTGTTTGTATTTTATTTTATTGCTTTTTTTTTTTTACTGCTGCCTGCTGCCTTGGAGGCAGGAGGGAGATGGATTCTCCTTCACCTTTCCCACCATTAACTGATTTCCCAGTGCAGGAATGTGGTCTTACAGCTCTGGCTCAGGGAACAGTTCACTGTCACACAGCACATGGGAGGTGACAAAGCCCCCTGAACTGTCACAGCCCCATGGCTAACCTGCAAAGGGTCACAGTGAGGAACTGAAGGCCAAGAAGGACTCTGGACCCCACGGGGCTCCTGTTGCTCCTGCCAGATGCCATTTTCATAGAGTCACTTTACAGAGCAGACCTGCATTTCTGAAACACAGAGGTAAGGAAAACAAATCTCTTTAAAGTGAAAGCTTTGCTGCTAGAGTGTGTAGTGTGGTAACCTCAGCACTCCAAGAGAGAGAGGTAGTTACTGTCCTGTGATTATGCTGCTGCTTAATGCAACTCCATTTCTGGAGTGATTGATCAAAAAAAAAAAAAAAAAAGGAAAAAAAATCCCATGCTCTTTTTTAAGTTATCCCAGTTAAATCTTTCTGGTAAAGACATACTTGACTATTTCCTCTAAGAGGCATTTATATTTTAGAAATTGATTGTCAGTTAAGCTTGTTACAAGATGAAATTTGATTAGCAAATTGCTATACAAAGCCACTTCCCTTCTTAACTCTTAAAATTTTCTCCCACTACGCAACTATCTGTGCCCTGTTTGGGGGTCACATCCCATCTGCTCCTGCAGTAGGACAGCATTTCCTGCTCTGAGCAGTTTTAATGGAGAAAAACAAAGTTTTAGAAAGAGCTACTGAAATCATATTCACAGTGTTGTGCAGGAAAACTGGGGTGACAGCAGGGAAACAAGGGGTGCTTTGGGGACAATGGGGCCACAGCTCGTGGGAGCTCCAGCTAGTGTTTAACACACTAGAGGCCTGGGAAAACTGCATTCATTCCCTTCCCTTTTCAGACTAAAGCAGTGCTTTGAATACCTTGCTTCCATTTCCATGAATTAACATCTGATCCAGTCTTCTCATCCTTTGCTAATTCTCCCTGCAAGTGTGGGGCACAAGGTAAGGAATACGTTACTGCAAGAACATAGAGGTGCATGTTTTTCTCCTCCTAATTCAGTTTCTAAAAGACCTTATTCGGAAAAGTCTCCTTTGGTACTCAGGATTGCTCTTGCCTGTCCTAAATGTCAGCCATGTTACCCACCAACACAAAAGAGCCATGCCTTATTTGAATGACAACCCTCCTCTCTTCCTTCCCAATATTCCTCACTGGCACTTGCCCTGTGACAACACAGCCCTGGAAGCTGTCTGGTGTCAGCTTTCTGCCCAGACCAGCGCCTTAGGGGAGCTCAAGGGATTAGTCTTAAGCAAAGAGTATGACAAAATTCTACTCTCAATCCCACCTGGGGTGCCTCCCCCAAAAGCACAACCCTGGCTTAGGAAACCTTCTAACACATGAGAAAAGTGCCTGCATGCCACCTACACCCTCCTTCCCTGCATCTCCAGTAGAGATCCAGGCTGCCCTATAAACAGCCTCTGCAAACAAACATCGACTGAAAGAACCCCCTGGGCTGGGGACAACCACAGTGGGGGTGGGGCTTCCGAAATCCAATCTGTCAGCAGGAGAACTGTATAGTCCACTTCTTGTTAGTGTCACCCACAGCTGCCACCCTCCTCCCACCGGCCTCTTGCAGCCAAGAGTCATGTTCAGTTACCAATGGACAGGCAAGAAAGGATTCAAGAAAAGCTTCACAGTAATCCAGACAGTTTCTTTAGACATGTAAACTCTCAGAAAATACTCTCGGAGGCACAAACCCCTGTATCAAACCAATGCCCAAGACATGTAGATGTATGAGTGGAGCCCAGGGAAAACTCAAGAAACAGCTTTTAAAACTTGACCAAATGGGGAGCCAATTAATTGGCATAATCAAGTTAAAATTTGTTTCTCTCAGACTAGTTTTGTGACTCCTCCCCCTGCCCTAGACTTAGTAATTTCTATTGGAATTCTAGTGGAAGGCATCCCTGCCCATGGCAGGGGGGTTGGAATAAGATGAGCTTTAAGGTCCCATTCAACCCGACCCATTCCATGATTCTGTGATTTGAGTACCTAATTTCAACTGTATTTTATCCTTTTATACTGCCACTTTCTGTATTTTATGACCAGAAGTAAATTAATCAATTCAACTTCATTTTTCATTTCTCATTAGTTTCACAGTTTCATAGCCAATGGTATTGGGTCTGACTGCAAAGGTGATGGGAAGGTTTAAATAAATAAGCCTCATTGCAGTATAAAAATAATGCAGCCATTTCACCACAGATCTGAGGTGTTAAGAACATTAATAAAAACTAAGCTGAAAGTCTGCAAAAAAATTAATGCACTGATTTTTTTAAGTACTGCCTTAGGTAACTGCAGTAAAATAATCAGAATATGTCAGAATAAACAAGGAATCTACACAGCAGTATTTAAAAATACCTGACTGTTTCAAAAGCTTAACTGATATGAACTAGGAAGCCCAGTAAAGCTGCCCATTTTACACGATAAAACTAAAAAAAAGTAACAAAAATACAGCTTGGTGCAGTCTAATGGAAACAGGAACTTGGAGGCTGCACTCTGCCAGGATGGAGATTTCCCAGCCTTTCTTGACAACCTGATCCAATGCTGTTTGACTGTACTCATGGTGAGATAATGTCTTATCATACCTAACCTGATTTTCCCTTGTATAAGCTGCTGCCTACTGCTGCCCCTCCTTCCACTGCGTGCCTCCAGGAAGGGTCTGGCTCCATCTTCTCTGCACCCTCCCCTGAGCTGTGGAGTTTAAATAGGATAAATGATATAGGTAAAGGAGAAAACACTGAAACAAAAACAAACTTCAGTTCACAACACTTGCTAGAAAACTGAGAAAATGGCACTTTGAAGGCTGATACTGCCCTTTCCACCCTTCACTTCCCCCCCCCTTTAGTTCCTTCCAATGGAGTTTCTGAAATACTCACAGCAAATCTGTCCCCACAGGGGACTGACCCCTTTTCCTTCTTTACTATTCACAGCTGCAGCAGGAAAAATACTGGTGCTGCTCAGCTCTCATGTGCCAGGATAGGCATCTTTGGACACCTGTTTCACAAGGCAGCAGTGTTTCCTGCATGCTCCTGCCCCCATGCAGGTTCCAAACCCAGCATTTCCCTGCCCACAGCATCTACGGCATGCCAGATACACACACTTCTTCCCAGTGATGCTTTGCTGCTGTTCCACCTTTCTACCCATCCCCCTGTGCAGTTCCAGTGCCGCCAGCCCCAGCCATGGCTGAAAACAGATAAGCTCTCTTCTTATTTCAGCTGTCTTCCTCCTCCCTAGAAGAAGCAGAGCTGCTGCCTAGCCTGCGGGACATGTTAGATGTGAATTTGTTCTTAGCACTTGCTAATTCCTTGGAAAGGTAATTATTCCCTGGCACAGAAAATCAGCAAGATCTTTTAACCCATTATTTCTTCCCACTGGTGACAGCAGAACATGAAGCTTCACAGAAGTTATTAACAAACCCCCAGCCACTTCTAGACATCAGTAAATAGCAACAGCTCATTTCCTAAATACATAAGTGGCTGGTTTTGTGGCTTCCTCCCCAGCTCCCAGCTGTGCCAGATCAGTCTGATTTGCTGTCTTCTCCCTTTTTATTTCTAGCTTTGCCAGAGTGTCCTTGTTTTATGACAAAACTATAAAGGACCATGAAGAACACCTTCAAAAGGCCCCACCATCCAACTTGACCCAGCAAGTTTCAAATCCTTTCAAGGCTACAACTCCCCAGCAGCACAAGCTCTAAAGTCTTACTTGTATCCATGTTTTTGTCACCAAAGACCTTTCAGATTTCCCACCTAAAAGAAGTTCCTCCTATTTCCAAGAGACATCATTTCACAAGCTGTAATACTTTGGTTTACAACTGGATTAAAATTAAATAAGAATAATGCTAAATGAGTTTATATTGAAACACTTTATATTTGTTTCTATATATGTATATACAGGTATGTGTGTGTGCACTCCCTAATGACAGCTAGAGGAAGCAAAAGTCATTCTCCAAAGGCTTCTACTCTTCCAACTAGCATGGTCAACTTTTCCATTGCAACAATTCCCTGTGCATAAAAGCTAATGAAGCACTGGAAGGTGCTGCTGGTGACCAGCTGGACCACACAGACATTCAGGAACAGAAAGACAATAAATTATAAGAAATAGTAGTAACTTGTTCACAGTTGGGATGAGGATAATGTTATGGGAAACCTGAATTGTCTACAGTTCCAGGAGTAAAAAGCCAAAGGTCACTGAAAGTTACAGATACACTGCAGTTAATCCTAAAAGCAAAGATCAGATCTGACACAAAGAAATGGCAGAAACCATGTGGAATTTCTCCCAGCAGCCTAAACTCTGGTACCATCAGATTCAGCAGAAAGCTTTCCAATACCTCCATCAAAATCAGAATTCATCCCGGGGATGCTCTGAGCACTGCCTCCATCTCACAATGGACATTCTCCCAAGTAGGAAGATTGCTTGAAGCCAACTCAATCCTACATCCAAAAGAAAATGCTCCCAGCTCAAACATCACATTCAATCTCTCCTAATTCCCAGCCTCTGTGTTTTCCTGTGTTTGCCAAGCCAAAGGCTTTCAGCAGATGGAAATATTTTAGATGGTAGGACTCTTCAGGTAATTTTATAACCCACTTGAGTGGGTTCCAGGTTAGGAATAACCTAAATTTCCAGTAAGACTAACTGCAGCAAAACTTTGGTCTACTGCATTTTACTGGTTATAAAACAAAACAAAAAAACCCCACAGCAAGTCTACTCCAAACCTACTCTATTCCAAAATGTTCTGGTAAACTTTAGTTTCAAGAAGCAGCCAGTACTGTTTGCATAGTTCTAACTTCTATTTGGTTATATATATATACACGCATACATACATATATATATATATATATATATGTACATACACATATACATATGTATTTAATATTAAAATATCCTTTAAATGACAGTGATTAAAATAAGAATTCTGAGCTCCTCTTTAGGCTCTTTAACTGCAGGTATTAAAACTCTGTGCATGGCTTTCACCTTGTGACAGGAATGATGCTCACCACAATTATTTTGCTATGGCAGTGGTTCCCAGACTTTTCAACTGCAGTTCCAGCCACAGGCTCAGCTCCCAGGGAAAACTCAAAGGCCAGACCTTGGAAAAAAGTCTCCTTGAATTACAGCTTCTTGACTTACAGAATAGTATGGGTTGGAAGGGACCTTTAGAGGTCATCAAGTCCACCTGTCCTGCCGTGAGCAGGGACTTTTCCCATCCCCAAAATATTTCCAGCAGAGCCAGAACAGCATTTGATGTCACTAATCTGCAGAAACATTTGGATGCTGGCACAGCTAAATTGGCAGGCATGTCATGGATCAAAGAGGAGAGTTTGGTAAAGTTTAAATAATTTTAAGTGCTATTTTTTGCTGGTTTTCAAGATGCCTGATCCCACTTATCTTCCAAGCCACCTTCCACCTAAATCAATGGCACCTTTGCAGCTGTCTTCCTATTTATATGTTGGATTCTGCAGGAGAGATTAAGTCAGCAGCAAATAAAAGCTACAACTCTGCTCTTGCAAAGGCCTTGTTAGGGCTGAATCACCCAAAAGTGTCAAGGACTCTGCTCCAAAACCAGAGAGCTTGGAATCACTTCCTGAAATGGGCACCTCACAGTTAAGTGACATTCTTGCTGCAGAGTTGTGGGATGGAAACACAGCCATGGAACTGTCAGAAAATGACAGCAGGACAAGCAGGGAGAGCTGTCCTGTCCATTTATTTCAACCTTGAATTCAGAGAGGGCTGAAATCCTGGCTACATGCCCTCTGCACTGAGCCAGCCCCACGATGCTTTTCAGGAGGGCTACAGCTTGTTCCCAATGTTATTCCAGCTCTGGATAGTTGTCAGAAGGGAACAGGGTCAGTCACTGCTGACCTCTCTGGGTTTAAAAGAGCAGCAGAGACAGAACATGCTTTCTGTTCTTTCTGCCTTTCAGGCACCCAAATTAAAGTTAAATTATACAGATCACAGCTTGAAAATATTGTAGAGAAGATGTAGGAAAGTCCAAGGACTGAACCGGATGGTGGACAATGCCGAGAGGACAAGGAGGGACTGCCCATCTCCACCGGCTGCTCTGGCTCTCACCGGGCTATCCCTGGATCTTACTAAGTTAGCTCTAAGCATGTTCTCAGCCTCCTGTAACAAATTCACATTCCATAAAGCCTCTCATTTATCCCCCTCTAGCTGCTGGAAATACAAAGCACAATTTGTTTTCACATCCTCCCATCGCATTTTGGCCTTCTCCCTTTACTAGCTTCACATTAATCATCCTCCTGAGACGAAGAGGTTTAGCTTTTCTCCAAAGCAGCAACACAGTATTAACACAATTCTTGTTATTTTCACAGCTATTCACAGGGAACCTGGCAGCAACAGGCAACAGCCGTGGCAACTGTCACATCACTTGGCTGAGACTTGGCACCAGGGCTTGCTGCAGGCTTAAGGAGATAACTACAACTCTTCACATTTGGGAGGTGAGTTCTTTGAGAGCAAAGAACTAAGAAATGTGTCCACCTCCAAGAAAGCAAACTGTAAAACCAGAGTGTGTTCTCCCTGTTGCCTGAGGCAAGAAAACAAATGGGTTAGTAAGCCCTAACTCTAAAGCAGACAAAAATGTTACGTACAGAGGTATTAAAACACAAGAGTTCTCTTCACATCCTCCTTAAATCACAGTTGAAATCACAGTTTTGGCAGAAAAAGATGCAGCTAGACGTGGGAATGCAAAGCTGTGCCTCAACCCATCACAGAAGCATTTGCACTTGGAAAGTTGGCATCTGATTCTCCACAGCTTTGGTGCAACTGTCAAGAGCCACACCAACACAGAGGCAACAGAACACAGTATCATTCTGTTAGGGAAAGAACCTCTAAGTAACTACACCACTGCCAGAAAATTCACATGAGGTTTCTCCATACCGTACATGACCTCCGACTCCTTTTTTCTTGAACCTTGGTCTCATCTGCACTCAGGAAGTCAACCACTGAAAGAAATGTTTAATAACAATTCCTTCAGAACTGGTTCCACTGTCTAGTGCGGATGGGCCTGAACTGGTTTCAGCACTGTTCAAGAAATATTAGACATCATGATTCCCACACATACATACACATACATTAAATGTACAGAAACAATATCAAAATGATTCCCACTACCATACCTTATACTGACTCTAGCTACAAGCTATAAACTTCACCTCAGCAAGGCCTGGGCAAGAATATTGGCTCTTTTGCATGCAATCAGAAATGATAATTTATACAGTGGCAACCTCTGCACAAAAAAACCCCCAAAAACGAAAACAAAAGCAAACATAAAGGAGGAAAAAAATAAAAACCTTTCACAAGCTTTGTTTTCAGCCTAGTAAAGTATGAAGGACCAATTTTATGGTTTTCACTAGGCCACTTGAAGTAGTGAATCAGCAAACAGGATGCACTGTTGGCATCCTGTACTGTTTGGATGCTCCTTCGTTCACAGTATTGATACAGTAAAACAAAAACCTGCTCAAGAAACTCACAGCTATGCCATGGGAACAAAGGCATTCACCATTTTATGTCAGCCCTTCTTCACTACGGTTGCCACCTGTCTCAGAAAAATGTTGCTTGTGTAGCAGTTACTGCACCTTCCCCCTTTTCTTCACAGCAAGCTTAGCAGGGAAACTTTCCCACTGTATTTTTATATAATATATGTATATAAATAATTTTACGTTTTTATAGTTTGGTAGTATTCTTTTAAAATTTCTATTTTAAAACACTTAAAAATCTTTTAAGCAACTAAAGTAACTTTTGATGCTCTCTAGTGTGAACAGGATAAGATTTCAAAGTTTTTAACTATTTTTTTCATTTTTGGTAACTTCAAAAGCTATGACTAAAGCAGCACATCTCCACTCCTCCCCACACCTTGACTGGAACAAAACCTACCTTGGCCCCCCTCTCACCTCATCCTCTGCCACTGCTCTCTGGCAACCTCACTGTTTTGGTACCATGCTGTTTGAACTTTGTCAGGAAACCTGACGGAGCTGGTTGTTTGGGTGCCAAATCACTCCTTGTGTGATGGATGCCCTTGACAGGAGAGGAGGAAGAAGGGACAGAAGGAAAATGGAGGTGAAATATCAGTTTTCCTGTTTGAAATGGTCAGTGAAATGGTACTTTGCAGGTGCCCAGCTCAGAACACCTGCAAAGGTTCCTCTTGTAGGAGCACATCCCTGTTACACATGATACTGGCACCGAGCCCTTCCCCACACACAAAAACACATCAGAGCCACACCTCTTTTTGAGAGAGAGATGGGAGGAACAGTGAGACCGCTCACACATAAAAAAGTCTACAAAGCAAGGCAAGAATATATTGCCCTTCTCCAAATTATTCCCTCCAAAGGGGCAGGAAAATGATCCCGAGTACCAACTGGCAGATAGAGAAAGCAAGGGCTGGAGACATTTCCATGTGCCCAAAACTGCAGTCAGACTGCAGGTCAAGCTTTATTGTCACTTGGTCAGTCTCCTGCCTGCTAAGCCCCCGCTCATCCAGCTTTCTTGCTGAAGCAAGATGAAGTGTATTTCTTTCCCAATGTCTCCTTGTTCCTCCCATCACCTTAAGGTTCAGAACTTCACCCTTCCTTATCATATACACATTATACATCCTCAAGAGAACTCCTTCACCAAACCTGATATGCACAACCTGTCATTCATTCCACCTCTCCATCATGGACAACTTGGCATCAGAACTAGAGAAAACTCTTAAAATATTGCATATTTTTTAAAGAAAAGATGTCAGGATATTTGCACTTATCTACCTGTCCCATGCTTTTCTGGTTATGAACCACGTAAGCCCGTGCAAACACCTACAATACACACGCAGGCATGTCTCTCCAGGTTTGCTAAACTTGCTCTAAACATCAGAGCTACTCAGAATACAAAAATGTTAAGTCCATGCAAGGGGACAGAGTTGTGATTGCTCTAGGAACACTTATCTTTTAAGTCTCCTGAACTGTTAAAAGGAAATAGAATAGGGTTCTCTTTTTGCATTTCGTTGATAAAAAAGTTATCAAACTAGTTTGTAGAAACAGGTTTAAAAGCAACCACCTGCGATTGCTCGGCTGTGACAACAGCATTGCAGTATTTCCATATCCTGTATTGCTGTTCTAAAAGATCAAGTCGAGGGGGGAGCAGGGGTGAAGGAGGACTTTGGTAGCCAGCCTCTAACTCTGCAATTCAGCCACTCCAGAAAATCTCTTCCTAACCCTCGGTAACACCTGAAGCACAGCAGTGCTCCAGCCAGGACATCAGAATGCTCTGAGCTCTCCAGAGCAGAGCACCAGCAGAGGACAACCTCCTCTGGAAGACCCCTCCAGCCCTTCTCCCAATGCATCAGAGTCTCAAGCAAACCTCACAGCTGCTAAATTCCACTCTCAGTAGCTGAAGTGCTTCCTTCACATTTTGCTGACCTCTGGAATACCACTTTGTAGCTGTGCCCACTTTAACAAGGGGCACCAGAGCTGCATGCCTGGAACAGGCAAGCCCAAAGCCCTAAAATAACAGTTTAAATAAAAATGTAAAGAGACACACCAAAAATAAGACAGGGATAAATACGCTCCGGCAAGGCAGGTTCCACCAGGACAGTCTATTTGTTTTCTTTACTGTAGCAACTACTTGGGGAAGGGAGAAAGGCAACAGCCCCCTGCCCCTGCTCTCCCCTTGAGTGGGAGCAGTGGATATGGCTCTGTGGCTGAACCCGGCACTGCCGGCGGGACGCCCTGCTGGGCCACAGCGCTGTCCAGAAATACAAATGACTGCTTGTCCCAGATCACTACAGAACAGTAAAAAAATTTAAAATCCTGTCAATCCCTGAATAAGAAGCTAATAGACACAGTTGTTCTGTTTTTCTCCAAGAGGAGGAGGAATAAGGGAGAAAAACATTTAACACTCTATGGGTGTGTGTGTGGGTGTGTGAGAGGAAGAGAGAGATAGAGAGAGAAAGATTTTTCTATTTTGGCAACATCTTGGGAGCTTCTTTCTGTTCAGTGGTGGCATTGCACTAATTACAGTACCAGCCTGCCAGGTTGGTGCTGACTCTTTAGAGCCAAGAATGGGGAAGACGGTCCTTTCTCCCGGGACTCCACAGCCACATTTCAATCTGGCCCAGTTGTGGACACAGATCCCTGTGCCGTCTCCCCCACTGCCACAGCCTCCTCCTGTGGAGGAGATTCCTCCTCTGCCTGCCCCCGGGATGTGACAGTCGTCTCAGGGGAGATGCTGTGGGGCCCCTCCAGGGGCAAACAGCCAGGGTGGTTCTTGCGAAAGTGCTGGTTGAGGATGGCCTGGAAAGGGAAGCTTTTCCCGCACACATGGCAGTGGAAGGGCTTGTTGCCCGTGTGCTTGCGGATGTGATATTCCAGCTGATCCTTGCGGGTGTACTTCTTCCCACACATGCGGCAGACAAAAGGTGTGATGCCCATGTGGAGCCGCATGTGCCGGTCCAGGCTACCCTTCTGGTTGAAGGATTTGGCGCAGTAAATACATGTGAGCCGTGGGTTGTAGCGGAACCAGCGCTCTGAAACCTCCTGCTCCCGCAGATATTCCACATAACCGCTCACTCCAAGCATGGCTGATTCCTCCCCCTGCCAAAGAAATAGCATAGATTTAAAAACCAAGCAACCTAAAACAAGTTGCAGAGAGGATCAGGCCCAGGTTCAGACAGTAAAACGTGCCAAACCTCGAAATCAGCAGCACTAATGTCTGCAGCCTCAAGCACACATTTAAGTGCTTAACTGAAGACAAACGTTGAAGACAAACGAGCAATCAATTAGAAACCACTACTGCAGAGGCCCCTTCTGCCAAGCCATTCCCTGGATCTGGCGGAAAAAAAGACAGCCCTTGACACAAGGGCGCTTGGCCACTGTCTTAGGTTACAATGTAAGATGTAACCAAAAGTATGATATCACCATCTTCATAAACTGTTAAAAACAGGTGGGGCAGTGTTCTTTATCTCTTCCATGACACATCCCTGATAACTCCCTCCTTCTGTTAATGGGCCATCAAGTCTCACTGCCTTACTCATAAAATTACATCATCCCATTGTGAGATGTTCTGCCCAGAGGGAGGAACCAAGCATTCCTACCTGGATATAATCTGAGGTTTGGAACACCACAGGCAGCCTTGCCTACTGAATCCCCAGAGTACAAGAGCTCCTTAACCACCGCTGGACCTTCAGAGGAAGACCAGACCCTTCTACAGGAAGACCGCTTCAACAGAAGCACATCTATCACTTCAGGAAGACCGCAGCCACCATTTAATCGGACTGCTACCACCACCCTGACCGACAGGGTGTATCCTGACTCTGTCAGTTTAAGCCAGTGTTTCTGTATTATTGCCTTTATCTTAGTTTTCCTATTAAATCGTAATTCTGACTTGGGATCTCCCACTGATTTGCTTTCAAACTAGTACCAATTCAGTTGTGGATCACGTGTCAACACTTGTTACTTTTTTTAAAATTTGTGCCAGTTTTATTAAAACACTTGAGTGTATCACCTTCTGTATTCCTTACTAAGAGTCAAAAAAAAGAAGCCAATTGATGAGCTTGCAGTAAAACAAAGGGGGAGCAAACCACAAATTGTATCTGAAAGTTCAGGTGTCATTTTACATAGGTTTTTATTCAGGTGAATAAATGAATAAAATGAACTTAGGGTTCATTTTATAATGTGTCACATTTGCCTGCCTGGCTGTGTAACCCATCCCAGCCCAGTGGCATCGCAGGCAAGGATGCGCCTGACCCAGCTCGCACAGCAAGGACTCCTCCGTATTTTCTGAAGCCACACAGACAAACAGCCAAGGACAACCTGAACCACAAGCCTGGTCTCAGGACAGACGCTTCTGGCCATCACATTCAGATTGAGCAGAAACAGACCAACACCAGAATGCTTCTGTGCTGGAAATGCACTGTTTACTCTCCCACTGCTGCTTCCCAGTGGCGCCAAATGTGGAGAAGCAAACCAGTGTAACAGCAGGAGGGTATCTCCTCCACCAGCCAGGGCTCTGCAGGCATGAGCAGCAGTGTACCTGTCCCAGGTGCTGCTGAATCCAGCTGTACAGGCATAGGGAAGCTGCTCAGGACTAAAGGAGATACACAAAGCTCTGGTTCTTCCTTTCCACTCTACCATTGCCATTGGGCAGGGATCACAGGCAGGCTATTTTACTATGTATATGGCAATGCCAGGAGAATTGAAGGTGATGATACTTCCCCATGGTGTGTAAAGCCTAAGGTTTCATGTTTGGGGCTGTCTCACAATGAAGAAATAAGAGCAGCTTTTCTGTAGGCAGAGCTAAAATTGCTTAATAAGCCACATTTCCCCTAGAGGGTTGGTTTGACCTGAAATTTTCTCAGTGTCTTCTGAGGACACAAAACAAAGCTTTGCAAAACAGGAACAAAAAGGTATCCGTTGTTTTATGGAAGCGTCTAACAAAGTCAGCAGACAGCAATCACAGTTTTTTCCCCCTTGCTTCACTTGGTCTTACTCAAGGGCAAAGCAGCCTAGTATCTCCTTACCCACTTCCAGCCAAGTCCTTTGGTTATGCACTAACACATTCCCTACCTGTCAGGCTCACAAGAGTCCTTCTGCACTGTGTTGGCTGACACACTTGCACTACAGTGGCACTGTGACACTAACTGGATGCAACAAAATTAGACCAAAATGATAAGGCCCAGGTATTACTGCCGTGTCCCACTTTGCTGCACTCTACAGCCCACTGCCCTCCCACTTCTGTGCATCTCTCCCTCCTACCCCAAAACTGTGCCCAAGGAAGCAGAGAATTCAGAGCTCCTTTATGTTGCAAATTCTGCTGTGCAACACAGTCACTTGGAGAAGAGACAGAGACCTCTGTAAAAATCCACAGCTCTTTGACACTCCACCCAGAAAGGTTTATTGGTGTAGTGCCTGGAGGGCTTTTGGGAATGGTTTTGGTACCAGCATAGAAAGGTTCAGCTGTTGTCACCTGTCTTCCACAGAAGCCAAGCCACACCTCCTCCCTCTGCTCAGGCATTTGCTGCCAGTGTTTGAGGGCAGATCCAGCTCTGCAGGCAAATGGGGTTTCTCCTCAGGAGTTGGTGGCCTGCCCAAAATAAGGGTGGATATTTATGCCCTCAAACAACAAGAGGAACTCCTTGTGTTTTCCAGGTACCTGACCAAAATCCCAAATAACAGACAGAATCAGTTATAAATCGTACATGGCCAGCACATGTTCTCCTGTGAGCAAGTAAATCCCTTGCCAAAGTAAAAAGTCCTTGTACCACACTCATTATTGCTTGCAAATATAAAATATGACACACTTCATCACAACACAGTCTCCTTCACCTTCAAGCCAACATTTACTCGCAAACTTCTTGATCTGCCTACCTGGGAACTGGGCTGCTTGGGCTCATCCATCCGCCCGGGAGACTCGCTTTTTGATCTGTACCGCTCAGTCACAGCAACCATGCTGCCAGAAGGACTAAATCTGTGGGGTGGGGGAAGAGTGTAAATGAAATTTTTAATGGGCATCAGGTCACTACAGTGTTTAGAACAAGTGATGAGCAATAGAGGCACCTGTATAGCATCTTTTCATCCTCATCAGCTAACACACTGGAGGTGGAACAGTGCAAGTATAATGGAAAAACCAAATCATACCGGTCTATGGTTTCAGTCTAAACATCTGAAAAATAAAACCAAGTTATATGGCTTCCAGTTCAGCAACAGAGTGGGGTTGCTATCATGAGTAAACCAATATGGGCCTGGTGACTCAGGAACTGTACAGTAGGACAGAAACCATTTCTCAGAGGACACCTCTCCTCCAACACCCACACCCTCCTCCTCCATTCCCAGTGTGAAACACAAGGGATGTGATGGACTGCAGGTGGGAAACAGAGCATACAGACTGCAGTGCAAAAAGAGATATGGAAGTAGGAAAGCATCGCTCTCCAAGGGCCAGCTCAAGATTGTTCCCACTGATTGATTTATTAAGTGACAAGTGACAGAATATCCACTGCTTCCAGGTAGCTGTTTCCCCATGGGATTGAGCTAGAAGAGAGGCAGATGTGAAGGGAAATCCCAGAATTAAAACCCCTCAAATACAACAGACCTGCCCTTTATCAAATCCATTCTCTGGCCTGAGCCTAGGGCAAGAAAGCAAATGCTGGAGGGGAAGGAGATGGATGGAGAATCCAAACACAGCAGATTTCACCACTCATTTTCAACAAAGGCTTTCTGCTCTCTCATATAAATCAAAACAACAGTGGAGGCCACTGGGTTCCCACTTCAACTCTCTCAGAAGACGTAAACCCAGGGCCCACTGCTGTCGTGGGCCACTGGGAAGACCTTGCCCTAGAGCTGGTGTCTGGCTTGTTTCTCAGCCAGAACCATCCCCAGATTTTCAGGCCAGAAGGCACCAGTGCAATGGCACTTTGTGTAACGCATATTGTATATGACCTAATTAATCCGAATGCAGAGTCTGGTATCTACTGAGGCTGAACTGAACATCTTCTTTAAACAAAAATCCCACCTCAGCTGAAACACCGAGAGGTAGAGATCCAACCTCTAAGAGCTAGTAAGTAATTTCCCACTGGAGAGCCTGGTCTGATCACTACCCAGCCAAAACAGTATTACCCAAACTGGATACACTTCCTAACACCAGGTAAAAACCCTTGGGCTCTTACGCTTAAGATGGCCACAGGAAACAGAAAAAGAAAATGTTCCAAAGTGACTGACCCAGCCAAGTCACAATCTTGCAAAACTTCCTCTTACAGCAAAGGTGAGTAATTAGGTTAAAGAAAACTCACCTGTCAATCTCACTGCTGGTTGGCCTGACCACTTTGGTTCCAGAGGACCCTAAGGCAAAAGCCTCCTGACCCAGCGATCCATGGCCCGTAGTGTCGATTACCATGGCCGTGACCTCCTCAGCGCTGCTCCCATCTTCTCCTGAGGGCTGGTGCTCTGTCCCCAGCCACTCCTCCAGGTTTTCTGTCTTAATGCGCACTCCTCCCAGCACCCGCATGTCCTCGTCGTTCCGTGCCCCGCGCTCTCCCATTCCCGTCTCAACGTACCACTGTCCTGCTCTGTTAATCCGCAGGATGGGCTCCCTGCCTTCCACATCTGAACTCTGCTCGATTATCTGGGGGCTGGTGGACTCCTCAGGTGGGCTGAGCTCCCGAATATCCAGCACTGTGCTAACCTGGCCCAGGCGACTCCCCTTGGGGGTGTTGTGACGTGGGCTCAGGGAACGGTTTAGATTTGGCGTCACCCGGTGAGACTCGGGTGGTCTCTCCTGATGCTTTGTCCTGGTCTGGCTCAATTCCACTTCCACCTCCGCCACATTAATTTTGAAATGAATCCCCTCAAGGATCTGTGTGCATTTGTCTATGATGTGCTGCATCTGCAAGAAACTGGCAGCTGTCAGGTAACTGATGATGTCAGCCAGCTGCAGACATATCCTGCCAGTGTAGCAGAAGGAGAGGAGCTGCTCAAAAACAGAAGGGTTCTTGATGACAGAGATGGACACGGTGCTCATCTCATTCAGGGACATGTGGTCACGGAAGTAGGGCGAGCTGGCAGCCAGCACCACCTTGTGCGCACGGAAAGCCTGGCCCTGCACATTGACCACGATGTCACACAGCCGACCCTGCATGCGCAGCTGGTTCAGGTGGCTCAGGACAGAGTTACTGAAGTCAGGAATCTCCAGCTGAATGTTCCCACTCTTCTCCATGGCTGTCCCAGCTGCAAGTGCACGACTCTAGTGGAAAAGAGGGAAAAGATCCCATCATTAGCAGAGCAAATCATTTGAATTTAGAACATTTTTCACCTTCTTCCACATAGTTTGAAACACTGGAGTTTTTAGAGACCTTCCTCACCCACTGAATTGCCACACACTTGGCAGCAGCTCTGTCACAAATGAGTGTGTTTGAGACCACTTAAAAAAGCATCAAAAAAGCTCTCTGATCTCTCCATGCTATGCATCCCCCTACATAAGAGTTCTGCTAAACCAGTCCCGGGCAGATCTCCATTCCCTGTGGCTTCAGCATGCAAAACACTTTGTTCTGCCAGCCTCAATAAAAACGCATCTACATGTAAAAAGAACATTAAAAATGGCACAGGTACTAAAAATGGGCACCTGATTGCATAATGGATTAAAATACTCACCACTTATACCTTCTAAGCACTCTGAAAAGGGAAAGTACTAAGGAAAGCTCGTTTGTAAAACAGGAACTGAGAAGGAGACACCAGGACTTAAATCCTCCTGAGACTTTTGAAAAATTGGCCAGCACACATTTGACCTGAAGGCATCCTAAGTGCCTTGTTAACCTGAGATATCCATCATATATGGCACTTCTGACATGTGCCAGAAAATATATAACAGGAAGGTGAAAAAAAAAGCTGCAACCCAGGAGAGCTCAGAGGGCTCAATCAGGATCACTTTTGTAGGGTCCCAAGAGAAATCACTTTGGTCATCACTAAGTTCCCATCCTGGCCATACCCTAAGTCAGTAAATCCTGGACTCTTTCCCAAGTAGAATAATAATGGGACTGTTCCACTTGGGCTACGATTCACAACAGTGCCGCTCTGCTCGGGTTGCAGTCCAGGTAAATGGTTTACCCAGGCTATACGTGGCTCATCCCTTGTTTCCCACCTTGGCTGGGATGTTCCTTGTTGTTCCCACCTCTACCACACAAGAGCTCCTGCTAGGCTCAGGGAGCACCTCACGGCCCAGCTGGTGCAGTCGGGGGATCCTTCACCACTCAGCCGAATCCACCAAGGCTTATCAGGAGACTCTGAGATCTCAGAGCAAGGCTGGGGAGGGGGGCTGGGGGACGCACCACCACATCACCACATTTCATTTTGGCAAAGTTTGAAAAGAAGCCCTGACCATATATGGTAAAAATTTGGAATGAACGAAAGTTAGATGTAAACCCATCCAAAAAGGAAAAAAAAAAGGAAAGTAAATAAGCCTGTTAAAGTCCATTGATGGAATGAGCAGCTTCCAAGCTGGATAGCATCTGAAGTGTGGATTAAGCAGAGTCCTGCAGATGTCAAAACCATTTCAGGAAGGCTGGGAATGCCAAGGCTCACAGTGCCGACTCTGAGGAATCTCTGAATCGAAGGGATTGGCACTCAGAAGAGCATGTGTGCTTTTCGAAGACTTTTTATTTGGAATTTATGAACATTGCAGCATAGCACATACTCCATATGCCCAAGCAGGCTTTGTGCAAACTTGGCAAACTCAGTTACTATACATGAAGCTGCAGGACAGCCTGTCAATCTTGTGGAGTTGTGCCATGAGATTTCTAAGTGGTGGGATGGCTGCGTGTCCCTGGGGAAGTCAGATTGGAGTGCACAAAGCTTCACAAGGTGCAGCTGAACAGTGCCAGGTCTTAAGGCTTCTTCTCTCCTCCCCTGTTACAGAATCCCAGAATGGTTTGGGTTGGAAGTGACCTTAAAGCCCATCCCATTCCACCCCCTGCCATGGGCAGGGACACCTTCCACTATCCCAGGTTGTTCCAAGCCCCGTCCAACCTGGCCTTGGACACTTCCAGGGATCCAGGGGCAGCCACAGCTTCTCTGGGCACCCTGTGCCAGGACCTCACCACCCTCACAGGTAACAATTTCTTCCCAATATCCAATCTAAACCTATTCTCTGGCAGTGGGAAGCCATTTCCCCCTCAGACCTGTCACTCCATCCCTTGTAAAAAGTCTCTCTCTATGTTTCCTGTAGGCTCCCTTCAGGCACTGGAAGGCGACAATTAGGTCACCCTGAAGCTTCTCTTCTCCAGGCTGAACAGCCCAAATTCTCTCAGCCTTTCCTCACAACAGAGCTGCTCCATCTCTCTGATCATCTTGGTGCCTTCTCTGGAGTCGCTCCAACAGCTCCATGTCCTTCCCTATCTTTAGGAGAAAGCAACAAACCCCACAAAAATCAGGGAACCACAGTGCACAGGTCTGTGCCAACACAGTTGGGAGTAGAACATCAACTGCATAGAACAAGGGGAAATAGAAAACCCGACATCTTACCTGGAGTGCTGTGAGTTACATGCAGTGGGAAGGAAATGGGGGTGCTGCCTTATTTTTTTCCCTCTGATGCAGTAAGAAGGTCTGAAAACTTGTTGCCCCCTTCCCCTTTAGGAGGTAAAAAGAAAGAAAAAATGAAACGCCAAGGAATTGCGTTCTCCCAAGCATTGTTGTGAACATCAAGCTTTGTCATTCTTGGTTTTGCTGGAGGATCTAGCAGCAGGATTAGCTCACTACCTTCCCAAAACACCTTTTCCTAAAGCAATAAGCCTCAGAGCACGCTCTCAAGGAAGGCAAGGGTGAAACACCCCTGCCAAGGCCATGAGCACCCAGGGAGGCAAGAGGGAAGCAGCGGTTGAGCTTGGGATATACAGAAAGAGAAGGGAAAAAACAATCATCAGACCTTAACTGCTGAGCATGGCTGGGTACAGCTGTGGTCAGAAGGCAGCTGCTCCCCAGGGAGCCCAACAAATTATCTGTGAGCTCCTGCTCTGAAGACAGGGAAAATCCATCTACTCTTTATGACCCACAGAGCTCTGCTCACCTCAGTGTCAAGGAACCTGCGTGTTACAATCCCCTCAGAGGCTGGGGAGAGGGAATCTGTCTTTTGGTTCAAACTACCCTGTCAGAGGCTGATTTCTGCCCCTCTGAGTAATGGAACCTCTCATCAGCTTCTGCACTCAGCCACAGGGCAATGACATTCTGATTTCTCTCTCCTCTGGGAAGTCTGTCACCTCCACCCACCTTTACCTGCAGGCTGAGCTGAGTCAGCACAGGGCACACACTGAGACAATGCCGTTTTTAATGCAATTTGAAGTGACACCAGCTGAGACTTGGACTTTACTTATCTCAGCAAATGCCTTCCAGCCTGTGAGGTAGCTACTGGGAGTGGGTGGAATTCTTGATCCATCAGGTAAGAAGCAGAGACAGATCACCCAGCAGATAATGTCACCCTGGGAGCTGCACTGAAAACCCTCAGCTTTTGGGTTGAGATTTACCGTGACTGGTCAACTTCACGGAATATCCTGAGCTGGAAGGGACCCAAAAGGACCACTGAGTCCAACTCCTGGCCCTGCACAGACACCCCAACAATCCCACCCTGTGCCTGAGAGCACTGTCGAAACGCTCCTGGAGCTCTGGCAGCCTTGGGGCCAAGACTGTTCCCTGGGGAGCCTGGTCAGTGCTCGACCACCCTCTGGGGGAAGAACCTTTTCCTGATATCCAGAGTAAACCTCCCCTGACACAGCTCCAGCCGTTCCCTGGGTCCTGTCCCTGGTGTCAGAGAGAGCTACTTAGAATCCCAGAATGGTTTAGGTTGGAAGGGACCTTAAAGCCCATCCCGTTCCACCCCCTGCCATGGGCAGGAACACCTTCCACTATCCCAGGTTGCTCCAAGTCCCGTCCAACCTGGCCTGCAGGTAAAGGTGGGTGGAGGTGACAGACTTCCCAGAGGAGAGAGGAATCAGGATGTCATTGCCCTGTGGCTGAGGTGCAGAAGCTGATCCAAGGGATCCAGGAGCAGCCACAGCTTCTCTGGGCAACCTGCGCCAGGACCTCACCATCCTCACAGGTAACAATTTCTTCCCAATAAACCTACTTGGCTACTTGCACATTACAACGGGACTGCCAACAACTATAAAACCAAATGTAATTCTAAACTGGGACGAGCCGCGGTAGCTTCTCGCCCGTCCCCGCCCCGCCCGCAGGACCCAGTTCACAGATCCCGGTGTCTCCCCGCCTCATCGCTCCCGGACCTTCGTGCCGCGGGGCCCGCGGCTCGTTCTGACCCGTGACAGCCGCGCCGGGTCCCCAGACGAGGGGTGCGCGGGGCGGGCGGGGCAAATCTCCCCCAGCCCCCGCCCCTCCCACCCTTGGCCCCGCAAGGCGGAGGCCGCGCTCCCGCCCCTCCGCGTCCCCGGGGCCCCGGGCTGCCCCGCCCGCCCCTCCCGGCCCGGCCTCACCTGCCGGGGGTGGGAAGAGCCCGCAGCGCCGGCCCGGAAACGAAACGCGCCAGCGCGGGCCGCGCCCCGGAAGGAAACGCTGTGAGGGCCCCCCCCCCCCCCCAACCCGTGTACCCCCGCCCCGGTGGGTGTGGCCGCGTCCGCACCACGTGACCTGTGCTATATAATGGACGCGCAGAGAGGCGTCTCCCCTTTTTGATCGCGGCGGTATTGAGAGGTGGGTGTCCTGTGCGCGGTCCCGCCGATGAGTGGGGGGCAATTCCCCGCCCGGGGTCCGGTGGTACCGCTCCAGGGGATGGCCCGGGGGCCCCACGGGTGTGGGTGGGTCGCCGATGGTAGGTGGCGAGGGAGGATTGAAGTGGATTGCGCGGCCGGGCCCGGGCCCGGTCCGCGGCCTAGACCGCCGGGGGTTCTACCTCATGGCGGCCTTGGGGATGTGTGAGGAGGGTCCCATAGAGCCCCACACGAGTTTGAGAGGGTAACGGCCCGGGGTAATACTTCAGGCGTTAAGTTACGGGGTCTTGCCTACTAGCGTGTTACGCGTAAGATGTGGTCGTGGAATATGGCGAGGTCACGTGCCCGCGGTGGCTACAACCAATAGGTCTTGGTTTTTGTAGGTTTGGATTTTTTTAACTGCACTGGGCTTTAAGGAGGTTGTTTTTGCAGCTAAATGGGAAACGTTGTGTGAAATGCAGTAGTAGCGTTATGGAAGGAGTAAGGATCCCTGAACAGCTGGGATGTGCATACAGTGTAGAAAGGTTAAGGATTGCCTTCACATTCCAAGGTTGTCAGGCTTTGAGAAGCACTTGGACCGGACCGTGCTCTCAGGCACGCGTGGTGACTCTTGGCCATAGTCCTGTACAAGTGTAAGAGTTGGACTCCGTGGTCCTTGTGGGTCTTAACTCAGCACGTTTAAAGAGAAATGGCTCACTTCCATATGCTCTGCACATGATGAAAACTATGTTGGTAGGGACATCTGAGAGGGTGATGAATGCCAACATATCTGAGCTGGGCTTGGAATACTTATGGTGGCCTGTCCAGGGTGGCTGAGACACCACGTGGGCCTTTCTAAGCAGCCAAAGTTCATGCCTGCCCGGCTGACACGGTAATTATACACCAGAATCGAAGCTGTAGAAAACAAAGTAGTTTAGTGATCATGTCCTGCTTAAAAAATCATAATAGCAATTACTTTTTGTGGCCTCATTTCTTCAAAGAGCCGAAATCTAGGTTGCATCAGGGAAGAGCTTAATAGTCAAAGTATTTTGGATGTTGCTTGGATTTTTCACAGTAATATTTGTAAATATCACATCCTTTTTGGAATGTGCTAATATGCTTTCTTGTTTTCAGTTCAACATGTATCAGCTACACTCTTCCTTCTTGTGGCTTCAGTACAGGTAAATGTTGCTCCTGAAATACAGAGTTTAAATTAACAAATGTTGAATTTGTGTACACCAACTGGACTGGAGTACTATTGTATCAGGGAGTTACAGGATCAGAAGTTGTAATTCAGGCATTCCCTGTAGTATTTGTCCTGGAGAGTGTTTATAAGGCTCCTGTTGTTTATGAACCACTGCTCATCCTGCAACCAGACTGCAAGAGTACCCCCAGATTCCTTTTTTCCTTCATTACTGCTGTTTCTTTGGTCACAGCAAAAATGTTTTGGAAAAACTTCCTGAAGTATGTTGCAGAAAATGTGTAACTATGGGGATTGATGTTAAGTAAATCCCAAAGCCTATGATGGTTTCAGTGTAAGAGTAGTGGACAGAAGTGATTTCTGAAAACTCCATGCTGAGGCTTTCTAATGTGCTGAGTGTGATTGCCAGAGAAGCTCCCTAGTTCTGCAAAAATCTCCCAACTCTTTTATCTCTTCCAGATCTGCCCCCAAATGTGGAGACTTGATATTACTTCTTCCCAAGGTAAAAAAAAAAAGTGATTCTTGAAAATCGAACATAAAAGGTGCTTACCATTTGTCTAAACAGCATCTTCTGCTCTGATAATATCAGAAAGCAGCTTAAGTCTTTAAACAAAGCTATCCCTCTGGTGCCACAGTGATGACACTTATTTGCTACTCTTGACCAAGGGAGTGATGAGCACTTTAACCACCATAACAGTTTTCTGAGGCACAACAACTTAGAATTCCCCTTGATGCTTTGACTGCTGAATATACTATTCACAAGTTTTTTTTCTTCCAGGATTTGAATCTTGCACTTGAGAGATATGCAGAAGGAACATCACCTGGTAAGAAATATGTACTTTATGTAGAGGTTTATTCCACAGAGCTGTTGAAACACTGCAGTAGGAAGGATGGGATGTGTTTTACGATTAATTTCCAGTAAGACCAGAAACAATTTATACTTGCTAGTATTCAAACTTTTAAATATTTTTTTTTTATTATTGGGAAAATTTACTTGCCAAAGCAGTCACAAGAGGCAATTGCTTGGTACTATGATTCCAAAGCGGATACAGTGATGATGGCATAGTTCAGCAGAATATCCTGTGATGAACACTTCTATCCTTCGCCCCTATCTGATGTATCTGGCTTTTGTGGTCTCTCAGTAGGAGACTTGTGGGCTTGGCCACAAAGGCTGAAGGGATCTGATTCTGTTTTCTATTGTTGCAGGCACTGGGAGATTAAGCTACAAGCTGATACGAGGTAAATACTGCACTGCTGGCATCTGTGAAAACTCCATTTCATCCCTGCTGTCTGAAAAGGCTGCTGTGTGATGACTGCATAGTTCAGCAGATGACTCGTGGTGATCACAGTTACTGTCTTTCGCCTCCTGTCTGATGCAGCCTCCTGTAGCTTAGGCTACTTCAAACAAATCATATGGGAAGCTGAAGGTGAAACACTTTCTTTTGCTCCATGAATGCGTTTTGAAAATTTATCTCAGAAGACCAGTAAGTGGGTTAAACATAAAAAATTTAGTAGGATGAATAGAAAGAGAGTAGGATATAGTTGTGAAGTCAAACACAAAATATAGCAGAATAAGGTTAATTAGGTGTTAATGCTCCAGGTTCTAAAAGCGTTTTGTTGCTTTGCAGGCTGTTGTGGACAGAGGAGCCCCATTCCTTTTGTGTGAAAAACTATTTCACCTGTTACTGATGTTGGTGAAGACAAGGCCTTCCTAATTGAAGGTAACTAATAAACCTTTAAAGATGGATGCTACTTTTGTCTGTGGTGCATTTGTGTTTGGGAGTTTGCTTTTGGAGATGTTTGTGAATTAATTTTGTTTTTGGAAAGTGTGAGGCAAATATAAGTACTGTAAGTGTGCCTTCAGGGTCCTGTGTTTCATGATAAGAGCATGAAATAATTGTAGTGTTAAGGATCTCTGGAATTTTCCTGTTAAAACTAAATGGTGAATGCGGCAGTACTGTGAATTTGGTGTCTGAAACTTTGTGCAACCAAGTTGTGCATCAGCTCACATTACTGAACTCTGCAACTGTGAGGTTTGCTCCTTCGTGCAATTTCAGCATGCTCTGGAGTTGGAGAATGAACATCTCACAGTATTAAAGAGTGCTGGGAAGTGGCTTTACACCCTGCCTTCAGAAGGGGATGGGAGTGTTGCAGCCTACTGTAAATGATGTTGAATCAGGTCTCTGATCCCCATGAGGCTAAAACTTGACCAAACTGATACAGTATTTTACTGGAACTGTTCTTATGCTGTAACTTCCTGCTGGACCCTGCGTAATAGCAAATTTTTCTTTGCAGGCTTCCAAATATTTCTCATTGTAAGGTAAGTACTTGTTTAGCTTCCCAAGTATTAGGATTTCAACAGATGCCCGTAAATTAAGTATTTAACTGCTTGTCACCTAGGGGCAAAAGGGGCCCATTGGCTGTGGCTTGCATTTCAGCCAAAACAGGAGGATGTTTTAAAGGGGGTCTGCTGGCTGGAGCCCAGTCTTGACAGGTGTGTACTAAACTCTTCACTGTGAACTCTTGAATTGGCTCTGATAACACTAATTGAGTATTTGCTCTCTTGCCCATAGCAGCCTAGCCCTATAGCAGGGCTGTGCAGGGGCTGACAGTGTAAACTGCCTGTGTGATGAGATATGACTGCCTTGACTTCAATCATGGAGGTCTGTAATTAGCTCTATCTGACTGCAGGCACCTGACTTGGATTTCATCCTCCTGTGCTTGTTTTTGTACTGTCCTGATGGTTTGCTTTGTTCCAGGTGTGATGGAGCTGGGAAGTGATGCCAGCAAAAGTAAGTTGCTAACACGTGAGTGTGACTGTTTAGAACTGTGATGCAGGGAATGGGGAAGTTGCTTGATCCTGGGCTTTACCATGTAGCTGCAGCATTAAGCAGGGTTCTTGATGATTTTTTTTACCTTAACCAGGTAAAAAAAAGCCCACAGATTTTTCCAGCAGCCTGCAGGATTCACTCACCCAAGGTGCTTTCTGTGACTAAAAAGAAATAGTGGGGACCATTTTAAATGTATAGGTGCCATGGACTACTTGAATTCCTACTTGATAAGACAAGGTCTGCTACCAGGTTGCCACATGTTCTGGGCTGAGCAAATGCAGTACAATTATTTGCTATTAAACTTTTTGCTGTTTAAATTTAGTGGACTCTTTCAGGCAGTAGCACTGATCTTGAATGCTTATGTGGTGAATTGTTTTATCTTGATGGCTAGATCAGAGCTCTCAGAGTGAATGAAGGTGTCATTGGGAGTAAGGTCTGAAATTCTAAGGTCAGATCCCTCTAAGGAGAAACAAGTGATATAACATTAAGCTTCTCTAAGCATGTACTGTTTGTGATGAATTCTAAGCAATGGGAATCTCTCTGAAAGAGGCTGAGGAAAACTCTTGTGCTGAAACAGTACCCACAATCACAGTCTAAAATCACTGCCAAGAGTGTGTTAGTACAATTTCACTTCTCTACAGGGTGAAACTTGCATGGAGTTTGTGTGAGAAACAAGATGGGTGTATCTGAGGTAAGTGTAGAGGACATGGGGTTTAATAATTCCTGGAATATTGTCTTTGTGCTGAATGCTTAGATAGTGGTACCTAAAACTAGTCCTATAGGATACCTGATTTGTCCCTTTATTGTATCTGGCTGCTCTGTGGACACCACTGTAACACTGCACTCTGGAATTAAAATAAAAAACCTGTGTGTTGTGGCTGTCACTTCTCAGCAGTTTTTACTACTAATCTTTATATTGGCTCTACACAAATTTAGCTCTAGATGATTGCTGTACAGACTTGTTTCCAAACTGGCTCTCACAAAGATTCAAGCCATTTTGAAAACCTATGGGACTTGTATTTCAGGTATTTAAAATCATGAAATACAACGTTGGGGGAGAGAGTATTGCAAAGTAGTAGCTTTTTACTTTTCCCTGATTCTTCCAATGTTAGTAATTCTGTATTTCCAGTTAGGATTTGTAAGCTTTGTGCATCCTATTTAGGTGTTGGAAGTTGAACTCATAAGATGCCAGCTGAAAGTCAGCTTCCTTCTAGATAGAATAGTTTGGTGAATAGAAATTCATAGATAAATAAACTGTGCATATAGTGCTGCTGTCTGTTAACTCTGAAAGTACTTCTTTCTTCCTCAGGAAGGGATTGTGCTGTCTGCAGCCCCACTGGGTAAGTCCACACAACAGATAAATTGTATTAAAAACTTTTGGGCATATTTGTAGCCACTGATGAAATTGATTCTGCCAAATGAGTTACAGTGATATTACTCTTTCCGTTCCTTTTCCATCTGAGGTTACGAAGCTGTTGTGGAGATTTTAGCAGTTGTGCTGCTGCATATGCTAACTGTGTTTTCTTGATTTTTAGGTGAAGAGGCAAAACTCTGAAACTAATGTATGAAGAATTGAGAAAGTGAGTGTAACTGCTGTAATAATGAAATGTATTTGTTGGAACAAGTGATGATAACCTTAGCTTGAACTCTCTCACTGAACAGAGATGAAATTCTAAGGTCTGAGATGTTCCCAGCAAAGTGTGTTGTGCTGGTTTGGTACCTGACAGTGGTTCTTATGTCTGTCTTAATAGGTGGAACATTGCTGATAAATGGGTTACACTTGCATGAACAGCATTAGAAAAGCTGATGTGTTTTCACCTCACTGATAATGTTTGCCTGACACTGGTTGGAGCCAATAAAAATCTGCAAACTCTACCTGGTGTTGTGACCTCCTTTCTGGCTGGAACAGCTTGATGTAAAACAGATCCAGGCTACTATAATAAAATTTAAAATGCTTAATTTAGAGCAGAGACTAAAGTAGGTTAAATGTCAAATACTGCTGGTGTGCAGGCTGCAGGTGATCTGAGCAATACCCGTATCTGGAGAAAGCTAAATAATTAAAGGAGTAGTTCAAGTGTTTTAGGTGAGAGCTAAGCTTAGTACTTGTGTATTTGCTACTGAAATAATAGGTCACCAGTAATCCTGGTATTACGTGTTCAGGTGCAAATCTCAGAACATGTACAGCTTGGAGTTGGTAACCCTTTTCCAAGGGTTCTGGAATTTAAGCAACACAATGTTTGGTGTTCATGAGGGGGTAAAAAAGTTCAGTGAAGAGTGTGGAGATTTTGCTATGCTAATTAACAACAGTTACTTCTTATGAGTTACTAAGGCCTGCTAAGATGTTTCTGCTTCCACTCATTAGTGGAAGCTTTCTTCTCTAAAGTTTCATTTAAATTCCTCCTTGATCTCAGGGGTGATGTCAATATGAGGAAAATTAGTTATGAAGAACTCAATTTCCGTAATGCTTCAGTTAGTGCTGTAGCACTTCTAATGAGAAGTAAAGCTAGATACCCAAACTTCAGCGGGATTATTTTCAGATTATTAGAGTTGCCTAGAACCTTTCAACAGAGGAGTATGTTATATCTCCTGCCCATTCCACCTGGTATGATCTTGAATTACATTTTGACATGTTTTTAGCCAGAATAGTATTTCATCCTGGAGAAAATAAATTAAACATTGTGTCCACATGCAAATTAAATCTTTTCTGCACTAAAGCAAAAGCTATTAATAAGGTCTGTTTTCATCCAGAGCAGATTGGTAGCCTCTTAATATTCCCCCATCGTGTTACTTTTTAAAATACCACACTTCATTGTGCCTGTTGAAGAGCTTGAAGGGACTGTCATAGCCCGCAGTATAGAAGAAGTCTTCGTGGAATGGTTGGCCTCTGTTTCTTAAGGTTCTGGCCAAGGCGTCTGCTTCCTCAGCATATTTCTCTGGGGAGGCGAATCCACCGAAGGACCTGATAGAAGTGAAAAAGGCAGGTTTTTTGGTTCAAGCCCCTGGCTTTAATTTTCATAGGTGGAAACCTCAGACTTGCAAAGCAAGTTTGAGCACTTGTGATGCAGTTTGTAGTTAGTAGATTACCCATGCAGAACCAAGACTCGGGCAACATGTAGGTATTTTTGCTGTTTTCAAAGGTAATATTTAAAACAACCCAACACCCAAGTTGACTTTGGTTCTTGAGAGTGTTAACATGGCTTGAGGGTTGCTTGGGGTGCTTTTCCTGTAACACCTGCCAAACATATATTGTGGCGGTTCAGGACTACAGCTAAAGGGTGCTGGGAGAGTGGTTTAGATGGTCTGTAGGACAAACTGTTTTCAGAAGATGATTCTGGAGGCTGCATCTATGAAATGCAATGCAATTTTCAAATGTTTGCTAAAAAACCCATGTATCACAACTTGGTCACTTCACTTTCTTTGTGGTAAGCCACCCAACCATAAGATTTCCTAATGGTTGGATTTTAGCAATTAAGGCTCTGAACAGCAGGGTCTATCCACACTTAGTCATCTGTTAAGAAAGCATAGCCCACACTTAAATGAGGGGTAGCTACTGACCTGAGTTCATCTGGTGTCAGCTGTGCTGGTTTTGCTTACCGGACAAAGAGAGCCGTTGCCTTCCGTTCTTCAATGAACACATCAGAGTCAGTGGGCTGGGGGGGGTAGTCCTGGTGTTCAAATGGCACAAAGAAAGAAATCTTGAAGTCTGTGCAGCCTGATTTTACCAGGCAGGTCACTGGCACAGTCATATCAATCTTCATTTCTAGAGGAAAGGAAAACTAGTTGTCAAAGCTGCATCTCCCAGCTCCTTTACTCTTCATTACTATTTGTGTTCATTAGCTACTTGCCATTCAAAACCAGCATGTCCTACCTTTTTCGTTCTTTCCCTGGATATAGTGGAAGAGTTTCCAAAAGCCCTGGCGCATTGCTTCCTTCTGGGTTTCTCCCCTAATGACTGTGCTGACCCACTTTGCTGTCTCATACTGACGCAGTTCATAGTCCTTCACCTGAAAGGTAGCAAAAGTCACGGTAACCATCAGCTGGGTGTTCACTGAAATTAGTAGCTACTTTTTCCAAATCGGCATATAAGGACTATTGCAGTTACCATTGCCTCTGCTGAGCTCCACCGAGGAGACTGCAGGTCCAGGGACAGAAATGTTTGCTTGAAGGACTTGATCATCTTGCCAGAGCTGGAAGGCAGACACAGTTCTTTGGCATCTCTTAAATTATTATGGCACTAGGGCTTTTCAGTTGTCGCTGAACTGGTGGAAGGCCTGAAAAAAGGCTGAAATCCTTTTAGCCCTGCAGAAACAGAGCACCAGGACCAAGAACCTACTTCTACTGGAGGAAGTGTTCTTTCAGGATATGCTGCCCTTGCTTCTCCATGACAAAGGTATTTCCTGACAGCAAAGTGAGATTCTGCAAGTGGGCATTTTGTGGAAATCCGTAAGTCAAAAGGATTTCACTTCAGTCTAATCGCTCCTGGATGAAAAGGCAATAGTGGTGTGGTGAGTGATCTGGTGTTGACTGTGCCCTTAACTTTATTTGGCCTCTCATGATAGCTGATGACTTTCTTAAAGGCCTTTAGCCTCAAAATCCTGTGGATAAATGAGATTTTCTGCATTTATGAATGAATTAACTATTTTTCTCTGTAGCCTTCACATGGGAGGGAAAAAGGCAAAAATTTAAAAGCACTGTCCCAAACAAAGCAAGTGAAAATATTCAAAACCACCGTTGAAATAATCATGTCTGGTTAAATGCTGAGATTTTAGTGGCCTTCATAGATGACTTCTGTTGTTAACCAGGCAGACTGTAGTGTATTACCTGTATTCTGACAGTCTTGGCCTTCTGTTACATTCCAATGTCCTTTGCCCTTCATGTTACAGAGAGCGCAGAATTCAGTGATTATCTGGATTCTTAGGTCATAGAATGTTGTCTTCTCAGACTATAACTTAATTACCTATTTCTTGGGTAACAATGTGAGTTCTGTAAAATCAACTGCCTTGTGCTACTTAACTACTTTCTTGCCTGTTCCATTGTCTTGTAATATCTGGATTACTGTTGAATTCTATTAATCCCCTTCCATACCCTGCCTAGGGGTGGCTAAAATAAGTAGTATATGGAGCCACTTGAGTGTTGAGCTTTTTCCAGCAGCTCCTTCAGTTGTCACCATGGATCAAGGGAAGGTCAGAATCAAACAGCAGGATACTGCTGCCAGTAGTAAAGGCAGGTGCTGTTCCCTTCTCCAGCCTGAAGGTACATAATCTCCAGCAGACCTGACCAGAATGATGGTCACCAGGGAGTGCTGCACAGTTGTACTCTATTAACAGACTTTGTCCATGGTATTTACAAATCAACAAAGCATAATAAAGCAGGAATGCATATAATTAGAAGCAAGTACAAGCAATTACAGTGAAACTTCCTACAACGATTTATTGCCATTTCAAAGACAAAGATGCTGCTTAACACTTTTATTAACTACTGAACGAGCTGCTTTCTCTTTACTGGCTAATTCCGTCCCCTTCCCAACACACCTTTCCTTAATTACTGGGTACACCTCACAGCTCTGGATTTTATAACTTTATGGCCAGTACTGTCAGTGACTGCATGTTAGAAATATTTTTTAATTACACAGAACAGTGCCTTGGGATGGGAAAGATACAGCTGAATTCTTTTTAGATGTACAGGAAAGCTGAACCTTGAAATGTCCATCGATTCATATAAATATGTCTATAGGGTGTTTAGGTTTTTTCTGTGGCTGTTAACACATGAACCAAAGGGACAGGCAGCAGGTTCCATTGCTAGCACAAGTAAATGCAGCCCGAACATGCCACTCCACAAACTACTAGGGCTATTGAGGAAGTGGAGAAGGTAGACATACTTACAGTTTCAGCTGTCCTTGTCCGAGCTGTTGCAGTGTGTCCTGTGGAGACTGCACATCCTCATGAGATGCTGCATGTCAGTTTATTTGAGTTTGGGCAGGCTCCTCCCATGCCTCAGCCCTACTGGAGGGGGCCAGTGTTATGAAAACCAGAAGGCTGGAGCCTTGTCCTGTTCTGGGTCTCATTGGAGAGCCCCCACGCAAATGCCAAAAGCCCCACCTACTACCCACGAGGCAGCACTGGGACTAGTGTGTGATCTGGCTCTGTAAACAGTTTTGCACCCTTGTGTAACTTCCCCTGTTTGCCATGGCTGTGTGCCCACTTATGTCAGGGTCAGTGGCAGGTTTTGTGCTTTGGGAGAAAGGATTTCACATAAATAACGTGTCTCCCCCCTCCCTGACTTGGATTACAGGAGAGTGGTGCAATACAGAATGCCAGCTTTTCCTTTTTACCCTAGGGATAAAGGGTAGGTAGAAATCTGGCTGCACACTCTGCTGAGACCATCCTCACGAGATTTTTGCTGGCATGTTATGAAAGACAGGCAGTGTTCTCTGATGGCTGGCAGTTCTGAGTGGTATTTGAGGCTAATCAGCCCTCTTAGCCCTTGGATATCTGCACAAAGGGGTTATACAAAGCTATTGTGAAATCCTGTCCTGCTTATAATACACACAGCGAAGCTGGGCTCTTCATTTAACTAGCTGCATCTCCAGACATAGTTCGGTACCAGCACAATAGGGCAGATTAAACTCTACAGTTTGTATTCTGAGAGCACCTCCCAGTTTGTCATGGTTTGTGCAAATTCCTTGCAGCCTAATTCAGCTAAGCTCTCAGGGACATTTGACATCAATAGCTGGGAATGACTTTTAACAGGAAAAAACACACTTTGCTTGCAGGGAACTTCATCAGGATGCTGTGTGATACACTCCTGTTCTGAAAACGGAAGTAAAATCATGCCAAATAGCAATTGTGAATTTACCTCTAAAGCTACAAATCTCTCCAGAGCCACGGAAGACGGTGGTGTACAGAGTAATTTACTACTGGAATTTATTAGAACAGGCTGAGGCCTGAAATGCGGAACGAGTTCTCTGCATGCTTTGTACTTTTTATTTTATGGAGTAAAATGTTTCTCCATTTTACCTGTGCTCTGCTTGGGTCAAACAGCAACATCAGAAGAGTGTTAGGAGGAGCAGAAGGTGCTTGGTCTTTGCTCAGGACCTACAGACATGCAAAGGCATGGGCTGGTGTAAGGTGAGCTGTCACCTTACCCTGTCACCCCAGAGATGGATGAACACCTCTAGAGTAGAAAAGGCCATATGAAAAATAATACTCAGCAACAATAGTTTGGCAAATCTCCACAAATTTACCCCAATGGTGAGCACTGAGAATTATTACCTTGGAAGAGGGGCAATAACTGTAGAAAAAGACAAGCCCACAGTGGATTCTCATTTGGTTTCTGAAGCAGAGAGGCCCAGAACAAACCCCCAGTGAGTTTGTATGTGTCCAGCTGACCTCCCTGACAAAGAGTTGACTGTTCCTGGTGGAGCACCCCCAGGCTGGAGAACAATCCTCAGTGTTTTCCTGAGAGGTTGTTTTCCAGCACTTTTGTTTTTACACATAAACATTGAGAGAACATGTCAACAGCTGCATGAGACAGTAGGGCAGGCATGGGGACAGTATTCTGTTTATATACATTCCAAAACTTAGAGAATGGGGATGGGATTATGGTGCAAGCTGACAGTGTGTTGCACTGTGTACCTCCAAATAGAGGAAAATCCGACTATACAGCAGCCATTAAGTCTCAAAGGCCCTGTGACCTCTCTGTAATGTCATAAATATGCATCTGGGACTTAGCTGGCATTTTCTAGAATTGCTAACAAAGCAGTATTTTTCTGTTCCCTTGACTTAAGGAGCAGAGATGAGGGCACAAGCAGATAAAAGCATGTGGCTTGTACCCTGATTTTACTGTCTTCATCTGTGCAGGAACACTGTAATGAACTGGTTCTTAAATAATAACTTCGATTGGATAAGGACAAGAACAAGCCTATGATATGATCACTTGTGATTTCCATTTTTCCACTCTGTAACAAGACCTTAAGCAACATTCTCCACAGCAAAACTGCTTCTATCTGCTCTGTGGCAGCATTACAATCGCTGCTGTCACATCCACCCTGTTGTAAGTTGCCTTTATCCCTACAGGCAAGCACAGACTGTTTGCACAAAAAGCAGAAATCTTTTCCACTGACCTAATTGTGTCAGGAGTGGAGGAACCCAGGAAAAAAAGTGTGTTGTTACAGTGTGGTTAATTACAATTTTGAGTCATGTTCTTGTAGCTAACTCTGTAGCGTAATATGAAGAATGGAGGTGTGAGGGACAGATAGGGATGTGTGGCCACTCACGTGTTTTATCAAGTGGTCTCAACCCAAAGCTCCAGGCAGTTTTGCATTGCTGCCTAAGCCTGTCAGAGAATGTTTGACAATGATTTTAATTTAAAAGAACTGAGTCTCTTCACATATAAATGGCCTTTACTTTTGTAAACATACACTCATCTGATGATGCAGAAACCTCACTTCACAACAAAGGAGTTGAGCATGTGATGTTACTGTAGTTACTGTCCAGGGCAGCAGAAGTGTCCTTATATGTTGTTAGATGAACTGTGGTTTATTGCAAATCCATGTCCCAAAAGAAGCCTCTTACCTCCTTGCTCTAAAGAAAGCCTCCATTTTATATCATATTCTCACTTCCAGCATGGAAAACGTAGAAGCAGAAGCATACCATCTTCTAAAGAAGCAGCTGAATGTACTATAATACTGTTCCAAGGAGGTTCTTATTATCCTTAGAAATTGTGGAAAGGAAATCTATGCCATAACTGCAGTGAGGTGGTGTTTAGACCTTATGCTCTGACTTACACATTTTATATCAGTGGGGGAATTTGTTACCATTGGATTCATCTTCAGCCAAAAGTCATCTGCTTTCTGGAAATGTGTGTGTGGATTTTGTCCATATTTTTCCCTGATTCCAGCTAGTTTGTTACAAGTGACAAGTGGAACTGCTGCATCTCCCTTCTCACTCAGTGACAGTGTTACCTGAATCTTGCTGAATGAGTGATTCCATGCTCACTTCATCAGAGAAGGCATGGAACTAGCTGCTGTTGACCAAATGAAAAGCTTCCTACACCCAACACCACTTCAGAGCACTCCTGACTTGGCATTTTGCAAGATTTCTCTGCTGAAGCTCACATTTTGAAACCATTCCAGGTTTGGGGAATTAATCCTAAAGAAGTCCTTGCTTCCACCTGCCATGAAAACATTCCAAAACCTTCCTGTCTTCCGCGCATGGAGCCCAGAGAGAAGCTATCTCAGCTTTATATACCGCTTTATTCACTGGTTTATTTCCACAATAAGGCTTTTTTAAAATATGGATCTGTTCTGGGATCTAGCTAGAAACTGAACTCTACAAGCAGTTGTCTCAGCAAACTTTAGCCAGTGAAAGAAGTGACCTAGATCCACAGAAATTTCAGTCCTCTTTGAGTGCTGAGAGGAAATGAATTCATCTTCCCCTACAAATTCATCCATATTCTGCTATTGACAGATTCTTCTCAGAAACAAGAATGTGAAACAAGGTAAATTTTTATCTTCAAGATAGGAATCTCTCTTTAAGGGGAAGAGGTAACAGTGCTTGCTAGAGAAAAAGTCTTGATGCAAATTTATTGCATTGCTGGTTTTGCTTTTTTAAAATGGTGTTTAGTAGAGACTTAAGCCTAAAGTGTGAGAGAATACAGCTTATTTGCAAACGTGACTCTGAAAAGGCAACAGCTTTCTGGGCAGAAATGCAGTGGGCTCTGCATTTTCTTTCTCTGATTCCCCCTTCCCAGAGTTTTTAAATGGTATTTTCCTTCCCTTTTTCTTTACCTGCATGGCCCCCTCCTTCCCTTCCTCCCACCCTTCCTCTCATTCTCATCCTACTCCAGTCTATGTGCTGCATGGAGTGAGACCACCTGGCAGCTCCTGTCCTGTCCAGGACCTGAGTTAAGCTCTTGATTCTGCTGAAGGGTTATTCTGAAATGGTGGGAACAGCCCCACGAGTCTGAAAAAGATCCTGATATGCAGAAATTGCCCTAGAGAGCTCAGGGTTTCCCAATGTAGTCCCAGGATCCCAAGAACATGTCCAGAGATGCCAGAAACAGGCACAGAGAGTGGGGATTAATATGTTAAAGGAAATATTTTCCTTAAAATAATATTTTCCACTTCCTCCAAAAAGGCATGAAGAGGTATCTGGAACTGAGGGTTTGTCTCCTAAGCTTCTTCCTCATCTTACTGGCATGAAATGTGGATCATATCAGAACTCTCCCATCTTCTAACAGTGGGGATACTGGTAGTGGGTGTGGAGTTTTGGTGGACACTTCTGTTCTTTAGATGATGTGAGTAAGGCCTCCAGGGATGGATTCTTCAAGAACCTGCTCTCTCTTCCTGTTCATTCCCAGAATGAGCCAATGCTGCAGTGTGCTGCAGATGGCACTGTTGACTGTGTTCAGAGGTGAGCTTTACTTGAAGAGTAACATCCATCACAGTCTCTTGGTTGCCAGTGGTCACTTTGGCTCCAGTGCACCCTGACAGTTCGTTCTATTTCCAGAGACATAAATTTGATTATACTCTTGTTGACTGCTAATGGGAAAACATATTAACATCTAAAACATTAACAACTTGGCATGTTAAACATCTTTTATGCAGCAGACACAGCAGCCTGAATCAGAGAATCACAGAATGGTTTGTGTTGGAAGGGACTTTAAAGAGCTTATAGTTCCAACTACCTGCCAGGGAATGTCTGTGTAAGACAGTAAGAAAATGCTAAGTTAGGAAAATCCTCCAGGTTATGCTTAACTCTAGAACAATTAAACTGGCAAGTTTTCAGGTAGAATCTACAGCAAACTTAATAGTTTAAAGTGAAAATTTCATAACTGAGAGGTCAGTATTTATTTTGATTTTTGTACCTTTAGATTTAGAGCAGAGTAAATGTAGATAGATAGATAGATAATGACATCACATCAACTCCCCAGATGATGTACTTCTGAATACCAACCAGCTATGATGGTATTTAACACAATTTCATCACTTTCGCCGGTACTATCTTTCTGAATATTCATTTAGGCTTCAGTACTTCATATTTTTCTGAAAATAGACTTGGGTCTGTCTTTGAAAGAAAATTACATCTGGATACATTGTTTATTGCAGAGAAAAAGAAGCAAGACTATAGTGTAATTATGCTAAACCAGAAGTCCCCTTGAGAAATGTGAAAGCTTGGATGTCAAAACTGTATATATGTAGAGAGAACTGTGATTTGGGGAAAGTAGAAGTAAATGATGGTAAGTTCTAGTCAGTGTATTGGAAAGTAATGGAAAAGATAATACAGCAATAACAAAAAGTCTGAAGGAAACTTGCAGGGCCTTTGGCTTTAGTAATTAAGCTCCTTCAGTTACTTGAATAATGGAGTTCTTATTAAATGTATGAATCCACCTTGTTGGCCCATGGCAGCAAAATAAGTTTGTAACTCCCCTATTTGAAATTACCTTGCAAAGTTACTTGGATACACTTTTGACATTCATGTGCTTTTCCTTATAGAAAAATTACTTAAATCTGTTAAAAACTGTATTTTTATTGCTAGACTTACTTTGGAAAAATAGCAACTGATTGTTGCTGCTTTCACTGGTGTCCTTATTATCCTCTGAGTCTTGGCACCACTGACACTGTACTGCTTATTTCATGGCAAGTGGGAAGACACTTTACCAGTCACTGCATAAGATGCTGCAGCTGCAGACAGCCTGAACTCCTCTTCTGCCTTGCCTAGAATTTACAGTGTAAATTTTGGAACCTGAATGTCAGTTCATGTATTCAGGTTCTCCTGAGTGTAAATTCCCACAGCCATTGAAGCATTCCTTTTGGCTAAAGCACAGTTATTTTTTCTTCTGGTAATTCAGAGAGTCTTAGAATTTTTACCATTTCCTTAATTGCATCCCTTCCACAGGTAAGCAACGACTTCCCTGAAACAGGAAACCCTTAGTGTGTGATAGTCAGGGAGAGGGACAGGGGCATTGAGGGGAGTCAGAAACAGTGACCAGGTGTGGGAAGACAGTCCCAACCCTGAACTGAGGAGGCGATCGGCTGGACCAACTCTAAAATTTCTCAAAATGTCTCTGAACTAAGATATTAAACACCTCTAGGCATCTCTAAACTACTGTGTACATCTTCTAAATTGCTCTAAAATCCTTTAATCAGCTCTATAGAGCTGTAGGGAACGCTGTATTTCTCAAATGAGGCAATTGCCTCAAACCAGATGTAATTTACACAACTCTTAAGCAGTCTCTAAAGCACTATAAAACTGTTCTAATCAGCTCTAGACTGCCACTAAATTGTGTTAAACATCTCTAACACTTCATTGCCACCTTTAAAATAGCTTTACACTTCTTGAAACTGTTCTAAAGATCTGAAAAATAGCTCCAAATTACTCCAGAACTCCTCAGAGGCACACTAAGTAGTTCTGAGGAGCTGTAATATCCCTTTGTAGAGTGCTTGAGTCCTCTAAACTTCACTAGCATCTTTCTAAACCTCCTCTAAGGACCTTTTTTCTGATCGTATCTAGACTTCTCTACATTGATTTGAAGATCGGTGAATTTCCTCTGGGGCTCTTAAACTCCTCTAAGGACCTCTAAACCTCCTTAAATATGCTGTGAGGTGCTCTAAACCCCTCTAAAATACCACCACACAGCTACAAAACACCTCTGATGAGCTCTGAAAGAGCTATTATTACACCCCCTAAGTTTAAAATCCAAATCTAAAACACTCCAGAGCGCTAAATCAGTGTGGATTTCTTTACAGAGCTCCACAATACTCTAGAAAGCTTAAAAGAGCTCTAAAATACACCACACTGCTCTACAATCCATCTCAACAGGTCTAAAACTATTCTAATTGGCTACAAACAACAGTGGGAAATCATAAAATCCTCTAAAATTTCCACTCTGAAAATCCTCTAAACAGCGCTACTACCACTATGCTTAAAGTAGGAGTAAAATGCTTCAAAATAGATCTCAAACCCTTCTTGGTTTTCTTGTAACTGCTCTAGAACTCTTTTCTGCAGTTCTGGAATTCCTGCTTAGAGACAGTGCTAAAACTATTCTGAAGCCCTCTAAAACCACTCTGAACTGCTCTAAGTTGATCTAAAAGTCCTATAAACAGTTCTAAGCAGCCCTAGAGTCCTGTGAAGTGTGCCAGAACTCCTGTAAAGTACTAAACTCCTTTAGCTCTTCTAAACCTCTTCTCAACACCTCAGAGCTCCCCTAAACTAATCTAAAGCTGCTCTGTTGCTGTAAGCAGCACTAATATGTCTCTAAATGCATCTAAAATGCCTCTAAATCTCTACTGTACAACTCTTAACTCCTCCAGGCAGCTTTAAAATTCCTCTGAAGAGCTCGAAGCAGCTCTAAAACCCTTTTATGCCAATCTGTGACTCCTGCAGAGTTCTAAGTAACTCTAAACCTCTCCAGGCTACTGTAAAGCTTCTCTCCTGTGCTGTCAACACCATGAAATAGTGCTAAAACTGCCTCAAAATACTCAGAAAATCTTGTAGACTTCCTCTAAATGGCTCTGTAGAGCACTGAATTGTCTATGAACTTCCAGAAATACACTGGTGCTTTGGGGAGATGGAAGAGGTTGCAAGAGCTGGAACTATTGAGCCTGGAGAATGAGAAGTTACCTGTGGGAATGGAAGAGTGTAGAGAAAAGGGATTTTTGGAAGAACAAGATGACCGTCTAAGAAAAGGGAAATACACATGCTTTGTAAGGAGCTGCTAATAAGGCCGAACTCCAGAGAAAGTGGGGCATGCAAACAACCCACAGTGAGCATATTTTGGAGTGGAGGAGGAATACCTCGGCCATAAACTCCTGAGATTATTATGTGAACACATGAAAAATGTGCTCCTGTGTTGAGCTTTTGATGGGCTCCCCCTCCTTCCTGGATCAGGGTAAGAGAGCAGAGGAGGCTGCTGTTCTGCTAAGTTCTTTATTTCATAGTCTCATAGCTTTCTTGAAGACAGAGTTCGAAGGGGGCTACATGATAAAGGCAAGCAGCAACAGCAGACAGCAGGCAAAAACAGCTTCTCCTTCTTCTATATGCTCTGTATGCTCTATATGCTCTATACTCTATATTTTTTCTTACAGAATTGTGGATTATATTTGCTAACTGACCAATAAGATTAACACATGATTCTAGTTTTTCTTTTCTTAACCTATCCTGATCTAATTCTAACAATCGTAAGTCTTACAGAAGCGTTACATAGGTATTACACAGATTTGCATATACAGTTTCTATCAGTTCTTATTGTTTATGTGAACACTCTATCTAAAAAATGTGAACAGTATAATTCTATCTGTATTTTGTCTAAGGTAAAGAATTCCGTGAAAAGGTAACACTGCTGCAGCAAGAACTGTGTTTAAGGTCTCTGCTACAGCTTTTCAATGTTTAAGGCACTTAGCATATATTTCTAATAGAAGTTTAAAAAAATCTATATTTCTATATCACTTTGGTGTGGCTTCATGTATCTCAGCTTGTCCAAAGGTTTTAATTCAACCCCTATGTTTTGGCTTCCCTCTGGGCCTGAGTTCAGAGGAGCTTTCACTCCAACACTCCTGGATCACACAACTGTTCTCTCTGCAGGTGCTGGGTGCTCTCAAAACACACTCTAATGGAAGATCTGAAAGTGCACACTGAAGACAGTTTTTAAAATTTTTTTTGAAAGTTTATTGCTATGAATCTGTTCAGGGCAGTACTTTGTCTTATAGGATGCTAGTAGTCCGTTGGTCAGATCTACTGGGAGCAGATTTGAATCTTGGCCCAGCTGTGGTTCTGGTGGGATGGGGAGGATTGTGCACAGCACAACTGCCATGGAGCCCACACTCCATGCTGGACATGGTACACATCTGGTAAAACCACATGTTGGGCTGCATGTGAGGAGCAGAAAGCCTGAGCTCCATTTGCCTTTCTCACACAGGGACATGGATCTGTCCATGTGTCGCAGAACAGGGACACTGCACTGTTATTGGGAGTGCTTCCAGCACCTCAGCAGGGCTGAGAGGACAACATTTGGAAGAGATTCCTCCCTTTGAGGTTTGGTAGGCCCTGGCACAGATTGCCCAGGGAAGCTGTGGCTGGCTGCCCCTGGATCCCTGGAAATGTCCAAGGCCAGGTTGGATGCGGCTTAGAGCAACCTGGCATAGTTGGATAGGAAGGTGTCCCCGCCCACGGCAGGGGGTGGCACTGGGTGACCTTTTAAGGTCTCTTCCAACCCAAATCATTCCAAGATTTTATGTTTGTCTCCATCCTGTTATTAATATTTAAAGACTCGTTTATTTATTTTTATCTTGAAGTTTGCATATAGTGATGAATAACCCAAACTAGCCTCATCTCTTGCACAAAGCGTCGGCAGTAGGACTCCACCGAGGTCGCGGCCGTACTATCAGCCCATGGGAGGCTGCGGGGCGGGCGGGGGATGGGCCGGGCAAGGGCAGGCTGGGTGGAGATCGGCTGGACATGCGGAAGCCGATGAGGAGGGTGTGGCTGGGCTAGGCGAGGAGAGGCTGGGCTGAGCAGGGTTGGCTGCGCAGAGTCAGTCGTCAGCTGCTGCCGCGGCCCCCGCCCTTGTCTCCGCCTCCTGCCCTCTCGGCCGTTCCCGCACCACCGCTAGAGCGGCCCCGAGAGCCGCTGTCGCGGCTGATTGAGGTGAGGGGGGGGCCGGGGCGGACCCCCTTCCCCGCCCCCCCCGCTATCCGTTCCCTCGGGAATGGCTCGGAGCCCACATCTCTGCAGAACCACGCTCCCTGCCTGGCGGGCTCTGATGCACAGCCCGTGAGGTTTTTACCCTTTCACAGAAGCACTCGAACAGAGCTGGTAATCGCTTTTACACCTTTTTTTCCAAACAGCTCAATGACACCCCGGAAGAAGTTAGAGGGTCTTGTAGCTGCTACCATCACTCCAATGACTCCGGATGGGTGAGCTGTCAAAATTGTACTGATTACTGTTTCCTTCTACCCTTATTTTCCTTCTTTCTTATTTGGAGGTGATCTGCTTGCTTTTTTTTTTTTTTTTTTTTTTTAAATCAGATCTTTGATGGGATTGGGGGAACTATTAAATTGGTCCCACTAGGACTAGAGTGAGATTCCCTTGTCTCTGCTTCCTTCTGTTGCTAGCACGTGCTGTGGGTCTGGGTTTGGAGAGTTTGGATCAGTCTCATATCCTTTTCTGTTGCTTTGTTAGGTGCAAATTAAATCACAGTACAGTTACATGTGCGGAGCATTGCAGCATTTTCATGTTTGTTAAGGAAAATTGCAGTCCTAGTTAAAAAGAGTTCTTGAGAGCTAGAAAATAATTGTCAGAATCTGAAGGCCTTTTAGACTTCTCTCTACCTTAGCTGTCATGCATGCAGTCATGTGTGTGTACATGTGCATGGAATTAGTCTAAACTTGAAGAAAATTGTGCTGCAAGGACAGCACAGTTTTGAGAATAACATGAAATTGAAACTTGAAATTCAGCTTTCTTCAGAGCAGGGGCGGCAAACAGAAGCAAAAAACACTGCATTTTGATGTTGCAAGACTGAGTTGTTTGGAGTCAGCAGAGAACCCTGAGCTCTCATGGGGGATGTGTCAGGATCTGTACACACTTGAGAGAGACAGTGGAGATTTGCTAGTACAGATCTCCAAAAGTGAACTTTACTTTAAGTGCTGAAAAACATGGCTCCATCCCAGTCAGGGAACTCATTCCATTGCAGTCACTGCTTTGATTCTTGCTTTAAAGGAAACTTATTTCTGATTTTATTTTTTATTATGACTCAGATTTATTGCAACATGGTATTTAGAGAGTGACCTGAGCCCTCTGCCTTAACTGCATGGTCCTTGTCAGATATGTTCTGGGGTGGCATCTATGGATTTTTGAGTTGTGTAAAACCAATCAAGGCATCAGAATTGACTTCCAGACCGCAGGGTTGGTCTGTATTTATGACAAGTGAAAACAACAGTGAAATATTACACACTAGTAAACAAAATAAATTTGTCTTGCAGAGAAGATAACCCAAGAATTCTATTTCCCCTGTTTACCAGGGAATGCTGTTGCTTTCTGTCTTGGTTTGAAAGACAGGTATCTGCTAAGGAAGGCAGGAGCCTCCCTTGGAATGGAAAATATGACCCCCTTCCCTCCGAATTTCTGTAATTTTGAAATTAAGGGGCTTTCAGGCAAAGAAATGGGAAAAGGAATAACAGTTCTTTACTAGTATATATGTATAGCAAGGCAAACAAACAGCAACAATGGTAACAACAACAAACAAGGCAGACAAACAACAACAACGGCAGCAACAACAAACAGAACCAGAAAACCCAGTGAACGGTCTCCTGCCGCTCTTTAGGCCCTTTCCCCCCGGTGCAGTTGCGGTCGCGGCCGCCAGGGGCGCTGGTGGCTCCCGGCCGGGCAGGGTGGGTGCGGTGACTCCCCATCGCCTGCAGGGGGCGCTGTGGGGCGGGGCTGGCCGTCCCTCCGCGCGGTGATGGCGGACGCAGCCGGCGAACAGGGATGGAAAGGGGGCTCTCTTTACGGACCCCCAGGGGCAGCCGATCCCGGTGCGCCCTCTGGATAGCAAAGAGAGCTGCGGCAGGGACCTCGGAGGCAGCAAGCCGGAACAGCAGGGCGAGCTCACCCGGGGCAGCAAGCAAGAGGCAGCAGAAACTCGGCGGCTGTAGCTGGAACTGCGAGGTGTTCCGGCAGGCAGGGGCTGCGGACTACGGTGTAGCGAATAACCCGGAACAGTGGCAGAGGAATGGCGGGGGGAGGGCGGGGTGGGCAGCAGCAGCCCAGATCCTGAACATGGCAGAGGGAAAGACTCCCTCGGAGGGGAAAGGGGCTCGGGGATCCAGGGGTTTCCCCTGAGACACCTGAGCAGATGGTGAAAGGGTCCTTTGTTTGGTGAGGTAGGGTAACAAGGTCCCAGTGTAACGGCTGGCTGCTCTGACGGGCAGAGCTCCACTCACGGTAGAAGGTGTCAGGAAAATTAATCCACAAACACCAGAGGTTTATGTCCAAAAAGGAGACAGAGGAGTCCTGTTACTTTATTCGAATAAAGGGAGAGGTCATGGGGCATTTCCCCTGGGGTCTCTCAAATTTTTGGAGGGTGCAGCCTCCTATTTATCCTAATTTCCCGACTGCATTTCCCTCTCTCTTTCCCCATTGGCTGAGGTGCTTGAGAGGTACAGACTTCCCAAAACACCTAAGACTCCCTTCTAATGTATAACCCCCCCTTTATTTTAATTCTTACGGAATTTATGGTTCTTCTCATTGTTTCTTTCATCTCTCAATATCCAATTTCATTTATCAACAGACCTAGAGTTTATTTGTAAAGACATATCTCTTTCTTTCCATGCATCAATCAGTGGAACCCTTCCCATTGTTTCTTTTATCTCTCAGTACTAGTTTTATCTTCCAGCAGGCCCACAGCTTGTTTGTAAAGACAAGTGCCTCATTCCTTTCAAAGACAGCAGAAGACAGAACCCCGCAGTGGTGGTGAATTCTTCCCACAGCGACTGCGACCTCCTTGCCCTCCGAATGCTGAGAGAGGAAAGAGGGAGCTAGGAGTTGCACCCAACCCCTTTTCCCCAGCCCAATTCTCGAGGTATCTCTGCCCCTCCACGAGAAACCCCCCAGCTAAAAGGGCAGCCAGCCGCACCCTTCCCCCCTTCCCGTAGAAACTTCTTTTGTCTCTTCTAAGTATCAGGTCGTTATTGTTTCTTAGCAACAAAAAATGGGAGACAATTCTTTAAGAGAAAGAAAAAAAAGGAGAACTCCTAAACCCCAACACTCTCCTCATCCTTTAATGAGAGAGAGAGGTCAAAGTCACATCCAGCGGGATGGCGTTTCACTCTCTGTATCCAGCAGTTATAACCATCCATCAGTTTAACCATTTGCCAGCACTTGCACAAATAAGTTTGTGCTCTCAAGAGGACTCCTGTTTCTCTCAAAAGAGAAAAAGGTTTTAGTTCTTCCTGTTCTCTCATATCTCCCTAAAAAAGTTCTTTGCTGTGAAAAAAAGTTTGGAACAGCAAACTACTTGTCAGGAGGAAGAGAAACTGGAAGAGAGAATTCAAGGCTGAGCTGCTACCTCAGATGTTAAATAAATGTCGAATGTTTCTTACCTCTGGGTAATCTGTGTTTGTACAAATGCAAGGCTTCAAAATATATGGGGTTTTTTTTGGTTTCTTAATCACTAAGTTTAAAATAACTGTGGGTGGGGACTTAATGGTTGCTGTGGTTCCTTTTATTGCAGACAAATTAACCTCCCAGTGATTCGTCAGTATGTGGATTATCTGGTAAATGAGCAGAATGTGAAGAACGTTTTTGGTAAGTGTTTTTTGACAGAAACTGCGTTACAGCCCTTTTGCCTGGATGGGAATCCTGTGATATCTTAACTGATAGGAGCTGTAGTGGGAGGGAATGTGGATGTGGGATCATCCTGACCATTTATATTCACTAGTGGAGAGAGTGCAAGAGGTACTTAAGGCATCTAGTTTTGCCCACACCCTATTTCTGTGAGGGATAAAATAAAGTACCTTCATAAGGTGACATTCCAGAGATGAATGGATAATGTGTTGACAGAGAAGACTGATCTGAATGATTCTTCCCAACTCCAAAATGTTACTTCTTGTCTTCAGTGAAACCTGTGTGTGTAGGTGAGGCCTCAGCCAGTGTGTTGTGTTTTGTTGTGTTGAAACAGTAAATGGCACAACAGGAGAAGGCCTGTCCCTTAGCATCCAGGAGAGGAAGCAGTTGGCAGAAGAATGGATGTGCCAGGGAAAAGACAAGTAAGTAACTGAGAGGGAATGGGGGATTCTAGATCTTGTGTTATAATGCCTGATTGCAAAACCAAGTTTGCTGATGCCTTTTTTTTTTTAGTATTTTGTTGTTGGGCTTTGTTCCCCAGCTCCTTTATCACAGAAGTATGTTTCTGTCACTGCCAGTTAGCTGATGTCTGTTTCTCCTGCTTAGAGAGCTTCTGAGAGTCCTCTTTGGTACACTGAGAAGTGGGGGAACGAGAAGGGGCTTGGAAAAGAAGGGCTGTGCAGTTTGCTTAGTCTTGAGAACAAATACAAATAAAGAGCATTTCTGAACCTTTTAATGTATTACATTATTTGGTGTGACTGAAGCTGAGGTGTCGAGTGCTTAACTGCTTCCCTAAAGAAGCAAAATTAGTGTCAGAAGAAAGAATTTAATCTGGATCTGCATCTGTGTATCCAACTGCAGCTTCATTCTCCCTTTCTTGTACCTGTCATAGTCTTGTATCCCTCACTTCTGCTTTTCTCTCGGATGCTGGGTCAGAGGATGTGCAGAGGAGGAGGTGTTTTGGGGGAGAAGAATAATGAGCAGAAATAAACTGGTGTGAAGGATCACAGCCTTCAGATCCATAGCCTTTATATCCATATCTTGTGGATTTAAAGGAGAAAAACAGCAATGGGGTTGATGGACTGGAACATGGAGGATTCCCTTGGCAGGAGCAGACAAGCAGTCAAAGGTGCTGCTGTGAGGTTGAACTCTTCTGGTAGGTTTGCAGAGAAATAGGTTTAGAAAGTAAAGATATACTTTGATTTCCTTTACTCTTCCCAGCCTCGCTTTTAAATTCTCAATATCTGAATTTCAATTTCCTAATAAAATGCTAAGATTCATCTCTCCTGACAGCCTTGCAAGTACAACAGCAAGAAGTCATATGTGATTGATGTTTACAAATATGTTTTTCTTCCATCACTGGCTGCTTGTCACTGTCAGCACTTTCCCCACGTTTTTGCTCATCAGGTCAACACAGGCTCAGCTCTTTTTTCGGTTCTTGTTCTGTGGCTACCTGGGCTGAAGCGAGTCATTTTGTGTATTGGGTTGACCCTGAGTTGATGGACAGTCTTTAAGACCAATTACGCTTCTCACAATTTACATATTTAAACTGCACAGAAAGGCGGGACTTCCCCTTTTTGTCGGAGCTCGCTTGCTGGGAGGTGGGGGGGCTCCGAGCCTCCCGGCCCCGCCGGGCTGGGCCGGGGCCACTGCCCCTTTCCCCCTTTCCCAACGCTGCGGCACGGACCCTGGGTCGCTGCGGGGGGACTGTCCCAGAACTGCAGGCAGCTAAAACCAGCCATGGACTGCTCACAGCTAAACCCATCCAGCGCGGCTTCTGGGGACAGGCGGGTCCCTCTCCTCTCCATGCGGAGCCGGCGGAGTCAACGGGAGCCGGCAGAGCCTCCTGTCTGCAGCCAGCACACTTCGTGCTGAACTGAAGAGGACACCACGCAGCCAGCAGCACAGAGGGAGCGAGGCTTTCTCCACCGTAAAGCCTGAACAAGAACACCCTTCAACATGGTGGCGTCAGAGTCAGAGAGAAAGAGAAGTGAGTCACGTGGGACGGAGCTGAGCATGGCGACGGGAGAAAAGAGGGCGGTGCCGCGATTCTGGCGCGCAGCTTAAAAGAAACCTTCTTGCATGCCGTGGTAAGAAACTGTAATACCACAAACTGTTTGTCTCTTTAATCCATTTGAAGAACATGGGGGGATGGAGAATCCTCGTGTGACCTATGAAGATTATGAAGAGTGCCTATGCCAGGCTATATAGAAGTAGTTAAGAGGCTGTTAGAGACTTGTGGCGAAGAAAAAGCCTTTGTGTGCAGGCCAAAATAACTTATCCTTAAAAAGATGAATAACCCCATGTGATAGTCCATGTTTTGTAGTGTGAAGGAACTGTGAGATTTTTCATGGGAGAGATGTTCTACACACAGCAGATTGATTGTTTCCGGGCAGATCTGCTGTTAGTGGCAGTTTGGGAACCACGTGCAACTGAAGGAAAACCCTTTTTTCCTTAAGCATAAGAGAGAGACTTTTCAAGAACTGCAACACTGACTAACATCCCATGTTCTGTTATTCCTTGTGTGACCTGGGTAAAAGGAGAGAAGTGCTGGGGGGGGGGGGGGGATTGCTTTAATTTTGTTTTGTTATTTTCTCTTTACTTTTAATTCTATTAGTAATAAAACTCTTTCATTGTACTGCAACTGTTTAAGGTTTGTGCCTGCTTTGCTTTTTCTCCTAATTCTTATCTCACAGAAGGAAAATAAGTAAGTAATGAATATTTTGAACCAAGACCACTACATTTAATTGGTGTTTCCGCCCGGTTTCAAACTCAACCCGCCACATTAAATGGTGGAGAATGCGGGCAATTAATGAGCGCTGTGAGATGAAGATTAATTAGGAGAAAATAATAAGCAGAGCAAGTATAAAGTTATAAAATTAAGTAGAATAATAGAAGAAATTTGCTTTGTAGTAGTGGTAAAAAATCTAGGGGTGGAGGTTTATGTAATTTGTTTTCTTTTAGCTCTGGTTTTTGCTATTTTAAGTAACTTTTGGATATGTAAATTTTAAGAAGCGAGGGGTGGAATGTATTGGGTTGACCCTGAGTTGATGGACAGTCTTTAAGACCAATTATGCTTCTCGCAATTTACATATTTAAACTGCACAGAAAGGCGGGACTTCCCCTTTTTGTCGGAGCTCGCTTGCTGGGAGGTGGGGGGGCTCCAAGCCTCCCGGCCCCGCTGGGCCGGGCCGGGGCCACTGCCCCTTTCCCCCTTTCCCAACGCTGCGGCACGGACCCTGGGTCGCTGCGGGGGGACTGTCCCAGAGCCGCAGGCAGCTAAAACCAGCCATGGACTGCTCACAGCTAAACCCATCCAGCGCGGCTTCTGGGGACAGGCGGGTCCCTCTCCTCTCCATGCGGAGCCGGCGGAGTCAACGGGAGCTGGCAGAGCCTCCTGTCTGCAGCCAGCACACTTCGTGCTGAACTGAAGAGGACACCACGCAGCCAGCAGCACAGAGGGAGCGAGGCTTTCCCCACCGTAAAGCCTGAACAAGAACACCCTTCAACATGGCGGCGTCAGAGTCAGAGAGAAAGAGAAGTGAGTCACGTGGGACAGAGCTGAGCATGGCGACGGGAGAAAAGAGGGCGGTGCCGCGATTCTGGCGCGCAGCTTAAAAGAAACCTTCTTGCATGCCGTGGTAAGAAACTGTAATACCACAAACTGTTTGTCTCTTTAATCCATTTGAAGAACATGGGGGGATGGAGAATCCTCGTGTGGCCTGTGAAGATTATGGAGAGTGCCGATGCCAGGCTATATAGAAGTAGTAAGAGACTGTTAAGAGACTTGTGGCGAAGAAAAGCCTTTGTGTGCAGGCCAAAATAACTTATCCTTAAAAAGATGAATAACCCCATGTGATGGTCCATGTTTTGTAGTGTGAAGGAACTGTGAGATTTTTTCATGGGAGAGATGTTCTACACACAGCAGATTGATTGTTTCCGGGCAGATCTGCTGTTAGTGGCAGCTTGGGAACCACGTGCAACTGAAGGAAAACCCTTTTTTCCTTAAGCATAAGAGAGAGACTTTTCAAGAACTGCAACACTGACTAACATCCCATGTTCTGTTATTCCTTGTGTGAGCTGGGTAAAAGGAGAGAAGTGCTGGGGGGGGGGGGGGGGATTTGCTTTAATTTTGTTTTGTTATTTTCTCTTTACTTTTAATTCTATTAGTAATAAAACTCTTTCATTGTACTGCAACTGTTTAAGGTTTGTGCCTGCTTTGCTTTTTCTCCTAATTCTTATCTCACAGAAGGAAAATAAGTAAGTAATGAATATTTTGAACCAAAACCACTACATTTAATTGGTGTTTCCGCCCGGTTTCGAACTCAACCCGCTACATTTTGGCAGCCTGGTAGTTTTTCCACCATCACTGAAACCTCCCCAAAATCTTCTGAATTTGTTTTTTTATGTGCAGATTGGACCATGTGATCATTCATGTGGGAGCACTGAATCTACCAGAGTGCCAAGAACTGGTGTGTATATGATATTTTTCACCCTGTGTGTGATAAATAGAGGAAGATGTACCCTCAGATGCTTTCCATGCTGTCTTTTATAGGCAAGACATGCAGCAGTCATAGGTGCTGGTGGCATTGCTGTCATAGCCCCCTTCTTCTTCAAACCCACAAACAAAGGTGAGTAGATGTGATTGCTAAGGCCTTTTTATTGCCCTCCCAACCTTCATAATAGATAAAGGATTAATGCCATCTACTTTCTTTGGAAAATATTCTGATGATAATGTTTGCACAACTGTAATGGAAAAGCAAAACCTGCAAGAAGCATTTTTTAAAGATGATAGATAGCAGAATTGTCCTGGTAAGAAGTGGGAAGGATGTCTTTTGGGATGTATTTTGTTACCATTTTGTAAAAAGAAGAGTTGCTTTTGGAAAGAATAGTCTAGTTAACTAGTCTGTGTTCTGAATCGATAGTTTGGGGTTCATGTTTGATCTGGGCCACACTAGGAAGCAGCTGGTTCCATGCTGACCCTTGCTGGGCACTGACCTAGTTGAGGAACTGCTGATACACAGTTGTGGCTCTTGTTACTGAGGTGATCGGGTTTGGTTCTGTCTAAGGTTACCTCAAAACTGAAAACTGAGTATTTTGTCCTTAAGATCCTGACAATAACAAAAAAGAACCACATGAAGTGGAGGTTTGTAAAAGAAATATTAGAAGTTGTCTGAATGAATTCTGAATGGAAATGTTCATATGAAAGCACCAGAAGAAACCAGAGTAAGTTGCCAGAATGGCTGATAGTGACAGCCAGGACACAATCAGTGGCAATCAGACTGGTACTCACAGAGGAACAGCACAAAAGTCAGCAGAAACCTCGCTGAGAGTAGGGTGGCAGTGGTTTTTGCCATTCTTCTTCCTTCTGTGTCAATGAGAAAAAAGATCTGTGAAGGATGCAATGAGCAAGATTCTTGGGAAGAATGTCAACCATAACAACTCTTTGATTCCTAAAATGGTGCAAAAAAAGTTGTCCAAAACCTGGTTCATTATCCTCACCAAGGAATACCCCAGGGAGGTGAACATGAACTTGATCCCTTGTCCTCTGTTACACACAAGTGATCCTGCTGAGACTACTTGGCACACAGGTCTGGCACATGTGAGAGCATGCCTGAGTTACACTTGTAAGAATGAGTGTGAGCTACTCAAATGGGTTTGGTTTAAAAGAAGTATTGTCTTTGCCTTTCTTAAGGTCTTCCCCTGATTTATGTCACATTTAATGTTTTATGACATGTGAAGGGTTTTGTATGACTTGCTGTGTGTGGTGCCCAAGCTGAGACTTCTCCACAGCCCCTGTGCTGTGAATCTGAACTGTGTCTCCCTATGGATAGCCTCCTTCTCTTACGGGATACCTGATGGTTTCCTTCTAGATGAGCTGGTTGCTTTCTTACAGAAGATTGCATCTGAAGCCCCTGAGGTTCCATTTTATTACTATCACATTCCTCCTCTGACGGGTGTGAAGAGTAAGTACAGAGTACAGATCTTTGGTTATTTGCTCTGGACAGCAGGTTATATGGTGTTTCTGAATGCATGGATTTATATTTAGTCTTCAAGGTGTTGTTGCCAGTTCATTCCTAAAATTTTTCTGATCTGGTAAAAGAGTCTTACTTTTTGTTGTCTTAGTCATTGTTTTAGAGCCGTATAGTTTAATAGGCTTAGGCTGAAAGTGAACAACTTGTAAAATATGAAGTCTTTCTCTCGGGGGCAAGGCAGGGAACTCTTCCAGAACAGGCCTGCATTCCCTCATATGAGATTGCTGTTCTGTACAGTTCGTGTGGAAGAGCTGCTGGATGGGATAAAAGCACAGATCCCCAACTTCCAGGGTGTGAAGTTCAGTGACACGGACCTGCTGGACCTGGCACAGTGCATAAACAAGAATGAAACAGGGGAGTTTGAATTTCTTTATGGGGTGGATGAGGTAAGAAGCTTCTCTTAAAAGTAATTTCTTCTTAAGGCACTCTCTTGCTTCAGCCTTGGGGAAGAAGTAACCCTGGACACTCAGTGCAAGGCAGTTTCACTGCTTCCTCCTACTACCCCTTTTTTGCCTTGATTTTATTACATGAAATAAAATTTTTTTTCTTTTTTTTCTCCCTCCACCCCAAACTAGCAACTGTTGGGTGCACTGGCAGTAGGGGCAAATGGAGCAGTTGGAAGGTCAGTATGGCTTGGACTCCTTCGCCTCACACATCCACTGTGCTGTTTTATCTTCCACTATTTGCATAGTATTTCCCTGACCGTCTTCAGTCATGGCAATGGAGGATTTTGCAGGATAGGGATGTAGAGAGGCAAACAGACACATAATCTAGCCCCAGTCCTAGTGATGGGACAGTCATATAACCCAGGATCCCCGAGTATGTTCCTTTGAGTAATTACTGCTGTGGTTTCTAAGCTGATACAAAGGTTTCAATGCATTTTTTATCCTCATGGCAACTTTGGAAGTAGGTAATCACTTCTATCTTCATTGGGTAAGGAACCAAAACCCAGAGAGGTTAAAATTGTTAGTTCACATGAGCAGTGTGTGAGGAAAAGAGCTGTGCTGAGTTTAATTTCTAATTTATCTGCCCCTCATATCAGGCTGATTGGATGAATTACTGTGTGATATCTGTGTTCTCTCTAGGCAATCCATTAAATAAACAAGCAGCTGGAAAACTAAGTGATTGACTTTCCTTATTGCCTGATGATATCTTTTTATTTTTAATTTTGAAAAGCAGTTCCATTTGGAAAGAACTGGGAAGAGAAATCTGTTCTCTAAATCTTCCATGGAGCTTGGCATACTTCAGATGCTTGACAGTAGATTGCACCACACATAGATTGCACGGATTTTTCTCATAATAATGACAATATCAACAGCAAAAGCCTGTGGTCATTTCTTTTGTTTCACTGGTTTTAAGTTCCTCCTTTGCATTTACCAATTCTATTTTTGGTTTGGTTTTTTGACAGTACATACAACTATTTGGGCCGACAAACCAATCTGATGTTGCAAGCCTTTGCAAAGCCAGACCTTGCCTTGGCACAGAAGTATCAGGTAAAGCATCTTCCTGGGCCTCACTGGGAGCAACCTGCTTCCTCTTTGAGCTTTTCTGTGGCTGTCCTCCATATGGTTCTGTCATCCTTTCTGAGACAGGTTTATTAAAGAAAAATTCTTTCATCTTCAACCCCGCTTTTTGTTATTCATCCCTCCTCACTTTTTTGACCATTCCTTATTACCTTTTAACCAAGACCTGCCTCACTTACCTTTCAACTCTAATCTCATCCATGCAAGTGGGCAACGGTCTGGCCTTTTTACTGGAACAAACCCACAGTGGCCAAGCCCCTTGACTAGGAATATTCTGGGAATAGCCTATGTGATGTAGGGCAGAAAGCTGTCCCAAATCAGCTCTGCCTTCTCCCCTTTTGGTCTTGGGCAGTTTGAAGATTTGTGAGGAGTTCTGAGCCATCAGTATACAATCTGTACCCAATGTTTTTATGGAACATTTGTGGTATCCCTCCCCTATTCCACTGGAATTCAATTAGTATTTCCCAGAGACTGGCTAGGTGGCCAAGGGCTTTTCTCAAAGCTGTGCAACAGTTATATCAGATATAAATATAGTAGCTTTAGATGCTTTTACACTTTCAAATTTGAGGGTGTTAATAAATTACTATCGGTCTTTTCTAGTTTCTCACTGGGGAATTTCTCAACTTTGTCATCAAACTGGGTAAGTAAACAGGGTAAACACTGCCTGTTTTCCTCATTATGTCTAAAAGTGCAAACTTGGTGCTCCTCAAACTCTCATATAGCTGTACTCTTAGAACTTCCTTCCTGAAAGATACTGCAGTGAAAAACTGTTGCATCTGCTGTTTCCCAATTTAGTAGCAGTTGGGAGCTGAACAAAGGGAGCTGACCAAGCATCCCTGACAGATTCCACTCTCCCTTCCTTCCTTCTGCTGTGAAATCTCACAGATTTAAAACTGTGACTCTGTGATTTACCCTTGTTCTTATCCTGACTCTTTCTGTGGGTTGGTTTTTTTGTTAGGTTTTTTTCCTTCCACCGCCAAAAGCTCATTTCTAGCTTTATTGCTACAGTAATTTTTCTGAAATGGTGGTGCCCAAGTAGAAGAACAGTTCTGATATTTCTCTCTCCTGCCTTGCTGTAATTTAACAGGAATATTGTTGAAGGCTGTACAAGGCCAAAACATTTTAAAAAACCATGATTTCTAGAAACAAAATCAAGTTTAAATATAAAGAGCAATTAAAACCAACAGAGTGGTGTCGGAGACTGAAACAGACAGGAAATGTTTAAATTAAATTCTATCAGACATTTAATGAAGAGAGCTGTTTGTTTGCGGTACATATGCAAGCCCTGATGAATCTTGCCGAGCTTTAGAGCCTGGTTGTATTTCTTGAGTTCAAAGTCAGAGGAATTGCGTTGTTTTTTAGCCTTATAGATAAAGAGGGAAACACTAAATTTCCAGAAGTACATAAGGAGTCATGATCTATAGACAGAGGGCAGGATGTCGTCACTGCCAAGGCTTGGCTCTGTGTGAGTCTGAATTGGGGGATTCCTACATAGGAATAAGTTTAGTAAGTAGGTGTAATTTTTACTGCAGTGTCATTCCTGTCTGCAAGCACAGTTACCTCTTTTAAATTACACTGCTCTTGCTTCCAAGAAGTGCTTGAAGCCTGGTTGATGCTGGATTACACAGAAAATCTATGCTGGTGCTTTTTTGGACACCTGTATTGAGGCTGCTTTAAGGAAAGTGGTCTGCAAATGTCCTGATTTTGCTTTTGTCTGCCCAGGTTTTGGTGTTGCACAGACTAAAGCTGTAATGACTTTTGTTTCTGGCATTCCCATGGGACCTCCACGGCTTCCGCTTGTTGATGCCTCCAGTGAGTTCATCGTCAAGGCCAAAGCCAAGCTGGACAGCATTGTGTGGCCTGATGGTGACTGATCATAGTGTCATGGAATCACTAAGGTTGAGAAAGACGTCTAAGATCATCAGGTCCAACCACTAACCTGACACTCCCGGGTTCACCACTAAGCCACATCCCCAAATGCCACATCTATGATGTTGACTTCCATGTAGATCTGGAGGTTCCTTTTCTGGTATTCTCTGCCATGTGGCACATCCCCCACATGATGGGCTAGGATTTCTTTCAGGGAAATGGCAATGTGCCCAAGCCCCTTCCTGTTAGGGCTGCCTTTGCTGGAGCACATGTAGCCTGACATTTTACACTGCTCTCCTGGAGTGCTGCAAATTCCAGGACTGACTGGGATTGTTTAATAAAAAAATAGCAAATTTTTCCCAGTTGGAGGAGAGAGCTGATGACTTTTGCATAGAAAGGAGGAAGATCTGTCTCTACCCCCTCTCAGCTGGATGGTGTTTTGTCCTCTCCATGAGGACATTGTGGGTTTAAACAACAGTATGACAACATCAGGTTGCTCAGGCTGGTATCTGTTCATCAGAATCACTGGGACATTGTCTGTGTGTGTAAAATCCTGCTTCTGTCTGATTTCTGTGTTTATACAGCTTAATGCAAAATTTAAAAAAGAAACCCCTTTTGTAACAGCAAGCTTTGGATCGCTAATAAGCAGGTATTTCTCCATTTTTTTCTTTAGGACAGAAACAAAGCCACGATTGAGCTGTGCACCTCCATGTGGCAGTGCAGAATGCTGTCATGCAGGTTAGGAAGGCATAGAATCATAAGAAACCTAGAATGGTTTGGGATGGAAGGGACCTAAAAATCATTCAATTTCCATCCACACCTTGCACTGTCCCAAGTTGCTCCAAGCCCCATCCAGCCTGGTCTTGGACACTTCAGGGATGGGGCAGCCACAGCTTCTCTGGGCAGCCTGTGCCAGTGCCTCACCACCCTCACAGGGAAGAACTTCTTCCCAATATCCCATCTGACTCTGCCCTCTGGCAACGGGACGCCATTCCCCCTTGTCATGTCACTTCAGGCCTTGCCCCAAGTCCCTCTCCAGCTCTCTTGGAGCTCCTTTAGGCACTGCAAGGGGCTGTAAGGTCTCCCCTGCACCTTCTCCAAGCTGAATACCCCCAGGTCTCCCAGTCTTGTCTACAGAGCAGAGGGGCTCCTTTGGAGGAGCTTCAAGGCCTTCTCTGGACTCACTCCAGCAGCTCTGTGTCCTGATGTTGGGGGCCACAGAGCTGGAGGCAGCTCTGCAGGTGGGGTCTCACCAGAGCAAGTCACCTGTTGTCAGATTAAAAGGTGCATTTTTTTATGTCCTGGGCTGAACCTCTTGCTGGCTGATGGTCCCTATGGCTGACACATGAGGGGTCTCATGCCCTGACTGTTCCTCATGAAAAGAATGATTGCAGGGGGGCTGGAAGGAGGGAAGAGAGATCCAGTATGTACAGAGGCACTTGGGTGGTTTTGCCACAACCAGTGGCGCCATGGATGACAACAACAGAATTGTGATGGATGGCATCCAGAATTTCACTTTCAAAATTCTTCAGAGGTAAGGCCTCTCTCTCTTCTTGGATCTGGATACAAAAGTCCAGGACATTTCCAAAATCTCCAAAAATCAGCCTCTTCTGCTCCACACCTATACTTTGCCTCACTTTATGCTTTTCCCTTACCCAAAGGAAAAACTGCCTAAGAACAGGTCATCGTTTGTATTTTTTCCTGGCACAGCACAACTCATCCCCGCATCCACCCCAGTGGAACACCCAGCACTTCTGAAAACATGGTGTGTATTTGTACTGAAATCCAGCCTTACACACTTTGTGTTACATTCAACCCCTCTGGAAAATAAAGAGCCTAGCGCAAGGATGACAAGTCACAGGAAGCACACTTACCCTCTGTAATTCCTGATCCCGCTCCAGACGGTACATGAAATCACTTTTCAGATCCATGCTTATTTGCTCCGGAGTGAGCTGGAAGTGTAAGACGTTATTTGGAGGCTTTTTGACCCCTCTTCTTATCTACATCGTAACTTCAGTATCAGATCAGTCACACCAACATCATGATCCCAAATATCCGTAAAGGATCGTTTCCTACATAACTCCCTGAAATCAGTTATGCCTCTGAGCTGTTTTATTTCATTCATTCCAGCGTATTAAACATTCATCTCCAAAGAAGTCTCTCAGACCGAAAACACTGAAGAAGAACGATTGTTTAAACACTTTGACTGCTTGAGAAACATACTCGATTCAGCAGGAAGCCAACAAGATGATGGTTTGGACAGGAGCGCGATCACGGGGCGCTGGAGGAGAGGGATGGAGGGCAGAGGGAATGCGCCCGGCACCTCCCGGATGCCTCCCGGCCGCCGTTCGGCCGCGCGCAGGCGCTGCCGGGTGGTGCTGCCGCGGGCCCGGCGCCGGCTGGAGCGGAGGGTCCTGCTCCGGTGCCCCCGGCCCGGCCATGGGGGACGTGAAGAACTACCTGTACGCCTGGTGCGGCAGGAGGAGGGTGATGCCGGTCTACGAGATTCGCGCCGCCGGCGGCCGTGGCCGGCAGACCTTCCTCTGCGAGGTGCGGGCCTGCTCCATCGGGGGAGCGGGCTGGGCGCCCTGTGGGGGGCTGGGAGCCTTGAGGGGGACTTCGGGCTGTGCCGCGGGTCTGGGGACACAGAGGAGGACTGGGGTCCTCCGGGGCCCTGGACGGACCCTGGCGGGCTCTGAGCGTCTTGCCAGGGTTTGTCGGGGATCTGAGGGCCCTGAGTGGGTCTGGGGGCCTGCCGGGGGCCTGCCGGGGCCCTGCCGGGCGTGTGGGGGCTGTGCTGGGGGGCTTGGAGGCCGTGACGAGAGCATGGGCTGTGCCAGAGGGAACTTGGACCGTGCCGCGAGTCTTGGGTCACTGCCGGGAGGGACCTGGAGCTCTGCCGGGGGTCTGAGGACCCTGTTAAAGGGAATGTGGGGCCCTGCCGGGGGTCTGAGGTTCGTGATGGGGTCTGGGCTGTTCCAGGGGTTTCGGGGTGCTGCTGAGGACCCTGCCGGGTCGGACCCGAGGCTCTGCCGCTGGGAACGTGGGATCGGTGCCGGGGGTCTGGGAGCAGGTCTGGCGGCTCTGTCAGAGGGAACCTGCTGCCCTGTTGGGGGTGCTGCCGGGGTCTTCTGCCAGAAGGAACCTGGGATCCGCACCGGGGGTCTGGGGTCCTGTCCGCGGTCTGGGCCCTGCCCGGGCTGGGTGGGCGTCACTGGAAGCCGAGGGCTCAGGGAGGGCTGGGCTGCTTTGAGCCAGAGTGTCCTGGCTGCGCGTGCGCACTGTGAAATGAGTGAAAGGAGGGAAGAAGCCGGAACGATGTTCTTACAGGAAAAACGGGTCGGTTTATTTACGGGTGGTGTGTGTCTCTGCATCGTGTGTGACCTTTCTTGCAGTTAAAATAGTTGTTGAGGGGTGCTGTATGTCACCTCTGCCAAGGGCTTTGGCCCACTCTTGAACTTCAGATGAAATGTATTAAAGAATTCTTGTTGGAATGGTTGCTACTCTGCACTGCTCTAATACTCCTTTACTCCTTTCTCTAGATATTGGGGATGTGGGAGCTGTGAATTCAGGTTGGCTCTGACAAGTAGCTGGCACTAAGTGTGAGGCCATGTGCAGAACAGATCAGTTCATGAGTGATGCCATGGATCTGTGTCGCTGTAGTACCAAGACGGCGCAAAGAATGACACGGATTCAGGATCAGATTCAAAGGCCAGAAAATGGCTATATTTAATTATATAATTCAGCTTATATAGCTTTGTTCGCAAGGGTTGCATAAAACCATTGGATGCTTGACCATCTGCCTCCCAGAGGGATTGGCTGAACGGCATAACATCCCTTTCCAAAATATTTTTCCCAGTGTGGAAAACAGAGTCACAAACAGCCTGCACCTGTGAGATAGTTTACAGAAACTCAAATGGTTTTCCTAGCTGGTTAGTGTGAGAAGGGAGACTTTCACAGGCGGCTGTAAAAATAGGAAAATTGCTCTGCCACCTCTCTTAGCATCTACAGATCTGCGTCTTAAATTTGTCATTTTACCCTTCTCTTCCCTGTTTGTCTTCCATGTCAGTAAGAAAACTAAGAAACACAGTGGCATTAAAGCAGTTTTCAAGGTATTATAACTGGTTGAGCAATACTAGGATGGAATGGTTGTATGAATAGATATATTCACAGAATCATGGTTTGGGCTGGAAGGGACCTTAAAGCTCATCCAGTTCCACCCCCTGCCATGGATACCTTCCACTATCCCAGCTTGCTCCAAGCCCCATCCAACCTGGCCTTGGACACTTCCAGGGATCCAGGGGCAGCCACAGCTTCTCTGGGCAATCTGTGCCAGGGCTTCCCCACCCTCACACGGAACGATTTCTTCCTTATATCCCATCTAACCCTGCCCTCTGTCAGTGTGAAGCCACTCCCCCCTGTTCTGTCACTCCATGCTTTTTGTAAAAAGTCACACTATACATATATATTGTATATTATACAAGTAGTGTTGTACTCGTTTTGATATGTTGATGCCCCATGATTATCCATGGAGGCTTAACAGGTGAAAGGATCAGTCTCATTGAAGCATCTCTCTCACTGATTTTTGCAGCTTGGTAGGATGGCTGTGAATCCAGTATGGTTACTGTATGGTTCGAGGTACCATTGTCCAGGGCGTAGAATTGCTGTGCTAAAGTAAAAAAAAATCAGAAATAAATCACATCTATGTTGCAAGAGCATGGAGCTATGGCTGAGTGGACCCAAGTCACTCCTGTCCTTGTTATCCAAGGGTTTGGTATTTAAGTTGAGGAAAGTGATCTTGGGCAGAGTTTGCTGCTGTGTGTGTTGCCAGGTTCCCTTCCTACATTGATTTTTCTTCTTCCACGAGGTTTTGGGAAGCACTTGTGCTCTGAGGGCAGAAGTTCTCAGAATGTGGGGGTTTGCTTTTCAATACCTACAGAAATATGTAGCTATATATAATGATATGTAACAATATTTAGTAATATTATTTCTCCTGTACTTAGCAGCAGCCAGGATTTGGTGTTCCAGTTGGTGTTGCTGGTCTCCAAACCCCTTTCAGCTGCACATGCCAGAGCTGTGTGTTGTTCCTTGCAGGTCCGAGTGGAAGGCTTCAACTATGTCGGCATGGGCAACTCTACCAACAAGAAGGATGCGCAGAGCAACGCTGCCCGAGACTTCATCAACTACTTAGTGCGGGTGAATGAAATGAAGAAGGATGAAATTCCTGCTTTTGGAGTAAGTTGCTCTTTCTCCTTTCTAAAGACTACTCTGTCATTGTGGTGCCATGCTCTTGATTGTGTTTCATCCCTGGAGTTCAGTCTGGTGCCCCTGTGCAGTGATGAATGTGAGGGACTTCTTGCACTGCTGGAAGGCTGAGGCCCATACAGAATATCATGGACTCATGGAATCATTTAGGTTGGAAAAGACCTTTGAGATTATCAAGCCCAACTGAATGTTGTAGGATGATCTGGGAAATACAGCTGTGTGTTGGGCTGCAAAGCTGATGAGGCTGGAAAGAATTCAGTCCCTGTGACGTGCAGTCTGGCTTTAAAAGTGCTGAGTACTCACACCTGACACTGTAAAGTTTTAGAGCCATGTTATAATACATATAAAATATATATAATCCTGTGTGCTTTAAAAGAAAAACAACAAAAACAAACCCAAAAATAATAATCACAGGTATATCAAACCAGACATTGAAAATCTGGCATTTTCAAAACCATAATTGCTTCAGCTGTGTAACAGGATCACTGCTTTTTATCATGTTTTGTGAACACTCAGCAGTGACTATCACTTAAAGGCTGAGGAAGAGGAGGTTAACTCTGTCATTACAGCAAGTTTAGTGAGAAAGTAAATACAGCATGAAGTTATGTGTTAACCTGTTGAGAGGGAAGAATCTTCTTCTAGTGCTCCATTAAGGATATATGAATTTTCTCAGTGGAAGCAGCCTCCCTGCCTCATCAGCCTAGGTGAAACCCAATGGGAACAGGACTGCTATTTTGGTTTTGCTGTGCCAGTCAGTTTCATGGCAGTTCAGTGTCTGAATATTCACAGTTGTGTTACTATTGGGGTTGCTACTGGGTAGTAACTATTGCCTATTTACTGGGGATAACTGTTGCCTGAGGTCTTTAAACTGCTTGAATAGTTCCTAGCTAAATAGTAAAATGACCTATTATGTACTGATGTGCTGAGGTTTTCCTTCATTTCCTTCCCTAGCCAGCAGCAGGTGATATCCCCACTGGAGGACAGGAAGCAGCTAGAGATGTCACTGGTTCCAGTTCAGCTTCAGGGGGACCCCTTCCTCCACATTTGCTTTTAAAAAGTGAAGTAGGTAAGACTGAAAACTGTAATTTCTGTGTATCTGAATGTGTTTTGGTGGTGATTTCTCCCCCAAATTGCATCACTCTGCAGACAGGACACTGAAGTCATAGTTTTGAGGCAGCAGTGTGGATGACTGCATGAGATCTGAAGGTCATGGCCTGTCAAAATGGCCAGACAATGCCTCTCTGCTGCTAAGAACATGTTTTGGGGAGTTATTTTGTGGGTTTTTTTTTCTGTGTGGTAGGCAACAGACCAGGTGCCGCACCTGGAAACTGTGGCAGTCATGGAGCTCAGTGGGATCGGGGTGCAAACTTGCAAGATTATTATTCAAGGAAAGAGGAGCAAGAAGTGCAGGAGGTAAGTCATGCAGTGGAATTCTCCTTTAGTTCTTAAATAGGTATCTTTTGTTCCCTTTAATTTGTTATTTGCATTTATAACCAAGCTTGCAGTTTTCTTTTGATATTTTGCTGTTAGTTTAAGCTGCAGATTTACTTGTTGACTTTTAATAAAGGTAATTTGTTTAAGCTAGGAACAAATAAATTGCTCTGGATAGTCTGAACATCCAGGACTCTGTACAGACATTTTATTCTGAAAATAAGGAATTACTGTGGACTTTTTAGCATTTTCTGTGATGTCCTAATTATTTTATAGCATGTAGGTGTGTTACTTTAAAGACTTGTAATAATCTTTAAACTGGTAAATGATACTCTTTTTTTTTTTCCATATTAGACCTCAGAGTCAGAAGTGGACTTAAATGCCGATCTTCATGGGGGTTGGACCTTGGAAAATGCCAAGGCACGTCTGAATCAGTTTTTCCAAAAGGAGAAGATCCAGGAAGAATATAAATACATTGAAATGGGGCCTGATCACAACAGGTTTGGTAGTTTTAGTCACCATCTGTGTCTGAAGGGTTCAAAATATTTTTGGTGACAGTGGCTCTTCACACTTACTTGCCGTGCTCCATAGAGCCATAGTGTTCTTTCCCAGGACCAAAAACATCCCTAAATATTGATATGGGGGTGAGGAGTCTCAGTGCCAAGATCTGAGGGACTGAAGAGATTTCTGAGAAATTCTGGATATGCAGCTTTTAAACTGATTTCTGTCCTCTAGTCCTCTAGCTGGGGTGTTAGTTTGAATGAAAAGAGAGCTCAAGTGTTTGTGGTAATTGTTCTGTGACTGTTGTTGCCTTTGTGCATTTTAAGTAAATCTTAAATTTGCTTATGCAGCAACGTGCTTTAAGGACATTTTATTTTTCTTTTTTATTATATTATATATATGTTATTATATTATATATATTTATTATAACTAACTTTCTTGGCAATGGAATCATCTTTTGAAAAAAACAGTTCGGCAGAATCTTCCCAAAGGAGTTCTGAGAGTCTTAAGTTTCAGTTAAGACCAGCTGGATATCACTCTTTTTTGACTTTTAGCCATTCCACCAGAAGCATGTGTTTCTCCCAAATGAAAATAGCTCATAACAGATTGTCCATAAAGAATTGATTGTTTTTATTATTTTATCCCTATTAGGAACAGTATTTACAAATCATCCAGATGTTAGGACATTGAATTATTTCTGGTAAAATATAATGATGTTTTGTGGCCGGACACAATGGTGTGCTGCTGCTGCTGGATTCTCCTGGCTGGGTTTGGGGTTGGGCATTTTTGTGTTATATAAACTTGTGTTCTATGAAAGTTAATATTTTTAGAAAGACAAGAGAATTTTCTTATTACAGCCTTTCATGAGAGTCTCTCTTGCAGGACTTATGGTATTCTTTTGTTATTGAGTCTTCCAGTCATTTGGAACATCTAAAAGATGTGTATTGGTGCAGAAAGTTGTAAATTCTCATTTAAAACCTGTCTTCAAGTCACTTCATCTCAATTTATGTCTCTCAGGCAAGGCCATTTCCTTCACTTAAGTGAGTGACATAAAAAGTTAGTTTGTACAGTACTAGCAATTTAAATTATGCTTGTTGCAGGTGTAGCTTCTGAACATTTCTTGTATCTTGTAGCTTAGGGAATATTTGTGTAGCTCATTTTTGTTACACCTGCTGCAGCATTAAACCCTATGTATTTAAATTTATCTAGTCTTGAGCAGAAGGAAATGATACAGATGACAGTATGTTTCTCAGCCTGGTTATTGTTCTTCTGGAGTGCATTTCAGAGTTTCCTATATACTCTTTGTTCAGGGAAGCTTGTGTGGATTGCCCTGGATGGAATGGCAGAATGGGCTATTCACTACCTGCTGCAACAGATCAAATAGGCATGAAACAATCCTATTGTGTTGTAGGGCTCACTGAGGGACTGTTGGGAGACTGTTTGATTTAATCCTTTTGGAGTGTGTAACAGGAGAGGGATGTTTTTGGAGCTTTGAGGACATAATATAGTTTAGGTTGTTGGGTTTTTTTAAAGAAATACCGGTTTTATGAATCTTGCCAATCTGTTTTGGGGGTTTTTTGAGGTAATGATCAGAGATATAGGTTATAACAGATATGTTAGCCATGCTCTCAGAGGTTTGTGGTCAATTAATCATACTCATGGTCTAAGAACTTAGTAATAGCTGGAAAATTTTAATTTGGAAACTTTAATTAGACATTTAATTAATTTAATTATATATTGTAAATATAAAGATGGCTCTCCTAAAACACAAAGCATGAGCTCATATTAAGGGATGGGATGTGGCTTTTCTGTTTTGGGATGCCTGTGCCTCCTGTTCCTGCTGAAGAGTGGCACCAAAGACCTGTGCCTGCTCACACATGGGCTGCTGAGGCTGGACTAGGGAATCATGGGATTCTGTTGCAAACTGATTTCTGGTGTTGCTGTTCTCCCCTCAGGTGGTGGAGAATGAGATTGAATGCTGACTGTAGGCCTGGCTGAGAAACATACTGTCATCGGTGTCTTAGGTGGCTGTTGTGTCCCTGAGAGCCAGTGGCCTTTGACCCCTGAAGCCACTGTGCCTGAAGGTCAGTTTACTGGTAGCACAGGAAGGAGGTCTAACCTGAAATTTAAGTCACTCCTTTAACCTTTTTTATTGTTTGTTTGCAGCAAAAAATGAAGGACACAGCCTCCTGTGCAAGGCACAGCCTCCTGCTGTGCAAATGCCAAGGCCTAGTTTCCAAAGAGGATCTCAGTCCAATAAACTCCAGTCATGCGCCTTGAGTCACATTTGCCAGTTTAAATCCTGTCTTACAAGAACTTGGCTTGAATATTTCATGTGGCAAATACAGGCTTAGGTTTGGGATTCTTAAAAACATGGATCGTGATTTCTGTCCTCCTCCATTGAGGATTTTCTTTTTAAGCCTGAATTCTCTGTGAGAGTGGTGAGGGCCTAGAACAGGTTGCCCAGAGCATCTGTGGGTGCCCCATCCCTGGAAGTGTCCAAGGCCAGGTTGGACGAGGCTTGGAGCAAGCTGGGATAGTGGAAGGTGTTCCTGCCCCTGGCAGGGGATTGGAATGAGATGGTCTTTAAGATCCCTTCCAACCCAAACCATTCCATGATCCTATGATTCTGTGATTAATATGCCAGTTAACCTTTAACTGAACTGGTTACGTATCTACTAAGTAAATTGTTGGGTTTGCTACCAGAGTTACCCTTGAGTAACTCTCTAACTCTGTTACTCAAGTTCTGCTGTTTCCAGAGAATGGCATAAGGGAATGGAAATTCCTGCGAATTCAAATACTCTGTCTCCTGTTCAGATAAGTTCAATGTTTTTGACTAAGTGACCTGGTTTGATTTTGTTTATGCTCTGAGCTGATCAAATGTGTGGCAAAAAGCAGAGTAACTGTATTAAATGTTGCATCGAGTCATTAAAACACAGGCTGTTAGTGGGTTACGTTAGTGTTATACCAATACTAATGTGGGATACAGTTAATGGTACATTGGGATGCATATTAATGTTGCATCAACATCCCACATGCTTTATAACTGTTGCCTTAAACTTGGACAGCTCAGAGCATATTTCCTAATAATGTGGCTTTAAATTTCAGTGCTGAACAGTGGCATATTCAGGAGTCTTCTTATCAAATCATCTGGTTCTGTTGATGGCAGGTCTGTTACCTACTAACTTGGGGTTAAAGGGACTAAAAGCAGTGAGAGTTTCTGACTGAGGACAGAGATCTTTGCCTAGAAATATTGGAAAGAGTAAATATTTTTGCAGTGTCAGCTATTGGTAATTGTACCTTTGTGTTCTTTCTTTCTCTTGCAGGAGCTTTAATGCAGAAATGAACATTTATGTGAAGCAGCTGGGCAGAAGTAAGTTTATTTTTTAACTTTGCAAGAGATGGGTGTTGGTATAGAGGAACATGTGTGGGTACAGAGTTTGTTATAGTTATGTGTTGGAGCCACTTCCAGAGGTAAAGGGTAATTTGTTTGATGTTGCTGGATGTTATTGGATAATCATACTTCCTTAGGCACTGAATGCAGAAAAACTTCAAGGGACTTAGCAGTAAAGTAACATCACACAGCCAGTGTTAGCTGGCCAGTGGAGGGACCTAGTTGGATTTTATGGTGGAATTCTGGATTTATCAAGATTTGAGACTGTCCATGAAACCTGGTCTAAGTGTACAGTCAGAGAGCCCAGTTCAGAGTAGTGTCTTCTGTGGAAGCTGCTTGACTCCGCTGCTACAGCTCTGACCTCTGTGTGCTGCAGGGATTTTCAGTCGCGAGCACGGATCAAACAAAAAGCTGGCAGCACAGTCCTGTGCCCTTTCCCTGGTCAGACAGCTCTACCACCTTGGTATCATTGAGCCTTACTCTGGGCAGACGAAGAAGAAAGGAGAATTGGTGAGTTTGGCAGGAGGGACAGGAATTATTGCTTTCATTTCATAACACAGAAGCACTCTCATAAGCAGGAGTGAGTTAAAAGTTTGCTCTCCATATTTAACATCTTGTAAGTTATTAAAAATTTTTATTCTTTAGCAACTGTTTCTGTTCTGGCCAGTGATTTGCATCAGAAATATAGCTTCATGTGTATGTGATTGGAACAGTAACCAATTTTACATTCTATTAAATGAAATAGGATTTGTAACAAATGCTATTTTCTGTATATTTTTTCTACAAGCTTGAATATTTCTGTTTATGACTGTTTGGATTAATTCTCTGTCACATGAGCATTTTCTGCCAATTCAAATATATATACATATATATATATATATATATATATATACATACCAAGGAATATATGTTATTCAGTTGTTATTTGGTTGCAAGTTTGGGAATGTGTTAAACTCAAGTATTTAAAAATAGCCTGCAAATTCTTATTCAATGAAAAGTTGGCAAAACATTTCAAGAATGTGAATTTTGAACTGATGATACTCTTTGGCCTTGTTTCATGAGGAGGTGTTTGATGGTTCAGCTCTAATAGCCCACAGTTCTGGATTCCAGTGCCTGTTTTTTGTGTATATTGACGGGTAGTTTTTAAATATTTCCTAGTTGGAACCCTATGAGGTGTTGTTGTCTTCTGACTTAGAAAATCATCTGCAAAAGACTATACAGGAACTGTCCCTGGAGATTGTGCCTTTGGTGAGTATGTGGTTCAATACTCCAGTATGGAACATCACACCTGCTCGTTTTATCATTTATCTGTCTTTGCCCACTCTGCTTTTGGATTTATAGCCTGAAGATCCCAGTGATCCAGTTCTGATCAATGTTGGAAAGTTGGCCCATTTTGAACCATCGCAGAGACAAAGTCATATGGGAGTTGTTCCCTGGTCACCACCTCATTCCAACTGGAACCCTTGGACTGGCTGCAATATTGATGACGGTCCTCTGGCAAATGTAAGACAGCTTAAAAAATGGACCTGTTGCTTGATTTCCCCATGCTTCCAGAACTTCTAATGCTTCTCCCTGACCAGGATTTAAAGTATGAGCTATTTCAAAGGAGAGGACAGTCCACTGATAAAATTTCTTCCTTTCTTGATCTGGAGGCAGAGAGTTCTTTGTGTTTACTTCATGTTTTATCAGGTCTTGAGCAGCAGTGTTTTGAGTGTCCCAATTCTCTGCTTTGTTTCACCTTTTGCCTGCTATTGTGCAGCCCATACAAAATTTATAATTGAAATTACAAGGTAAGTTCACAGCCATGTCATTTATAATCCTCTGGCTTCTCTTTCCCATACTTCCATGCTCAGACTCTTATTCTGGGAGGAGAAACTGCTCCAAGCCAGTGCCACTACACAAGCAACCAACTTTTCTTACTTTTTGTCATTTCTAGTCTCGTTCAGCACAGAACGAATTCAAAGCAACAATGTGGCATGATAGAATGAAGAAGGGAAAGAATTACTGGTTTGCCAAGTTCAGAGGGTAGTTTGGTCTGACTGGTATAACCTGGTCAGAATTAGGGCAGGAGCTTGATTTTCCTATAAGAGCCAGATTGCTTATGGCCAAAATAATAATTTAATACTTTTTCTACTGGAGTTTTTTCCATAAGTTACATTAAATTAGTATTGATTGTTATATATTGTTTTTTTAAAATATATGGAACTATGTAAATTTAGCTCTTGCTGCACAAAACACATAACCAATGTGGACATTGCAAATTAAGCTGGCTTCAAATCTCTTCAGGATTCACCCGTGCTAGTTCTAACTGGAACAGCTGACTTACTTGCAGTAAAAACAACTGGCCAACTACCCTTTGGTAACAAATTTTCATTTCTTCAGAATTCCTTTGCAGTTGAAAAACAGGAGTTGCGTGATGAATTCTCTTCAAACTTTTCCCTTTTCAGCTGCAGTTTTAAGGGTAGGTTTGTGTTTACATTAGGTCGTTACTTATATTGAAAACTCCTGTCCGAACAATCATCTTGTTGGCTTCCTGCTGAATCGAGTATGTTTCTCAAGCAAAGTGTTTAAACAATCGTTCTTCTTCAGTGTTTTCGGTCTTTCTGAGAGACTTCTTTGGAGATGAATGTTTAATACGCTGGAATGAATGAAATAAAACAGCTCAGAGGCATAACTGATTTCAGGGAGTTATGTAGGAAACGATCCTTTACGGATATTTGGGATCATGATGTTGGTGTGACTGATCTGATACTGAAGTTACGATGTAGATAAGAAGAGGGGTCAAAAAGCCTCCAAATAACGTCTTACACTTCCAGCTCACTCCGGAGCAAATAAGCATGGATCTGAAAAGTGATTTCATGTACCGTCTGGAGCGGGATCAGGAATTACAGAGGGTAAGTGTGCTTCCTGTGACTTGTCATCCTTGCGCTAGGCTCTTTATTTTCCAGAGGGGTTGAATGTAACACAAAGTGTGTAAGGCTGGATTTCAGTACAAATACACACCATGTTTTCAGAAGTGCTGGGTGTTCCACTGGGGTGGATGCGGGGATGAGTTGTGCTGTGCCAGGAAAAAATACAAACGATGACCTGTTCTTAGGCAGTTTTTCCTTTGGGTAAGGGAAAAGCATAAAGTGAGGCAAAGTATAGATGTGGAGCAGAAGAGGCTGATTTTTGGAGATTTTGGAAATGTCCTGGGCTTTTGTTTCCAGATCCAAGAAGAGAGAGAGGCCTTACCTCTGAAGAATTTTGAAAGTGAAATTCTGGATGCCATCCATCACAATTCTGTTGTTGTCATCCGTGGCGCCACTGGTTGTGGCAAAACCACCCAAGTGCCCCAGTACATACTGGATGAATACATCAGAACCAACCGAGCTGCTGAGTGCAACATAGTGGTGACACAGGTGAGGAATGCGTGGCCACTGCAGTTCTGTGCTGGATATGAGAAATCACCTGTTGGTTAGGGTAAAATCAGAGAACCATGGAATGGTTCTGGTTGGAAGGGATCTTAAAGCTCATCTCATTCTAACACCCTGCCATGGTCAGTAATGCCACCCACTAGGCCAGGTTGCTCCAAGCCCCATCCAAGCTGGCCTTGAAGGATTGAAGGATGTGTTGAGGACCATTATTATTATTGCAGGTCATGGTTCATAAAGATGTATCCTCAGCAATATAAGTAGGAGAAACCTCAGCATCATGTGCATTTTCATTTGGAGTATTACTCTTGCATGGATTTACAGTTTGGATAATCTGGCCTGAACCTTGCCCAGGTGAAAACTCTCAGACCAAAGAAATGGTTTGGGAAATAGTAGCTGGTAGTTGCCATATATCCTTATATCCCTGCTTTGTGAAAAAACCCCCCTTTGCTGTTACAATATTAGTGTTTAATGATTACTTTGTAAAGAAATCTTACGACAGGGCACCTGTAACATTTATAATTTCCTTTATTGCTTCCAGTGGTCTTGTGATAAACTTCTAAAACCTTCTCATTAATTTAGAGAAAACTTTTCCACCCCTCAGCCCCGGCGGATCAGCGCAGTTTCCGTAGCAGAGCGTGTATCCTATGAGAGGGGGGAAGAGCCGGGGCAGAGCTGTGGGTACAGCGTGCGGTTCGAATCTGTGCTCCCTCGGCCACACGCCAGCATCATGTTCTGCACTGTAGGTCTGTATTGCTTCCGTATGTTTGGAGCTTATCATGACTTTGAACTCTTGAGTTAGCAGCAAAAGCGGGAATGTGGTCAAATTAAAATTTTTATAAAGTCTGCTCAGAAGTTTGAAAGGGTCTTTTTCGATAAAAGTTTGCTGACATGCCGTTGTGCAAAGAAAAATTAAGATTTAAGATTTTTGTTCAGAAGTCTGATAATACAGGTCTGATAGCACACAGAAATAATCCCATGAAGAGATAAAATTGCCATATATTAATTGTCCTTAAAAGACAGAAAGGGAAGCAGCACTGGCTGGGAAAGATGGAAGAGTCTTTCTTGTGGTAATGCTTTGTGGCCTTGTCACTTGTACAAAGGAAAGCATGGCAATTAGAGATGGGATTAGAAAAGGGGCTGGGCAGCCTGCACACTTCCTGATTTTTAAACCAGGGGCTTAACCAGGGAGGGGAAAGGTTGAACTGTTACGTGAACATTTACCTGCTGTCTCTGGTTTAGGTGTTCTTCTGAGAAAGGTGGAGACTGGGATCCGTGGCATTAGTCACGTTATTGTTGATGAGATCCATGAGAGAGACATTAATGTGAGTTAGCTGGTGATGACAGACCTAATCTCTCTATTCTTCTGTTCTGTTTAACTTCTGTATGTGTTTGTGTGTAGTAGCCAACATGTGAGAGGAAACTGTGTCTTACTAAGTGTCAGGTGTGTGAGTTTTCTTTCTTTCCTTTGATAAGATTTTTAGAACTCTCAGTTATTCCTTCCCTGATTAGCAGAGCAAGAACCTGTGCTTCCTTGCTGCCCTCTAACTATTTTCCTGTTAGGATCCCCTGTGTCCTGGTCATCTCTGGAACATGAAATACCACAGTACAAACACATCTTGTCCCAGTGGGGGAGCATGCTGAATGACGCTGTTATTTTAGAGTCCTGTTTCTACTGACACTGTTGTATTACTGGTGGTATTAATGGAACCAGCAGTCTTGATAGTGATACATTGAAATTCAGGGTTTACATGAAGTAAAATACAAGTTGATGATAGAATTAGGAGAGGTATTGGATATAATTTGAAATGGCAAACATTTTCTGTTCCCTTGAATATTTTCTGTTCTCTTGAATTTCAGCTTTGTCATACCAAGAATGAGAGAAACCGTGAAGTTCTGACATGTTGTTTAAGCTTGTTTGGACAGAATTTAGGGACTCATTTGAATAAAATTGCAACATACATTTTTCTGATGCATCTCTTCATCATGTATGTTAATGATGTAAAATACAAGTTTGGAAATTCTGAGTGAGATTGGAATTTTGTCTGTTAAGCTAAGGGCCTGCCTAGCTAATTGCATGGCAGAACTGAATAAATGTCATATTTAAAGAGAACTACAAACTTCACACACACCTGCACTGAGTCTTTCCTATTTATTTTATAAATTATGGCTACTTTATATGTAAGCCAAGTTTAAAAAGACCTGGGGTTGTAATGTACTGTTAGGAAGGAAGCAAACTATTTTTGTAGAAAAGAAAACCCCTCCTTTACCCTGGAAATCCTAAAAATCACTTATCCCAGGCATTGTAGTAGTTTCAAAATAAAGCACTGACAACTGTTTCTGGTTTTAGAACACTTTTGTGCTACTTGTTACTTTTCTTGCTCAGTAAATGTGTAATTCCTTCTGGTTTCTTGGGAAGATACTGCTTTTTATAGATAGGAAGTTAATGATGCTCTTACTCTCTTTCTATTCAGACTGATTTCCTTTTGGTGGTGCTGAGGGATGTCATTCAGGCGTATCCTGAAATCAGGGTTGTCCTCATGTCTGCCACCATCGATACCAGTATGTTTTGTGAATACTTCTTCAACTGTCCCATCATCGAGGTCTACGGGAGAACCTTTCCTGTCCAAGGTAAATCATTGGTTGCACCTCCAGTTTTATCAGTCTTGGCTTCATACTCTGAAACATCCTGATTTATATCAGGAGAGTCTTGAGAAATGGTGTGAAGTATTGTGTTCCCTTGCACAGGCTTCTGGAAGTCAGTCCTGATCATCTGTCTGTCCTTGCAGATTATTTTCTGGAAGACTGTATTCAAATGACTCAATTTGTCCCTCCACCAAAGGAAAAGAAGAAGAAAGAGAAGGATGAAGAAAGTGGTGAAGATGACGATGTATGTTTGAACTTTAATATGAAAAATTAAACAAGTGCCATTTTTAGTACTCCAGCTTGAGTGTAATTCATTTGGCATTGTTGAAGTGAAACATCTCTAGCAGCTTTCCTATTTTTAATATCTGAGATTGCTGTTAACTTCAGCAGTGGAACTGAATTTTCTTCTTGCCCTTGTAAACTGAAGAATTTCTTTTTCATTGAAGCTAAGGTTCTCATGTTTTGTCAACCTACTTCTCTTTAAAGCTAAAACTGAAATGCTTTTGAAAGTGAAGATTGGTAACCTTGGAAGAAGAAATAGAGAAATATGAGCTTGGTGGTACCTTTTTAGGGTGAAAATTTAGATTCTCTCCCTTCTTGTCTTGCAGTTGATATTGTCAATGCTTACATACATTGTCAAGGAATTATCAGTTTTATTTCGATTGTAATTTGTAGGTTTGAAACTTTTGTTTAGGCCACTTAATTGAAATTTTTTTTAAGTCGCCATTTTTTCTTGAAAGGCATTTATCACATATATCATTTTCTTACTTGCCTGGCCAGCCAGTCTCTGTAGTTTGAGTAAATTAATTTATATGATTTTCTTTGTCATGTTTTTCTTTTGTAGGCCAACTGCAACCTTATTTGCAGTGATGAATATGGCCCAGAAACAAAGCACTCCATGGCTCAGCTGAATGAGAGAGAAACTTCTTTTGAACTCATTGAGGCCCTGCTGATTTATATCAGGACTCTGAATGTCCCAGGAGCTGTCCTTGTTTTCTTGCCTGGCTGGAACTTAATCTATACAATGCAGAAGCATCTAGAAATGAACACACGCCTTGGTACAAGCAGCTGTTTTATTATATTTCATCTTTTCCCAAGGAAACTAATGACTGTGTGAAGATGGGAGTTGGATGAGTGGCTTAGGGAGCTAATTTGTTGAGAGAGTGAATGGCCAGAAATTTTTATGTTATGGAAAGAAGCAATGAGATTCACATCGTAGTAGTTACCAACCTTCTTGTATTCCTGTTGTAGGAGGCCACCAGTACAGGATTTTACCTCTGCATTCCCAGATTCCTCTGGAGGAGCAGCGTCGAGTGTTTGATCCTGTGCCTCCTGGAGTGACCAAAGTATGGAGCCTTCTCTGTGTGCTGTTCTGTTGGGCTTTTCGGGAATGTATTGCTCACTTTTTTTATAAATTCTGTAGTTTATCTTGCTGTGGATTGTTGGCTTTTTCAGACCCAGTAATGTCACTTTGCATTTCCTGGTTTTTATAGGTTATTTTATCTACCAGTATTGCTGAAACCAGCATTACCATCAATGATGTGGTCTTTGTTATCGACTCTTGCAAGTGAGTTCATGAAGCAGCTTTTTGTTTCATAAATCCTACCCTTGGGAATGCAAAAGAGGTTTTGGGAGTGCACAGAAGTGCTTTGTGTTCCCATGCTTCCCCAGCTGAGCTTGAGGACTCCTAACTCCCTCAGGACAAATTAGTATTGTCTTTAGCTGGTCAGCACAGTGACAAACCATGCTGGCATCTCAGGGGATTGAGTTGGTCATGCTGGTACTATTCATGTGGGGTGTCACTGGGTCTCCACACCAATTTGATAGATGTCATCTGCCAAAGGAGTTTTACAAACCCTCAGTGTCTGGCTGATGGAAAAGAGGAAGACTTATGTAGTCTGTTACAGTTCCTGCCTTGCTGTGCCTGCTCTCAGAAAACTACACACAGAGGGCTCATGAATTCATGAGAATTTTAAGCTTTTTGGACAGTTGTGAGTACATCATTCTGTGCAATAGTTTGGGGCACTGCTTTAGAAGGAGTAACGATGCCTGACTAGCCAAAGCTCAGAGGTGGTTGGCTTCTTAAAAGCAGTGTGGCTGCAAGCCATAAAATAGGAAATGATTTGGTAGGGCTTAAGAAGGATGTTTGATCTTTAGTGGTGTTTTTCTTGTAACAGGCAAAAAGTGAAGCTGTTCACTGCTCACAACAACATGACAAACTATGCCACGGTCTGGGCATCAAAAACCAATTTGGAGCAGCGGAAAGGCAGAGCTGGACGCGTGCGAGCTGGGTTCTGTTTCCATTTGTGCAGCAGAGCTCGCTTTGAGAGGTGAGGCTGTGGTCTCCAGAAATAAAGTACCCTCAAGGAATTCTCCCAGAACTGTTGGGTGCTGCTTCTGGTTATACTGGGGAAATCGTTGTAGAAAGCACAGAGAGGAGATGGATGATGTTGGTTCACACTGAAATATCTCTGTTCTTTGGCTTAAAAAAAATGTACACATGTTTTTACACATAGTATGAGGTGGATAAATAGTTCATGATTTTAGTGTCACTGCAACCTACCGAACCTCTCAAGAGGAGAACAATACTGCTTGGGAATTGAGGCAAGGCAGAAAAAAGCTTTGTAATGAGGATGAAGCTCTAGTCTGCCTTCAGACATTGGGGGCACCTGTCATTGCCATGTAACAAGGCCATTTTGTCATGAAAGTGGTAAAAAGCAGGGACGGCAGATGTTACTTTCTTCTCCATCCCCATTCCATGGACAGGAAGCCCCCTCCTTGCTGCTCTAGTACCTTCCCTGCTGCTGAAACTTGACCTCTCTGCCAGACTGTTTTTCCGTTACTAGAGCCATGGAAGTCTCTTTGCTGGTTGGAGAAGGCAACACAGCTGTTAGTTACAATCTGATCTCTCTCCTGGAAGTTTCAGTGCCCCTTTCTCTGGCTGTTACAGCATAGCTGTGTTTTGATGTTCAACTTTCTGTTACCTCTTGAAAGCATCAGTTGATCAAAAACTCTCCTTGAATTCTTCGAATTTATTTAGATCTGCTGTTGAGTACAGTGCAATGATTTTAATTAACAATTTTGGCAGTGAACTGATTTTAGGCTACTGAAGTAATCATGGTTTTAAGATTACCTTCCTTCAGAGAATATAAACCCAAAATACACAAGTTCCTTGGTACTTAGGAAAGAGTGTTTGTGGACTTGTACAGATAGTTTTTTGAGAGAAATAATCTAAATCTGGTGCCAGCTGAATCAAGGTATCTGTTCAAGGTGTTTTGAAACCTTTTCTAGCTGCACCAGAAAAGTGCTTGTACATAGGGCAGGCTGAAAGCAGGTTGTCTCTCAGGAGTGTAAGAGCTTCCTTAGCAGAGTAGGAAAGGATTGTAAAGGACAAATGTGGGGCTGGACTCAGCCATGCTGGGAACTGTGCTCCAGCCCTTCAGGTTCTCTGTGGTCAGCTCATGCTAGAACCCACAGCGGGCAGTGGAGATGTGAGGGCTCCTCCCCCTGTGCATTCCCAGCGTAAATTTACCCCAAAGGAGAAGTACAGAATTTTGTGATAGAAGAGCTGAAGTTCCAGGAGCTGATGGGCAGGCTCAGAGACAGAGTTTGCTTTGGAGGGCAGTGGTTTCTGATGGTGGAATGACCCCTCATGGTGATCAAAGCCTGTGTTCAGAGAAATGGGACTTTGTTCTCTTCTCATTCCAGGCTTCAGACTCACATGACGCCTGAAATGTTTCGAACACCACTTCATGAAATTGCTTTGAGCATCAAACTGCTCCGGCTGGGAGGGATTGGGCAGTTTTTGGCCAAGGCCATTGAGCCACCCCCTCTGGATGCTGTGATTGAAGCGGAACGCATGCTGAGAGGTATCCTCATGTGCCCACGGGGCTGTGTGGTAATCCTGGGCTAGTGGAACTGGCACCAAGCGGTTTTCCATGTACGTGATCTCTAACAAATGGCTGTACCACCTCTGGGTGTATTGGTGGAGCAGCATATTCTGGCTGACACAGCAACATGGAGGCGTATGGGTGGCAGTGGCTTGTGCAGCTGAAGAAATACTTGAATTCCCAGCCAAGTGTCATTCCTTTAAGAAACTTGAGCCTTCAAACTTGAAGCTTATTTTGTTGTTTTACCAGTAACTTATGTTAGCTTCCAGCTTCCTGTTTTCCAGCTGTGGCACTGCTGTGTTTGACATAGACTCAGTCCAGTGCTTGAGGCATTCACAAAGCTTCTCTAAAAGTACTGAAAAACAGAGGTTGGTAGTTTATTAAATAATTACTGCTTTGTACAGTTTGCTGACCCAATATCTCAGACTTTGTCAAGTAATTAAATCTCCAGTTTATGAATCTGCATGAAAAACAGAAGAAACTGAGATATGGGTTGTTGTCTCCCCACTTTCTTCAAGGAACTAACTAGAATATGAATAAAATAGAGCAGGGAAAAGCTCTAAATTTATGCTTTAGTTGTAAAGCATAAATGTGACCTCAAACCTCAGCACACTTTGTAAATGTCACTAAATATGCACTTCCTACAATTTTTAACAACTGAAATATCTGTTTGATTGTTGATTTTATGGAAAAAATTGTGTACTGAGTCTATGTTGCTTGTATACAGGAGGGAGACCTGTAATGAGAATGAAAAAACATAGCTGGGGATATGTAGTCAAGTTTAATGACTTTCTGTTCTGAAAATTATTAGTACTTTTCATATTATGCAGCTCAGAATTGCAGAGCCAGGGGAAAAATCAAACATTTTCAGCTCTAACACCAAATAGCTGTTTCTGCAGGTACCTCCCCTTCCTGATGACCTGTGATTTTTCAGTGCAGGTACACTGCTAGTATGTTCTAAAGAAGGTGGAACATGTTATTCTTCGAAGTATTCTTTAGGCTTTTGGGTTCAGTAGATACCAGGAAAAATTGATTTGATGGTGGCTAAGGAGTCGTTTTTGTGTTTCCTTTCCCATTTAATTGCTCGGACTACAAATCTTTTTTTTTTTTTTAATGTGTAAAAACCTTTGGTAGCTTTGAGGATGAATACAGGTGATAATTTTTAGGTAATGGGAGGAGGGAAAAGCAGGTAAAGCCTCAAGGAAGAGAGAGTTTGTGGTGTGCTCTTTTTGATGAAGATGGTTCTGTGATTCGGCAATGGCAATGGAGACTCCACAGCTGGTTGTGACAGGGCTACTTTGATTTTCCTGAGGCAGAAATTAGGTTAGATTCATTAGATAATAGATGGTTTATTAGTGTAATAGGGGGGTGTTGTACAGAAGCAAACTAAAAAGGAATGGAAAATTATGTATGTGAATTACATTCTGATTATTCTAATTGCAGAGGAGGTAGTAAAACCTCCATAAAGCTAAAGTTTGTTTGACCTCAGAAAAAAATCAGGTTGGCAACAGTGTAACCAACATTAAACTTAAATATGAGTGGGGTTCAATTTAAACACAATTATTAAAACTCTGAATTTCTTATCTAAAGATTTCTGAGATTAGCTAACTGTCTGTGATAATGATTTACCAAAATATGAATATTGATCTAATATTGATATCCAACTGAGACGGACAAAAACTCTCTTAACAGTTTAGAGTTAGAAAGTGTATGTTTTATTTGGCGCCAGGCACCGCATGGGGTAGCTCCCTAAGACGCAGGGCCCCAATCCAAGCAAACACAAAGCTTTTTATTTACAAAAATTATGAATACAAAATACAAATGTATATTCATAACATTAACACCTCCCATTCTCCGCTTCGTATGGAAATGAGCTTAAATGTCATTAAGCATGCGTAGTGTGTGTGCTCTGAATTGAGTCAGTGGTCTTGAATTGGGTCAGTGATCTTAAGAAGATGAAGTATGCTCATCTTCCTCATTTTGACCTTTTTGCCTTTCTGAACTTTAACAATCCTAATTACTTTAGTGACCTCTAAGTTTCCTCTTGCATGACTTTTGGACGGGTTCCCACCAAGGGAGGAAATTGGTAATTGTCCTTGTTCCCTACATCAACTTATCAAAGTTTCTATTCCTCGTTCTAAGCACAGCTAAGCAAATATACGAATGACAGATCATCAGTTATTTGGTAATCAGTTACTAACGTCTTAAAACCCATTTCAGGTCCAGCTCTCTTAACTATTTTAATTAACTCTAGCTGGGCCAAATTCCTTCCTATTCTAACTAATTTCAACACACCTAGCCTATAACTAAAATCTTTTTGTTTCTTCTAAATCTATGTTTCAATAACAAGGGATCTTGTTTCAGAGCTTGATGCCCTGGATACCAATGACGAGTTGACACCTCTTGGAAGAATCCTGGCCAAACTTCCCATTGAACCTCGTCTGGGCAAGATGGTGATCATGGGCTGTATTTTTTAGTAAGCTGAGTGGTCTCAGTGGTCTTGTTCTTTTTTCTCTGAGTTCCTGAGCCTCTTGACATGCGCAAGAGAGAAAAACCAATACATCTAGATGAGCAATAAATGCTGCAGCTCGGAAGAGGTGACTGAATCTTCATGGGAGCAGAGAAGAAATAACTTCCAGTGTAGGCAATAAAGCGGTCATGAAATTCAGTTAACAGCAAGACACCAGTGGAGGCTGAATATTTCTGAATTAAGAGTGGGACTTGAAACACCTACGTGTAACAGTGAGCTAGAGGTGGGAAGATACAGAATTTAACTATGAGATAAGGAGAAAAATCAATCTCCATGTTTTGCTTTAGCAGAAGATCTGTTCTTCGTCACTGTGATGGCTGTTGGGTCCTGTGATTACTGTAGGGTCCTTTTCACCAGAAAAGGTGGTGTATGGATGGAGGGGAGGGCAGATAGGGCTAATTTAATATCCACTTCCAGGAAAGTGTTTCAGTGAAGACCTCTAGCAGATAAAGGCCAAATTCCTAAGGTGTCTAGCAGAGAAGTTTTCCCTGATATCTGCAGCCTCCAGCAGGTGCTGGCAGCACTAACTCTTGAGTGATTCTGATCCCTTCTGTGGTTCCTTTTAGTGTGGGAGATGCTGTTTGTACCATCTCTGCAGCTACCTGTTTCCCTGAACCTTTCATCAATGAAGGCAAACGCCTGGGTTATGTCCATAGGAATTTTGCTGGGACCAGGTATTCAGATCATGTAGCTTTGCTCTCTGTCTTCCAAGCCTGGGATGATGCAAGGTACGTTGTCTGGCACAGCAAGTGATGGGAAGTTACAGGTAACACAGGGTGAGCTTTTCCTTTCCTTGGTCAGGCTTCTAATTTCCTCTGTTTGTTTTTCAGAATGGGTGGTGAAGAAGCAGAGAAAAGATTTTGTGAACACAAAAGACTCAGCATGGCCACTCTTAGAATGACTTGGGAAGCAAAAGTCCAGCTGAAAGACATACTTATTAGTTCTGGCTTTCCTGAAGGTGATTCTGATTAAATTCAGTAATTTAATTACTGCATTTTTCATTCTGAGATGATAAATAAATGACCAGGATAATCTGTGTTGAGCACCCAAGCACAGGGGGAGTATAGTGGATTTGCCATAGCACTACTCTCTTTTTACAGCTGCGTTCAGGTGGAATTTTAGTGTTCTCTCCTGAAGTTGTGATGGCTGTGCTGCAACACGGAGATTTTGGAGGCTGAGGTTAGAGCTGCAGGATTAAAAATCTATAAAACAGTTGTCCTTATAATGTTACCTCCCTGACTTTCCTTCTCCTTCACTTGTTGCATCTCCAAAATGTGCTGTGCTGTGCTTTTTCCCTTCTTTCCATAGGCCTTAGTCGGGAGCCTGTGTAATCTGAAATTTTCTGTTCTGTGGCTTCCTGGGTTTGTGCTGCAGGAGGGATGTGCAGCAGTGTGCCAAATTATTCCATTTTCTGGAGACAAAATTCTTAAACTAGACCAGGTTCTGAATTTGCCTAATGTTGCTGAAGAGATCAGTGAAATGGCATTGTCTGCCTGGATTTAGCAGATGTTTATTTCCCCTCCTTTTCTTTTATTTTTTTCCTTTAAATTCCTTTAATTTTTTTTCTCCTCATGCTGTTAGGATCAGTGCTGCATTTATCCGTAACTTTCTTTCTGGGCAAGATGACCTGAAAACAAGCCACCAGAGACTCTGGGGAGGTCTGTAACAAATGAACTTATTAAAACATCCATTCCAACTTCCCCCAAAAGATCTGTCTCCAAAACAAATGACAGCACATTCTGGGAAAACCCATCTCTCCTTGTTTTTGAAGAGTTTGGAAGAGAAAAGTACCTCTTTGTAGTAGTATTTTTCAGCTTTTCAAACTCCATTAAGAAATTAAAGATTGAATGTAGAACTTAAATGCTCTGAGTGCAGAGGTCATTGGAGATCACATATAATGGTTGAATCCAGGATCCTAAACAGCTTTGCATTGATCCGGGATCCTAAATAGCTGTGTGTGCTCCTCCTACATGTCCCATGGATTTGAGTCACTCTTCTGTTCTCTGCCAACAGAATGTTTGATGACTCAACCGTTTAATAACACTGGCCCTGATAACAACCTGGATGTTGTAATCTCCCTGCTGGCTTTTGGGGTCTACCCCAACATCTGCTACCACAAGGAGAAGAGGAAAATTCTTACCACTGAGGGGCACAATGCTCTCATCCACAAGTCATCTGTCAACTGCCCTTTCAGCAGCCAGGACATCAAGTATCCATCGCCCTTCTTTGTTTTTGGAGAGAAGGTAGAGACTTTGGGTTTGTTCTTGATCATGTGCTGCCAAATGGTTCAAGAGGCTCTTTTTGGTAAAGAAGTCATAAGAAAAAACCTGACTGCAATATTTAGCTTGTTTTAGTGGGGGGTGTTGGGGGGTGTTGTTTGTTGGTTGGTTTTCTTTCCAAAAAGTGAATGTTATGTGGTCCTGGTGTCACTCAGCCTCCTAGTAACTTCCAGTCAAACACTTTCAGTAGAAGTGCACAGAAAGTTCCTGTGAGTTTTGTTACAACAGCCAGGTCATAGAGAAAGATTTAAATCATTATCTTCTTTAAGAGTTTGTTTTAGGAGCTCTTCCATACTAATTAGGCACCAGAGAATTTTTACCCTTATCACTTCTGCTACTTATGAATCCAGGGAGAAAACAGGAACATGGAATATGGCAGTGTCATCTCCTGAGGATAATTCCCATTTCCCAAGCATCACGCAAAAGGTCTCCATGACCTTTTCCTCCATCCCACAAATTCAGTGTATGTTCTGTGCATGTCCATTGCAACCCCTGTTGTGGGAGCTTGGGGGTTCAGTCTGGACCGGACATAGACGGGGACGGAGACGAGAGATCTCTGAAGTCAGATCTTGGAACATGCGGTTTATTGCAAAGGGCGTGGGTATAGGGGCACTGCTTAGAGCTGCCAGACTCAGCTCGGAGCAGGCCCAGGAGAGCAAGAGAGTAAGCGGGTAAGTAAAGAGAGAGAGAGAGCGAGAGGAATGAGAGTGAAGAAGAAGTAATAAGAGTGTGTAAGAGTGTGAATAAGAGTGTCTGAAGTTCTGGTTACAATACAATAAATCATCTTCTGTACTGAATATTCTAATTGTCACTAACCAATCTAATACAAGATACAAATCCTATAGCATTTACATACAGCCTATAAGAGTTCTTATATTACCGTAGAGTGTTACATCTTAACTTCTAAAAACTACTCTTTGGACCCCTTCTGCTGAGCTAGTAGGGTCTGCTCTGACCCTTGGACCTGCTTGCAAGCAGAGGGTATTGTTCAATCAAGAGGGGATTACCTTCAGTCGGCCATACCATTGTTTTCCAGTTGTTCAGTAACTAAGACTTGGTATTTCAAAAATGGCTTTCATTTCGATGTCGCTTATAGTTTTCATATTCCCAAAATCTTTTGTCAGGCAATCATATTTATAAGGCTTTCCTGTTTCATCTTCCCCAACACCCTGTGAGCTCTCCTGTGCTCCATTGATGGCTATCATGAATTCAGCTACTCCTGCTCAAGGAGCAAAGGAAGGCAATGCTCTTGTGTTTGGTAATAACCAGAATTTTAAGTCCTTTGGGTACAGGGATCTCGTCTTGACAGTCTGGATTCCCAGTTCATAGCTCAGAGCTGTGGTGAGGCTTTGCTTCTTCTTCACCTTTTGTATCAGGATCCCAGGAGGGTCAGACCTTTGATCCACCTTCACCGTCTCTCTCAAGTGAGATCCCCTAAATCCAACAAAAGACTTTTGAGCTCAAAAAGTTTTGCTTTATTAAACCAAAATACACACAGCAAGAGGAGAGTGAATAAGATGGTGGTTTAAGAGTATCTTAGACAGCACTTGGGTGAGGCTGGGATGCAGGAAGGATTTGTGTGCAGCTCTCTCCCTGCCCTCCCTCTTCTGTTCCTCTTTAAACTGAGGGGCAGGAGCCATGTAGCAGTGCTGTTATCTCCAGCTTGATGTTGTCCAAGTTCTCATTTCAAGTTCAAGCTCAAGCTCAGTGTTACATGACACAGCGCTGACTGCGCGGACATCTGGCAACTTCCACACTTGCATGAGTAGGACCCCACTAAAGCTTTTCATCACAGCCCCAGTAATTGAAAGGTGGGAGGAAAATTCAGATGTGCCCTGGTCACTTTTAGGCTGGCAAAGCATGAGGTGTCTCTTGCAAAAGCTGCATAAATGCAGACATGGAAAATGAATGTTTGAAAATGGAAGATAGTTTTTGTTGAGGTTTTACACCAGCCAGTGCTGAACCCCTGTAAACCTCTGCCTGGCATTCAATTTTGTATGTGCACATGCTGTTGTAATTTCCTAACTTTATGCCTAGCCTTGTTGTGTGTTGTTAGGGTTTTTTTTACAAAATTCTCTGGTTTCAGTGTCCAAAGGAAGGTGTAGAGCTCTGTTTTCCATTTCAAGAGTCATTTTCTTCTTTCCCCTGCAGATTCGAACACGAGCCATCTCTGCCAAAACCATGACCTTGGTGAGCCCACTGCAGCTGCTTCTCTTTGCTTCCAAAAAAGTCCTGTCAGATGGGGAGCTCATTCTGGTGGATGACTGGTATGGATCTCCTTGGTGCTCAGAATCATAGAATCATGGAGTGGTTTGGGTTGGGACCTCAAAGCTCATCCAGTTCTCACCCCTTGACTGAAGTGCAGCTAACACAGACCAAATCTTTATAGAACAGGGACCCCAGAGCAAGCCATGAGCCACAGGTGTGTTGGGAAGGCATCATCTTTGTTTCCTGTGAGGAAGGGATGGGTTAATTTGAGTCCTGTTTCATGCATATTATCTGCTTAAACTGAAAACAGGACAAGGTAGTTTCCATAAAAACTGCTGTTTTTTTCTTCTTTAACTGAAAGGTAAAAGGTACTATGTGTTTTGGACCTCCTCAGACAAAGGCTGAAGAAACCTTGTTTTCAAAGCTCAGAAACACAGCTTGAGGAGAGAAATGCCTCTGGCAGTGTAAATTTTATGGCCATCACCAAATACCATCTGGATGGTTGGGTTTTTTTGGTTTTTTTTTTCTTTTACCCCCTAGTTAGTAAAACAGAGGCCAAGAATTCCTTAAGCTTAATTTGCTAACAATTTGAGGGTTGGACCTTTCAAAATCTTGGAGCATCATGTTTTCAGTTTACTTTGTATTTTTGTATCTTGCTGTTTTGATGCAAGAGGTTACATGTTGAATTTATCTGAGTATAGAATAACAGAATCACAGAATGGTTTGGGTTGGAAAGAACTTTAAAGCTCATCTCAGGTGTCCACCTTCCAGTAGACCAGGTTGTTCCAAACCCTGTTCAACCTGGCCTTGGACACTCCCAGGGATGGGGCAGCCACAGCTGCTCTGGGCAACCTGTGCCAGGCCCTCACCACCCTCACAGGCAAGAGTTTCTTCCCAATATCTAAATCCAAAATCTAATCCTGTCCTCCATCAGTTTAAAACAATTCCTGCTTCTCCTATCACTATCTGCCCGTATCTCCTTTTTGAAAGCCCTCTTTAGGCACTGGAAGGGGCTCTAAGGCCTCCCTGGAGCCTTCCCTTCTCCAGGCTGAACACCCCCAGCTCTCCCAGCCTGTCTCCAGAGCAGAGGGATTTCAGCCCTCAGAGCATCTTCATGGCCCTTTGTTAAATTTCAAAAATCAAATTTTGCCAGAAGAATAGTTAAGTTTTAACTATGCCGAATTTTCAAATTTGCCTCCTGAATTTCTCACCCCTTCAGTGACAAATTAGAACCTCAGAGATGAGAATGCAGGTTTCTGGCTCAAGGAAAAGCCACTCTGCAGAACCTCTTCCTTCCCAGGTGCTCCCCTGGAAGTCATGGCAGCTCTAACACCCTCTTTGTGCTGCAGGATCAAGCTGAAGATGCCGCACGCAGCAGCCGCCTGCATCACTGCTCTGCGTGCTGCCATGGAAGCCCTTGTGGTGGAAGTGACCAAAGATCCTGGGATCATCCGGCAGCTGGACCCCACGCACGAGCGGATGCTGAACGTGATCCGGCAGCTGTCCCGGCCGGCGGCCGCAGGGATGGCACTCACGGCCGCCAGCACCAGGTGAGAGCCGGAGCTCAGAGGTGAGGATGGGGACTTCAGGCTTTGGTTTCAGTGCCATGCTCTGAGCATGCATGAAATGCTTGCACTCAAAGCCTCATGCAGAGACATCACTGCCTGTTTCCGCAACAAGAACACACAGCTCTCAGGAACAAAAGCTGTCATTCCCTCATCCAAAGCACAAAACACAAATTATCTTTTAAAGAAAAGATAATCCATATTTATTTTGGGCAAACCTTTTCCTGGAAAGAAAACACATGTCTGGCTGGGCTTGCACCGCTCTGTTTCCCCTTGTTTCCACGCCTTGCTTCTGAAGCAAAGGAAACTTTTCTGAAGTGGAAAAAGTGCAAAAGTGCAACTGTAGTTCAACTATTGTATTCTGTTCACAGAAAATTGAGGTGGCTTATCTGAGGATTGTGGCAGTTCCCATCTTTAAGAGATGGAATTTGTAAGATTGCCTCAAGTGTATGATGTTCTTTGCCAGGTTCGGGGATGGCCCCCGCCCGCCCAAGATGGCTCGTTATGACAACGGTGGTGGCCTCCGAGGCTGGGGAGGTTACACGCGCAGCTCTGGCCACAGGAGCAGAGGCTACGGTGGCTATGGCTACTCCAGCTGGCAGTCGGCGGGAAAAGGATACCCAGGTAGTGCTGGGGGAGGCTACAGAAGTGAGGGTGGCTACCGAGGAGGAGGAGTAGGAGGATACCGAGGAACAGGCAGGGGCTACCGAGGAGGCTACAGGGACGCGGGCAGGGGCGGGTGGTAGTGATGGCAGTTCAGTGAAGTCTTTCCACTTCAACAAAAGTGCGTTTCCTTCCCAAATTCTTTTCTTCCTCTTCCCAGTTTGTTTATCTTTCTTGGTTCCTTAGTACAAGTACAGCTCTGTAATATATCATGCCCTTAGGGAATCTCCTGCAAGTTGTATGATTTTATTCTTAATAAAGAATTTGTTTCTAAAGACTTACATGCTGTACCTTTGATTCTGTATTTGGGTTTGAATTTTGAAGGCTTCTGTTGCTAATTGTGAGTGCTGGCTGCCTGATGCTCACAGAAGTATATTGACACACAGGGGATAAAAACTCTTCCAGTCCTGTTTCATTCCCAAGCCTGACAAGAGTAACCTCCCCCACCTCCCCACTAATGCCACTGCAGAACCAGTAATTGTGCTTACTGGGATGTGGGAGAGTGGTGGTTGCAAAGGAAGTCCAGCATTTTTTGTATTCTCATGAAGAGTTCTTAAAAACTAGGGAAGGGTGAAGCACTACTTCTTTAATCCAGCTCTGAATTAAAGAGTATCGATATTAATCTCCAAATTTAATTTTACTGTGGAGCTGCAGTAACACACTTCCTTCTGCTGATGCAGACTTTTCTGTAGGTTGAAGAACGAATGAATGAAGCATTGTCACTCCATGCCACCGTTACCAAAACAATTATTTTTCTTTTCCAGTTTGGGCCCAGGAACAACCTATGGGAGAGTCAGCAGGGATGGACATTGGAAGATGTGCTATAGCATTAGCCACCTTCCCTTTGCACATCTGTAGTCTCTTCATCCAGACAAAACCAGCTCTCCTTGGCTTGCCCCTCACACATGGTGTTCTCAGTGATGTTACTAGCACCAAACTGGAAGCATGAAGCAGAAGTCCAGTGGTTTTAAAGATAACTATACTTAATTTTAGTATCAAACGCACAAATCTGGAGTATGATCTAATATCTGTTAAAGCTTTCTAATTTCCTCTGACTGTTATGGGTCAGAATTTAAACAGGAGGCAAGAGATGGGTGCAAGGTGAGGAAGTAGAATAGGATACCCTGGATTATCAAGTATATGTACAATATTCTATGATATTAGGGGAAAATGGTTCTACTAGCATATTTGATGTTATGTCCTAGCTGAAGAAATTCCCTTTTTAGAGTACAGTTGATCTTTCTCTGGTCTATTTACAGAATTGTTTCTAATTTGTAATTGTAAAGCTATTATTTACTATTGCTGGGAAAAAAGATTTTAAAATGTTGCCATTAATACGCTACTGGTTGTTCTGGGAGGTCTCGCTGATTCTGGTACTGATGCAGTGATGAATTTTGTAGCTCCTCAAGACATCTGCGCCTCTTGGGTACAGTTCAACACCACAGCCCTGTTCATTCACATAAAGATCTAATTTGAGTGCTCCTCGGGGTGTCCTGTGCAAGGCCAGGAATTTGGCTTGGTGATCCCTCCAGCTCAGGATACCCTATTATACTAATTTCATGTTGCTTTTAAGAACTGGTAAAAAAGTTAATAAGCTCTTAAGGGAACACCCAGGTGTTAAAAAAAGTGAAAGTGTGTCTGGGAGCTCAGCCGCAGGTTGTGGAGGGAGAAGGATCCATGGACTTTTTAGCATCTACAAATCACAACTGATGGTTTTATTTATGTGCTTAGTGCTTTACATATTAAGGAGTGTCAAGCATGAAAGTCCTGCTAATAACATTCAGTCTGGTTTTTAATACCTAATCCATCATGGCCAGTTAAGTGGGGAAGCAATAATCCTTGCCTGCACTTGATGAATAGCACAGTCTAAACAAGGACTGACATGCTAGTGAGGAGCTTAAACAGCTGGGATACAGAAAACCAAAAATTAACTTGAAATGACATGTACATTCTCCCAGTAAAAACGAAGCCTGCAGTGAGTTTTCTGTGCCAGTGCATGGATCTGTGCTTTGCTTCAAAAAGCCAGAGTGCCAGAGCACTCATGGCTCTTGTGCGGCATATTGAATTACTGAAATTCAAGAAGAAAAACTACCTGAGCCACGGTGTCACTGACTGCTCTCTGTATATCACGTATATCAAATATTTTTGGCTTTTGATATCACAGAGTTCTCATAAGAGAATTTGGAAACAGTCATGATTTCTTCTGGTTTTCCAGTTCCAAGTGGAAAAGGAGAAAAGTAATATTACCAATAGCCTCAAAACCATAATATGAAGGGTGTAGGTACAAAAATGCTGTTAGTGAGGATCTTCTTGTTATTTTTCTAAGTCCGTGAGAGACTTTTCTCTCTCACAGAAGAGGTAGCAGGGAATGTAAACAACCAAGCCACCTGCAACCTTGGAAAGTCTTGTTTATGGTATAGTAGAAAATATTTTGATAATGGATGTTTTAGGATTTTGGCCAATCACCCCCAAGGGGTGGCTGGTCCTTTGTCCAATTAGACTATGAAGAAAAAAGTCTATAAAAGAGTTTGTAAAATAATTAAATAAAGCAATCTTGCTGCACAATTCCTGCCTGCTGGATCTTCTCCTCCTCCTCCTCCCTATGGCTGCGGGACACGGTGATATACCGTAGGAACCAGTAATATTTGGTGCTGCCCGACGTGATTCTGCACTCTCTGACGTGTCCTGCTACTGCGAGCCAAGCCGAATTCCTCTAGAGGTACGCTGTTCCCCTTCCCCCCCGGGACCAGGAGGTCCGACAGAACTGAGAAATGGCGAACAGCGGCTCACAGAACGACGCTGTTGTACTGGTCTGGAAGGGTGTGTTTAGCATATTGCGCACCTCCATTCCTGAAAACTCAGTTCGGGAATTATTAGACTGGGCTACTTTAAAAGGGATTTCCATGGACAGAGATACTGCCCTGGACTTTTCCTTATGGCAGGAGCTCGGATGCACTGTCCGACACGAGCTCCCGACAGAGGAGCCGGCAGCGTTAGAATTATACAAAACCTGGTGGTCATTATTTATTCTGCTGACAGCCCTTGACTGTGATAGCAGGGCTGGATCGCCTATCTCGGTGATGAGTGACGGAGGAATGTCCGCAGGGGGCCCTGCTGACTGGGCTTCCGGGGCAAGTGATGGTGGATTCGGAATAACCCCCCCGGCTCCACAGGCAGAGCCTGCGCTGGCTCACCCTGCACAGTCTCAGGACTCCGCAGCCTCCAGGAACCCCGTGCCGGCAGAGGCAGGGGGGTCAGGGCAGAGGCAGGGTGCACAGCCTGCCTTGCCGTTTGGCTGGACGGCGGCCACGCCTTATCCAGGGCCACAGATCAGCGGCTTAGCAACTTGGACGCCCAGAGAGCCTCCTAGTTCGGTTCCGTATGCACCTGGATCTAACTTAGCGGGCGTAGCGCCGGGTGTGCCCCCCCTGGGACTGCCTGGCTATGGTCCGCTGCCCTCCCTGGTGCTGGACTGTTCTGCGCAGTCGCAGAACCGAGCGATGGACCTTTTTTATGCAGCATCTGCCCAGCCATAAATTACTGCAGCTGGCAAAATCGACCGTACTTTCCTTGCGGCCGAGAAATAGCCGAGTGCCGGTGCAAGGACCCACCGTCTTTACGGATGGTTCAGGGAAAACTAGGAAAGCCATTGTTACCTGGAAGGAGGGATCGGAATGGCAGGTGCTGAAGGAACACGAGTCAGGCTCTGCTCAGTTAGTTGAATTAAGGGCTGTTACCATGGCTTTTCAGCGATTCTCACAGGAACCTTTGAATTTGGTTACTGACTCTGCTTATGTAGCAGATATCACCCAATGCTTAGACTGTTCACTTCTAAAGGAGGTGAACAATGCGGCTCTGTTTTCGCTGTTGCAAACCTTGTGGCCTGCAATTCAGGCTCGAGTGCATCTGTATTACATTCTGCACATTCGAAGCCACACCAATTTACCAGGTTTTCTAACAGAAGGCAATGCCAGGGCTGACATGCTGGCCAACCCTGCGTGGGTAGGGCCTCAGTCTGACAAAATTGCACAAGCCAAGGCATTGCACGGTTTCTTCCATCAAAGTGCACATACCCTGCAGAAGCAGTTCCATTTAACGCCAACCGAGGCGCGCGACATTGTCAGCGCTTGTGCTGACTGTCACGGACTCGCTGCGCCTTTGCCAGTGGGGGTAAACCCCAGAGGGCTAAAAGCCTTGCAGATTTGGCAAACGGATGTAACTCACATCCCAGAATTTGGTCGGCTGAAATATGTGCACGTGTCTGTTGACACTTTCTCCTCGGCTATGTGGGCTACTGCTCACACTGGAGAGAAGGGCCGTGATGTCATTGCCCATTGGAAATTGGCTTTCTCAGTCCTGGGCGTGCCAGCTTCTGTGAAAACCGATAATGGTCCTGCCTACGCCTCGGAGAAAACGCAGCAGTTCTTACACCTATGGGGTGTAGACCATACCTTTGGTATCCCACATTCTCCTACTGGCCAAGCCATTGTCGAACGCGCTCATGGTACCTTGAAGCGTGTTTTGGACAAACAGAAAAGGGGAATGCATGGAGAAACCCCACAGAGCCGACTAGCAAAATCTTTGTATACAATTAATCACCTTACAGTACCACAAAATTCAAATAATCCTGTTATTCTGAATCATTTTCTCTCATTGCAGTCTGCAGGCGACAGACAGCTGCCCCGGGCAAAAGTCTGGGTACGGAATTTACTCACTAACCAGTGGGAAGGCCCTCATGAGCTTATCGTTTGGGGTCGTGGGTATGCTTGCGTTTCCACAGATACTGGGGTACAGTGGCTACCTTCAAAATGCGTTCGACCTGACCTACGGCACCAGAGGCAGAACAGGCAACCTCCAAATGATGACCAGAACGCCAACCATCCAAATGGTGACCAGAATATAGATCATCAGCCTAATGACTCTTCTGATGATGACCAGGATGTCAACCATCAGGCAGATGGTCCTTCTACAAGCAGAGACTGGGATGGTCCTTCTACAAGCAGAGACTGAATTTTAAATTTCTTGTTATGGAGTCAGATAGTTAAAGCCTTAAGGACATATTTAGAATTAATAACTGATGTAGATTTCTATTTAGGATTAATAGTAGGGTTGTTATCTTATAAAACAAAAAGGGGGAATTGTAGGTACAAAAATGCTGTTAGTGAGGATCTTCTTGTTATTTTTCTAAGTCCGTGAGAGACTTTTCTCTCTCACAGAAGAGGTAGCAGGGAATGTAAACAACCAAGCCACCTGCAACCTTGGAAAGTCTTGTTTATGGTATAGTAGAAAATATTTTGATAATGGATGTTTTAGGATTTTGGCCAATCACCCCCAAGGGGTGGCTGGTCCTTTGTCCAATTAGACTATGAAGAAAAAAGTCTATAAAAGAGTTTGTAAAATAATTAAATAAATCAATCTTGCTGCACAATTCCTGCCTGCTGGATCTTCTCCTTCTCCTCCTCCCTATGGCTGTGGGACACGGTGATATACCGTAGGAACCAGGCCCGCGGTAATAGAAGGGTAACACTTGACAGCGATGTGAATTTTTATCTTGCAAATTAGCATTGCAATTCGCTAACTGATCTCTTTTTTCTGCCTCCAAATCAAGAGTGAGGAGTGCCAGCCAAAGGAAAGCTAATGTCACAGGTACAACTTCACCAAGGTGAGTGACTTAGCATGAAAGATCATGAGGCTTTATTTATGTCTGAAAACCAAAGTTTGAGATGACCCCTCTAAATCTGGAACTGGTCTGCTCACTTGGAGCTTTGATGTGAAGAGATCTGGAAATTGCTGCCTGGAAGCAGTTTGTCAGTTCAAACATTGTCTGTCATAAATGTCTTATTTGAAACAGATTTGTCACTGAATTCCTGTTCTCTGTATTCCAGCAGCACAGTATTTTTTGCCTAGGTAATAGCTAACAAACTTTCCTCTGCTGTTTATTTTCTCACTGAAAGTTTTTAATCCCATTAAAAGCCCTGGGGAACTTAACAGTTCTCTATCATTTGCTGAGAACCATTAATCAGGACTGTGTTGAGCTACAGTTCATAAAGGTAAATTAGAAGAGAACATAATACTAAGGCCCAATAATAATGTGTTTAGTTAACAGGGATAAGTTTACAGCCTCATATTCCCCTGGGAAAATGACCTCATGGTCTGCACTGTACCACTTACTAAAGCCACATTCAAATTACGTTGCTTTAATGGAGGGTCTGTAGGAAAATCTTTCACCTCACAGGGAAGAGTTGAGCAATTACAGAAAAAGGCAAAGGCAAAGCTTCCAATTTAAGAGCGGTCTATAAATCTGCCCCGCCCTGTTTCCTGCAGTCAGTTCCTTTTGCAGAGAGGTTTTAGATACCAGGACTGTATTACAGAATTTCAAGTTTTCCTCCTGCCATCTGCAAAGAGATGTTCAGAAAGACTATACTGAAATATACATGAAGAACTGGGTTTTTTTCCATAACTACTGGTTTCACACACATCTCAACTCCGGACCTATAGTCAATGCCTGATGTGTATTTCCTCACTTTTCCTCATACCTTCTACTAAAGGAATTAATAGCCACCTGGGTGTTTTGGGACAAAGGGGAGTAAGAGTTGTCTCAGCTGCATATCAGTGCACTTTCCAAAGGAGGCAAGTACAAGAAAATCTCCATTATGGTGAGCAGAAAGAATAATAATATCAATATATAAAGTCATGTGGCTCTGTTGCTATCATGGTGGCCCAAAATTCCTACCTATGGACGGAGAACAGAAAGCCAAAGGTCCAGTCATAAACCATAGAATCACGGAGTGGTTTGGGTTGGAAGGGACCTTAAAGATCATTCCATTCCACCCCCCTGCCATGGGCATGGACACCTTCCATGACCAGGTTGCTGAAAGCCCTGTCCAACCTGGCCTTGCAATGTCCTACCTAGCCCTACCAGTCCTGAAAAAAACTGTGGTAGGTAGTACCCAGGAGTTTAGGAAGGATTCCAAGGAGGAAGGAAAATTACATCAAGTGTTGGTTGTTTGGTTTGGGGGATTTCGTTTGTTTGTTTGTTTTGATGATGTTGCTTGTTGTAAAGCATCTTAGAAGGTATACATCTCTCAGTGTATAATTCTAGCAGAACAACCACTTCAGTTGTTACTCATTTTGTGCTCAGCTGCTCAGTTGTTTGACAAATAGATAGGACCAAAATTCTTTGAAGGAGTTTGAGTATCATATAACCCAGATCACCATTTCATGGTGGGTTTATTGAGGGGTTAATTCTATGCTTTCCTACACAGGGACTTTGCCTCATTCCATGCACTGGTAAGTGACCTTCCTGAAGAATTTTTCTACTTCTGTTTTCTGCTTGTCCTCTACTTTTCACCCCTTTGCTCTGCAGTCCTGAGGTGTTCTGGGATTTGGTAGAAAGAAAGTATTTGAGTATTACTGTATCCCCCAGCCGTAGGAAGGAGAGGAGAGAGATCCAGCAGGCAGGAATTGTGCAGCAAGATTGATTTATTTATTTATTTTACAAATGCTTTTATAGACTTTTTTCTTCATAGTCTAAAAGGATCAGCCGCCCCCCTGGGCTGGGGTGATTGGCTAGAATTCTAAAACATCCATTGTCAAAATATTTTTCTACCGTACCATAAACAAGGCTTTGCAAGGTTGCAGGTATTCATAGTTTATAGAACTCTACTACTATCTTCGTGAGAGAGAAAAGTATTTCACAGGCTTAGAAAGAAGCAAGAAAAATTCTTGCTAACAGCATTTTTGTATCCACATTTGAGGAGTTCGGATGATTCAAAATCTGCACGGTGGGAACTGTGCAGACATGTACAGGTATGGCCTGCTGGATGGTCTCAGAGCAGAAAACTTCTGTGAGAAACTCCCAGTGATGTCATGTTTTCCAAGGCACCATTATAAACTTGAATTTTTTTTAAATCTTGGAATGACTCAGAAATCTGGCACTGTCTGAATTATAAGCTTGGCTGGTATGGGATGAGCATCTCCAGTGGGTGGGAAGGTAGGCTTTGACATTAGGAGTTCTACTAGTCCAGCTGAAGATGAATTTAAGGCACCAAGGTGAAAAAAAGAATCCATAAATACCAAGTGCTGGATCAGAGCTCAGAAGTCTCAGGCCAACTAATGGTCAGGGATATAAAAGTTATGACTAAACCACAGTATGTTATCTAGTACAAGGACATATTGTGGTAAAAAGCAAAAAACCCTTTATTACACTGTGCCAGCCACTAAATAGAGTATTTTTCCCAATATATTTCTGCCCCACAACCCCTCTTAAAATATAAAGTGCTTCTGGTACATACTCAAGTCATAATTAAGGAATTGATATACTCATTTATATGAGAGATTTTTCTCCTTGATACTGTCACATTTCCCATGTAATTCCCAACAGATTTAATCCAATTTCCCAATAATTGTTCATCGTTTATATTTCGTTCGCAATATGCAAGTCACCTCCGTGTTATCCCATGGATATGCAGGCAAGGAAAACTGCAGTTTCAGAGTACTTACCAACTACTAAATAACCTGGAAAACAAGGCCCAGGCTATTCAACCAGAACAATCTTCTTTTCCCATGGAACAATTTTTACCTTAATCCTTATCTCTAAAATCATGGCAGAAGCACCCTTCTCACTATAAGTGGTAGAATGATACATTTTACTTTCATCTGAAAACTACTCAGAGATGATGCTGGAATTGTTAATTATATGTAGTATTGGATTGAATGTAAGATTTATTTATGGAAAATAAGTGAGGATGCTAGTAAACCAGTGGAGCTTCAGTGGGTACCATGCAGGCTCTGTGTTAAACAAAGCAGACATCTGATTAAAAATATGCAATTTTTTTATAGATCTGGGTACTTGCTAGCAAAAAGTCAGTTTTGAAGCATAACAAGTGTCAAATGTACCTTGGAATTTTTTTTTTTTTTGTTCCTATTTTTCCCTTAAATTTTCAGGTAGCTGATGACTCAGAAGGATTACCAGAGACATAGTTCCTCCACATCTTTAGCAGTTCAGAGACCCTGACTAGGTCACTTTTTCCTGTATTTATCATCTTCTCCAGCTGCCAGTTCTTCCTTAACATTACTTTGATAATTAATCTGCTCCAAACACAAGATCTTATATGTTTCCAGATTTTTTTTAACATGGGACCTGCTGCAGCGGAGTTCCTCAACCTGAGCTGACTATTTCAAATTCCATTGCCATCTCAGCCCCCCCAAATAATGTCACTGAAGAATGCAAAGGGTATCATGGATATCATTGCATTGTGGTAAGGGGATGCAACAACCATAGAGAGCAGGAAAAAGTTGTATTTTTTTTTAACTGACATATAAAAGCTTGCAAATAATTTTTCTAATATGGAAAGACTGCAAAAAAATATAATGAGATGGGATAAAATCCTGGCATAATTATCATTCATGGGGGAAAGGAAAGAGAAGAAACATTCCAGGACAGTAAAACTTATCTGTTCTACTACAGAACACAGTCTGCAGTTGCACACAAAATAAGCAAAACTCCAATAAAGAGAAGAATTTGAGATCCAGTCGCATTATTGGCTGTTCCAAGGCATCTCCTGAATACGCCGCTGCAGAGATAAAGCTGAAGGAAGTGAGAACATGTAAACACTCTGCAAAGACCGCTGTGAAAGCAGAAGGAAAGACCTACTAAACTCATAATACAAAAATTAAGCACAGCAATGGAAACTGCCTGGTTTTGTTCTTAGGAGAAGCCAAATGAGAAGTTTTCTAGTACATCCCTGAATGTGAGACAACTTTAGACCTTTAGATATTTATAATCTCCTGGAATGCCCTCATGCCTATAAATGAAGAAGCCCAAAAGCCCTGGGCCTTGCATGGAATTATGCAGAAAAGGCAGAATGTGTCTTTTCAGACAAAAGTTTTCAAGTGTTACAGGTCTTGAGACCCATCTCAAGTAGAATAACCAGTCTCCCACTAAATAGAACAAACCCAAATTAATGAACTAAATTTTGCTAATTCTCTAGTTTGTAATGTGAATCTCACAAAGCCAGGAGAGAGCTTTGAACCACTGGCTCTCATGCAAACCACGCACACACCCAAGCTGCTTGGATCACTGGGAGAGCAGATGAGCAGTAGTGCTGGTGTTTACTCCGTGACCTTTTACAGCTGCCATAAAATGGTTCATCTCCCTCCCTTAGGGCTAGTGCAGACAATTGCTTTGGCTAGTGGAGCTGGCAGGCTGCTCATGAGAGGCTCAGCAATGCTTTAGGAATGGAATTTGTCTTCGCTCATCCTTTGGGCGTGGCAGCAGTCTGCCACAAGAGGAGAGAGAGAGAAGAGGAGGTAAAAAATACCACACCTGTGTCTGTAGAGGCCAGTTCTGGTGCAGTTATATGGGAGAGAGTCTTGTGTGAGTCCAGCAGAAGCACAGTGGCCCTGCTGTGCTGGTAAAGATGAGCAAGGGCAATGAAGTAAAGATGGGCTAAGCCATGCTGACCAAAAAGAACAGACCAAAAATAGACAGCAGTGGGTCAGCATCTTCATCCTGCACCAATCCTGCCCACAGCAGAGACAAACAGTGCTTTTCCAAGGGCTTGCTAAGGAACTTGAAATTTTTCTATCCCAGCAGAGGCTGTCAGCCTCAGAAACATCTCTAGTGCATCACTTATGGAAGGATAACTTTGCTCCCAAAGACTTTTCCTTGTTTTCAATAGGAATGCCCATGTTGTACGATCATGCTGGTAATGGTTCACAGAGCATCTACACCGGGACATCGATATTAGGTAGAAGTTTAATGTGCAACACACATTGATCTTGGTTTGATGTAAATTAGGATAAATCATGCAGGAAGATGTTCCTCTGCACGTGCTAATGACTGCTAAGGATCACCATCATCACCAGACAATGGGAGATTCAGAGCAAGTCTCTATATCAGTTTGTCCCCAAAACAGGAACACCTCTCTATTAAATAGATGAATAGAGGGTGCTGTAGGGCCCTCACCTGCTCTGCTGTGAGGTTTTGCAATTTTTTAAGCTGGCTGTAACATATAACAAAGAGAGAAAAACAAAGCCAAACTGTGAGCAGAAACAGCTTATGAGTTGCAGGCTGCTGTTTGATAATGTAAATGGTTTGTAAATGTAATGATCTTTGTCAGGAAAGCAAATTTAGTAAAACCACATCTGCAGAAAGCATTCTCTGAAGAGGGCTTAAAAATCATTGTAAATAAATAAGGGAAGAAAAAGACCTGAACACATAGTGGCTGCAAAGACATTTGTATAAAAACATTTCTATTATTTCTGTGGATCCTAATGAAAAGATTACTTCTAAATTGTACCCAAATCGGACATCGAGAATTTTTACATTGTTAAAAATTTGGAGAGAGTTCAAATTGGTCACAAAGTATCTAAATTGGCAATCCCCACCACAGGATACAAGGAGAGTAACACACTGGGAGAACATCTGCCATCCCAACTGCAACCTGGAAGGGAATGTGAGTGAGAGTACTTTGGTTAAATATGAGAAAAATGCTGAATGTCTGCTGTATACTTCAAGGAACTAACAAAGTCACGTGCCATCTGTTTGTGCTTCATTGTTCATTCTGTTTTCTCTGTTTGGAAAGCCATATGTTGCTAAACTGGGACCTGGCCATGTGGCTTCCAGTGAGGTTGTTGTTGCCTCTTGTCCTGAGAAATGGAATTTGTTAAAACTGGGGGTACTTGTACTTGTCCACAGGTCAGCTGGAGATGAGGTGAAAATGAGTAAAAGCTTCCAGCTTGAGTTCTACAGGTTAACAAACCAGGAAAGTCTGCTGCCTGCCTCCCTTGGGACTTGTGGCCTCACATCCAGGAAGAGCAAAGAATGGCTGGAAGACATAAAAAAAAGGTGGGGCAAAAAAATAAAGAAAACTTAAAATATTGTAATAGAATCATAGAATCCCAGAATGGTTTGGGCTGGAAAGGCCCTTAAAGCTCATGTTGTTCCACCCTCTGCCATGGGCAGGGACTCCTTCTAGTAGACCAGTGTCTCGGTTTGAAAGACAGGCGTCTGCTAAGGAAGGCAGAAGCCTCCCTTGGAATGGCAGATGTAACCCCATTCCCTCCGAGTTATTATAATTTTGAAATCAAGGGCTTTTAGACAAAGATGTGGGAAATAGGAATAACAGTTCTTTACTATTATATATCTATATGTGTATAACAAGTCAAACAAACAACAATAACTATGGCAGTAACAGCAAACAATCACAAACCCAGTCCCAGCCTTCTCGGCTGTCAGGCCCTTTCCCCTCGGGTGCAGTTCCGCTCGCAGCCGGCAGGGGCGCTGGCGGCTCCCGGTGAGCAGGGCAGGTGCGATGGTTCCCCCGCGGCTGCAGGGGGCGCTCCGGAGCGAGCTCGGGGAGCAGGCGGCTCTGGTGCCCTGGGATCCTGGGAAGGGATGGAACAAAGGCTTCACAAACCCCCAGACAACTGGCCCCGGTGTCCAGCTGGCCCTTCGGGAACGGCAGGCTGGAACGGCAGGCTGGAGTGGCAGGGATGAGCACAAATCCCCAGGTGGCAGACGCGATGTATCCAAGCGGGGAACCCCCCGGAGGTCTGGTCAGGCAGGGCGAGCACGGCTACAACACAGCGAAGGCTCGAAGCAGCAGCAGGGCAGGGCAGCCACAGCCCGGCCTCCAGCAGGGCAAGGAAGGTGGGCCGGGGATCCTGGGATCTTTCTCCGCAGGAAGGAAAGAACAGCTGAAAAGAGCCAGCAGCTTCTCTCTCTCCGAATGAGACCGACTGCCCACACACCCAGGTGAAACAAAAAGAGCAGCCAGGTCCTTTTGTTCTTCCTTACGCACAGCCATTTGTCCCGTAGCAACATGCCTATGGGAAAAAATTCCTTTAACAGTGTTGGGGTTTCAGTTTAGTCTTAGTTTTTTTCCTGTTAAAGGAATTTTCTCCCATAGGCATGTTGCTAGGGGACAAATAGCTGTACTTAAGAAAGACAAAAAGGGGGGTGGGGCGGGCCTGGCTACTCCTTTGTCTACACCTGGGTGTGGGGTCAGTTCGCTCTGAGCGTCCGGGGAGAGAAGCTGCAGAGAAAGGAGCTGCTGCTTCTTTCTTTCGGCCGTTCTTTCTTCCTGCTGGAAACAACGCCGGGACCCCAAAAGCCACTTTCCCTGCCCTGCTGGAGGCCGAGCTGTGGCTGCCCTGCCCTGCTGCTGCTTCGAGCTTTCGCTACGCTGTAGCCCTGCTCACCCTGCCTGCCTGGGCCTCCGTGGGGTTTTCCCATCTGGATACATCTCGTCTGCCACCTGGGATTTGTGCTCGTCCCTGCCGCTCCAGCCTGCCGTTCCAGCCTGCCGTTCCAGCCTGCTGTTCCTGAGACCCCGGGATCGGCTGCCCAGGGGTTTGTGAAGCCTTTGTTCCATCCCTTCCCGGGATCCCAGGGCACCGGTGCCGCGTGTTTCCCGAGCTCGCTCCGGAGCGCCCCCTGCAGCCGCGGGGGAACCATCGCACCTGCCCTGCTCACCGGGAGCCGCCAGCGCCCCTGCCGGCTGCGAGCGGAACTGCACCCGAGGGGAAAGGGCCTGACAGCCGAGAAGGCTGGGACTGGGTTTGTGTGTGCTGTTACTGTCATAGTTGTTGTTGTTTTGTTTGACTGGTTATATATATATATATATATATAGTAAAGAACTGTTATTCCTATTTTCCACATCTTTGCCTAAAGGCCCTTGATTTCAAAATATAATAACTCAGAGGAAAAAGGGGTTATATCTGCCACTTCAAGGGGGGCTTCTGCCTTCCTTAGCAGACACCTGTCTTTCAAAACCGAGACAGATCTTGGCGCCCAAGTGGGGCCTGAGGGCATTAAGAGAGAGGTGAAAAAGGAATAACAGTTCCTGGATAACTTAATTTTGTGTGCTGGATATTGGAACCTTGTTAGGCAGCACTATGTGGTCTAGTTTACCCTGGTTCGGGTGGCATGTGGCTGTGGCTATATTCTTCCCCTTTGCAGCTCCTTACTTGAATATGGGTTCTCTGACTAAGGCTACCATTGCTGTTATCCAGCTTGCGCTATGGGTCGAGAAGGTGAGGAATTCATGGGTTTTTAACTTCCTCCGGAATGTGGGCACATGGATAAATGGCTATCACACACTGAGCACATGTTTTTGGGGTTATGTTAACAATGGTACCTTCTGTGAGGAAATGACACCAGGGGAAGTTTTTCCCCAACCCCTCAACCAGTTCTTTGGGCCCACCCCATCAATTTTCGAAGGGTTTAAATTCCCTCTGAATACTAACCATCTGCTGCTGGTAGGCCTACTCTACTTAGCACTCAAAGATAAGTTCAGATCGGCTTGGATAACTACCCAGACACCAGCCCCAGAGATTAGAGATCCTACCCCAGAGCCTGATCCTGCCCCAGAACTTGACATGGCCCCAGAGAGTAGAATTCCTACCCCAGAGCCTGATCCTGCCCCAGAACCTGACACGGCCCCAGACACTAGAGATCCTGTCCCACAGACTGATACCGCCCAACAGCCCACCTCAGAAATGGACTACCCAAACTGGGTGGGAGTACTAGCGAAAGGGATGCAGGAGATGTGCAAGGAGATGTGTCAGGAGATGGGCCAGGTGCGCAAGGAGATGTGCCAGGAGATGGGCCAGGTGCGCCAGGAGATATGCCAATTGCTAAGGGAATACAGCTCCTCAGCTAGTGAAAAACCCTCTCCCTGCCCCAAAGAGGGTGAGTCCGATGGTGCAGCAGTGGAACCCACGGATGTTACAACCATCCAGGTTCCAGCTGAACCACAAGGACAACCACAGCCAGCAGCAGTCGCCCCTGTGCAAAGGAGGAAGTGTAAGACCAAATCAGTACGACCAGTTAATGATGATGGGGAACCAGGGCCCTCACAACCAGCAGGAGAGCCAGAGCCGGAAATCATCACTGAGTCCCTGTCGCACGACAGTCTCGGCGCTACGCGGAACGACATTGCGCGAAGGGGGCGTGAGCCTTATACCACCTGGCTGCTTCGGGTTTGGGACCTTATGGGCACAAGTGTGCAACTGGATAGTGGTGAGGCAAGGTATCTGGGATCGTTGACCCAGGACCCAGGTGTGGACCAGATATTTTTGAGGGAGCCAGGGCCCCTTTCTCTCTGGGAGCGGCCCTTAAGGAGTGTGAGAGAAAGGTTCATTCACAAAGAAAGAATGCAGGAGTATCATCACAGAATGCAGTGGAAGACACTCGAGCAAGGGATCCAACAGCTAAGAGAGGTGGCAATATTAGAGGTACTCTTTGGGAAGGATGGACAGCATGATAATGACCCTGATAAGGTCAGGTGCACAGGACAGATGATGTGGAACCTGGCAAGGCTAGGGCCATCACAATACGCCACCTTCATTGCAATGATTGATGCTGACAATACCCGAGAAACAGTGGGCTCTGTTGCCAACAAGCTCAGGAATTATGACAGCATGATCAATGGCCCGCTGAAAGCTCATGTCTCTGCTGTGGTCCAGGACCTCAAAGAGGAGATGAAGGAGACAAGGAAGGAAATGAGGGAGGAGATGAGGGAGGAGATGAGGAGGGTCAGTGTGGCACCAGTGCGAGTCACAGGCCCCCAAGTCAGAGCCCGTCGTCCCCCTGCTAGAGAGAGAGGGTACACCCCACGAGCTGAGCTGTGGTTTTTCCTGTGTGAGCATGGGGAAGACATGAGAAGGTGGGATGGGAAACCCACCTCTGCCCTGGCAGTGCGGGTGCGTGAACTCAAGGAGGGAGGCACTAACCGAGGGGGTTCCGCTAAGGTGAAGGTAGCCTCAGCCTCCCGTGACCGAGCTGCCAGGTATTACAGAAGGGAGGATGATATGTCGGATCCCCTTGAAGGTACCTCGAGCATGTACGCCCAGGGAAAGAATGATAACCAGGGCTAGAGGGGCCCTGCCTCTAGCCAGGAAGAGGCACAGGAGAACCGAGTTTTCTGGACGGTGTGGATCCGATGGCCTGGCACATCAGAGCCACAAAAGTATGATGCATTGGTTGATACTGGGGCACAGTGTACTTTAATGCCATTGGGACATGTGGGGGCAGAACCTGTATCCATCGCTGGGGTGACCGGGGGATCACAGCAGTTGACCCTTTTGGAAGCTGAGGTGAGCCTGACTGGGAAGGAGTGGCAAAAGCATTCGATTGTGACCGGCCCAGAGGCCCCGTGTATTCTGGGCATAGACTTCCTCCGGAATGGCTATTACAAAGACCCAAAAGGACTCAGGTGGGCATTTGGGATTGCTGCTGTGGAGGCAGAGGGCATTAGGCAATTGAACACCCTGCCTGGACTATCTGAGAATCCTTCTGCAGTTGGGCTCCTGAAAGTGGAAGAGCAACAAGTGCCAATTGCCACCTCGACAGTGCACCACCGGCAGTATCGGACAAATCGAGATGCTGTGATCCCCATCCACAAGATGATCCGTGAGCTGGAGAGTCAAGGGGTGGTCAGCAAGACCCACTCACCCTTCAACAGCCCCATCTGGCCTGTGCGCAAGTCTGATGGGGAATGGAGATTGACTGTGGACTATCGTGCCCTGAATGAAGTGACTCCACCGTTGAGCGCTGCCGTGCCGGACATGTTGGAGCTCCAGTACGAGCTGGAGTCCAAAGCAGCGAAGTGGTACGCCACTATTGACATTGCCAATGCATTCTTCTCCATTCCTCTGGCAGCAGAGTGCAGGCCTCAGTTTGCCTTCACCTGGAGGGGCGTGCAGTACACCTGGAACCGACTGCCCCAGGGGTGGAAGCACAGTCCCACCATCTGTCATGGACTGATCCAGACTGCACTAGAAAAGGGTGAGGCTCCAGAACATCTGCAGTACATTGATGACATCATTGTGTGGGGGAACACCGCAACCGAAGTGTTTGAGAAAGGAGAGAGAATAATTCAAATTCTCCTGCAAGCTGGTTTTGTCATCAAGAAGAGCAAGGTCAAGGGACCTGCCCGAGAGATCCAGTTCCTGGGAGTAAAGTGGCAAGATGGACGACGTCAGATTCCCACTGAGGTCATCAATAATGTTGGGGAGGATGAAACAGGAAAACCTTGGAAATATGATTGCCTGACAAAAGATTTTGGGAATATGAAAACTACAGGCAACATCGAAATGAAAGCCACTTTTGAAATACCAGGTCTTAGTTACTGAACAACTAGAAAACAATGGTATGGCCACTGAAGATAATCCCCTCTTGATTGAACAATACCCTCTGCTTGCAGGCAGGTCCAAGGGTCAGAGCAGACCCTACTAGCTCAGCAGAAGGGGTCCAAAGAGTAGTTTTTAGAAGTTAAGATGTAACACTTTATGGTAATATAAGAACTCTTATAGGCTGTATGTAAATGCTATAGGATTTGTATCTTGTATTAGATTGGTTAGTGACAATTAGAATATTCAGTACAGAAGATGATTTATTGTATTGTAGCCAGGACTTCAGGCACTTCTATTCATTCTCACTTCCATTCTCTCTTCTATTCATTCTCTATTCCTCTCTTCCACTTCTACTCTTACTTCCACTCTTGCTCTTACACCCTCTCTCTCTCTCTCACCTGCTTACTCTCTTGGGCCTGCTCAGAGCTGAGTCAGGCAGCTCTGAGCAGTGCCCCAATACCCACGCCTTTACAATAAACCGACTGTGTCCCAAGACCTGCCTATAGAGATCTCTCCATCCGTCTCCGTCCCGACCGAACCCACCCAGGAACCTACAGTCTGGCGCCCACCGTGATTGCCGAGCCCACACCCAGAACCTACAGTCTGGCGCCCACCGTGATTGCCGAGCCCACACCCAGCACCTGCAGTCTGGCGCACAACGTGATTGAACGCCTGGTTCAGCTTTCTCCATCTGTAGGACTTTTCTCCATGGACGGTAACTAAAAGACCAGTTATAGCCACCTAGAACTTGTCGTGAGCACAGCATACCGATGCTGCGCATCGTAATAGCTGGAGCTCTGTAATTCTGCTGAGGCAGCCTTCGAGCACGGGGTTTCCCTGGAGCTCTTGGAGGGACTTGCCTGGCAGTCCTCGAGCACGGGCCGCCACGGCTGCTGCGCAGCCCCCTGGAGCTCTTGGAGGAGGTCTGCCGTATCACCCCTCGAGCACGGACACGCTGCTAAGCAGTGCTGACTGGAGCTCTGCGGAGGGAAATCTGCCGCACGCCCCGAGCACAGGCGAGTAGTGCTGAGCACCGCCTGCACTGGAGCTCTCAGTGCGGACCCACCCGTGAGGTCCTGAGCACGGAAAGCCGTTGCCAAGCGACGCCTGAAACCGGAGCTCTGGGAAAGGACCGAAAAGCGGCGTCCTGAGTGCTGAGTGGAGTGCCTGCCAGCCCCGCACGACAGTCATCTGAGTAAGGACGCTGCTCCTGCGACATCATCTAAGTGAGTATCATACTGGTCTAAAAAATGGGACAAACCCACTCTGCCCATGACAGAGATCTCTATAAGCAACTTAAGCATTTACTTATAAGTTTTGGTCCAAGTCAGTTGCCTAAACATGAGCTAAAAAATCTTCTAGAATGGACCCGACTTAATTTCCCAAATGCTGACCGTTCAGCCGTCTTTACAAGAGACTTTTGGGACACAGTTGGAGTTAAACTCTTTAATAATATCTCCTACCGGGATATGGCCGCCGCACAGCTGCTCCCAGCTTGCAGAGCGCTGGTAGAGCTGTTTGCTGCGGTGGCGCCGCCGGCAGCAGTCACCCCGCCGGGCCCGGCTCCGGCTGCGAGTCCGCCCCTTGCCGTCGTGAGCCCGCAGCGGAGCATGGCCCCCGCCCCTCCGCCGGACCCCGTGGCTCCGGTACCCGCGGTCCGGCTGACGCGTGCCGCCCCGCCCCCCGCGCTCGCGGCCCCCGCGCCCGTTACCCCGGCCCCAGCCACCCCACCGGACCCTACGGCCCCTCCCGCCATCCCGTTCCTCCCCGCGGCCCCCGCGGCCCCTGCTGCCCCATCCCCCGCGGCCCCCGCCCTCAGTGCCAGCGTCTCCGCGGCCCCGCCCCTTGCCCCTGCCCCCCCGTGCCCCCCCCCCCCGGTTCCGTCACCGCGGCTCCACCCCCCCCTGCTGCCGTCACTGCTGCCCCACCCCCCGCTGCTGGCATCATCCTGGCCCCGCCCCCCGGCGGTACCCCTGCGGGGCCAGCGCCTACCCCCCTGCTACCTACGGGTGTTACCCCTCCCCCAGCCGCGCCGGTTATGGCCATGGCTGCCATCATAGCCGGCCCCCCCCAAAGCCAAGTCGCGACCCTTCTTCCAGCCCCCCAGGTCCCCCCCCCCCACACGGCGCCGATGATAGCCATCGTTCCATCCGCGTCCGCCGCTGCTGCGTCTTCACAGTCCCCTGCCGCTCCCGAAACGCTGGTGCCCAGAGCGCCGGCCACGGCCGCGCTGCTGTCTCCGGCACCCCCTGTTACTGCAGGAACCCTACCCCCCCACCCTGCCGTTCAAGCGCACACAGCACGCCCCGAGCGGTCGCCCAGCCCCGTGGCAGCACAGACGCCTGTATCTACTCCCGCCCCTGCCGCCGTTTCTGTGCCGTTCCCCGATCCCGGCACACCACCGCTTGCGCTGGGAGCGCCCCAGCTCCACGAGCCACTTGGTCCCGGTGCCGCGCTGCCTGCACGGAGGTCTGCAGTCTCCCCCGTGCCTGCCCCTGCTCCAGCTCTGCCTCCCGGCACCGCCGCTCCGCCACCACCCACCCCAGCCCAGCCTACAAGCTTCCAGCAGCAGCACGCCGCGACCGCAGCCCCAGCCCCTGGTTTTGCAGTCCTGCCATCTCCCGCTCCGCCTGAACCATCCGCCACGCGGGCTGCGGCCATTACATCCTGCCGCGCGGACCTGATGACGCAACATGCGCATGCGCAATCGCTGCAACATACGCATGCGCACTTGCTGCAACTCCCGGACCAGTGGTATCAGTCCGCTCGAACTTCTCCAACCACAGCACCGCTTCCCAGAACCAACCCAAACAGCTCTGGTGTCCCCCCTGTGTTTGGGACAGACTTCCCAACTCAGAAAGAGACACTAAACCCTGAAGATTCGCCTGCATTAATCCCAAAAGCAGACAACCCCCAAAAATGTTTCAATAATTTTCAATTTACAGACTGGCATGAAATCAGACGCCAAATTTGCAAAGAGGAAAATCTAAATCCTTTAGCTATGCCTGTACTATTCAGCCAGCAAGCTGGTGGTCCTAGAACATGGCAAGCTATCCCACACCATGAGATTAAAGAATTGCGGAAAGCAATAAAGGACAGTGGTATCTGCTCTCCATACTTTAAGCAACTGCTGAAAAGTACCCTAGAAGGACATACACTTATACCAAATGACTGTAAAAATCTTGCTAGTATAATTCTCACAGACTCACAATATATGCTATGGGAACTCAAATGGAAGAGACTGCTTGCAGGGGTACTAGCCACTTATAAACAAAGTACTGACGCAGACCTTCGTACCCTTGTCATATCTAAGCTGACTGGTGACCATCCTGATGATCAAAATGACAATCAAATAAATTTACCCAAAACAGCATTAGATGACATCAAAAAGATGGCTCGCAAAGCCTTCTTGCAAATTCAGCCTGCAGGAATTTTTGAGAAAGCCTATAATCTCATTAGCCAAGAGTTGTCTGAACCATTCACCACATTTGTGGACCGGGTCATCCAAGCAGCAGAACGGCAATGCAACGACGACATAGCTCGCCCAATAATGATACGGGACATTATTGAAAATAATGCCAATGCGGAATGTAAAAAAGTTATCAAAACTTTGGGAAAAGAAAGACCCACAGTGCCTGAGATGATTGATGCCTGTAACAAAATAGGAGGTCCACAGCAGGTGGCAACTATACAAGCAAATGAACTTGGAAAAGCTCTAGGAGAAAAAATTGAGAGGGCTCTGACAGCTCAAACAGTACAAACAGCTGCACAGGCAGCACAAGCAGAAGCACGAGACCAAAAACTTACTGAAATCCTGGCTGCCTTGCATCTAAACCTCCAGCAACAAGGCAACACCATGACTGTTATGCAAGCTGCTGTAACTTCAGGACCTTGCTATTTCTGTAAAAAACCCGGCCATATCATGAAGAACTGCCCAGAACTCAAAAAGGGTGCACAAGCACCAGATCGCTGCCCTATCTGCAAGAAGGGAAAGCATTTTGCCTGGCAGTGTCGATCCAGACAAGATACAAGTGGAAAACACAGTCCAAAAAACTCCAATACGAGCGCGCAATGCCATCGCGTGACGAAACAAGTAGTGGCACCCCAAACATCCAAGGTAAAATTTATGAATACCCCGACTCAGAACCACCTCGCTTCACCATCAGCGCAATCCCAAGTAATGACCCAGGCCTGCTACCCCCAGGGTCCCAGTGCACCTTGGCAACCTCCAAGCCAACAGCCTTTTTAAAGGATAATGGTTATGACTATATTTCAACAAGAATTACAGGTGCTTCACAAACTAGACAAGACTTTTTGGTTGTTGGTAAAGAGAGAAATAACATCCTGGGACTGCTAGTTTTGCCTTGCGTAATATCTGCTAGCTGCAATGAAGAACTGCTAGTGCTAGCAAATGCCTGCCATCCCCCATTGTATATCCCACCTAGAACCCCTATAGCTATTGCCATAGCACTGCCCATGGGAACTGCGGAACAAATACCACCGCGCCGTTTCTCAGTTGCTCCTGAAAGTCCTGAGGTTCTATGGGTTCAACACATAAGTCAACAACGACCAATGCTAACTTGTGAATTGTCAAATGGTGGGATTCAAGTTAACATCAAGGGGATGATTGATACGGGGGCAGATGTTTCTGTTATCTTTTATTATCATTGGCCGACAGATTGGAAATTAATAACCCCCCCAGGCGCTCTCACAGGCATTGGAGGTGTCACTCCATGCCTGCGGAGCGAATCTGTCATCAGTATTACAGGACCACAAGGGAAAAAGGCATTGATCCGTCCCTATGTAGTGCAAAAACCCATCACAGTGTGGGGAAGAGATTTGCTCTCTGAATGGGGAGCCAAAATTGAACTGGATTTTTCATAGGGGCCACTAAAGCACTCAGTACTTTAAAACTGACCTGGAAAACTGACACCCCTCTCTGGGTCGACCAGTGGTCCCTGCCAGATCATAAGCTGAGTGCCCTCAAAAAACTAGTGGCTGAACAACTGCAAAAAGGCCACATTAAACCTACTAACAGTCCCTGGAACTCACCTGTGTTTGTAATCCATAAGAAAACTTCTGACACGTGGCGATTGCTACATGATCTCAGAAAAATCAATGCAGTAATTGAAGACATGGGCCCTCTCCAACCTGGCCTGCCCAACCTTTCCATGATCCCAAGAAATTGGCCGCTTGTAATTATCGATCTAAAAGACTGTTTCTTCAACATCCCACTGCATCCAGACGATGCTCCTCGTTTTGCCTTTTCCGTTCCAAGTACAAACCTGCAAGAGCCGCTTCAAAGGTATCATTGGCTAGTCTTGCCTCAAGGCATGAAGAACTCACCGACTATTTGCCAACATTTTGCAGCCCGTACTTTGTCCCCAGTCCGTGAGCAATTCCCTCAATCAGTTATTCTCCACTACATGGATGATTTGCTCATCGCAGCGCCAACACAAAAACAAATGGAAGAAACTCGTAACAGTGTTGTTGCTGAAATCAGAAAGGCTGGACTGGTGATCTCCGAATCAAAAATACAAGAGACTGCTCCCTGGAAATATCTAGGATGGAAACTAACAGAACAGTCTATTACACCTCAAAAAATACAAATTCGAACTGATGTTCATACCTTGCAGGACTTGCATCGGCTCTTAGGAGAAATCAATTGGGTCAGGCCTGTGCTAGGAATCACTAATGATGAACTTGCTCCACTCTTCAATTTATTGAGAGGAGACAGTGACATTAGATCCCCTAAATCTCTCACTCCTGAAGCCTGCAAGGCCCTGGAAAAAATTACTGATGCTCTACAAAACAGGCAGGCACATCGCTGTATTCCTAACAAACCCTTTTTCCTTGCAGTTTTAGGAGAAAAGTTGAGACTATACGGCCTCATTTTTCAATGGGATGCCTCTCAAATAGAACCGCTGTTGATAATTGAATGGGTTTTTCTCCCTTACAGGTCGCCAAAGACAATCCTCACACCTTTAGAAATGATGTCTCAAATCATCATCAAAGGCAGAGCAAGGCTTCTTTCAATAGCAGGTTGCGAATTTGCAATTATTTATTTGCCCATGATTAAATCTTATTTCGATTGGGCAATGCAAAAATCAGAAGACTTGATGTATGCCTTGCTCGATTTTCCAGGCGTTTGCTCTATTCATTACCCAGCACACGGATTAATCAAAGCTAAATTGTGCTACAAAGAAAAACCCCTAATCAGTGAAGAGCCTCTAGATGCGGTCACTATCTTCACTGATGGGTCAGGGCGGACACACAATTCTGTGGTCATATGGCAAAATAAAGATACTCAAGTCTGGGAGCAAGATGTTCAAAAAGTTGAAGGTTCTCCTCAAATTGTTGAATTGGCGGCTGTTGTAAGAGCTTTTCAGCTCTTTCCAGAACCTTTCAACCTAATCACTGACTCAGCATATGTTGCTGGTATTATTAAGAGGATTGAAGGATCAGTTTTAAAGGATGTGAACAACGACAAATTATGTCTTTGGCTCACCTGTCTCTACCAAATTTTATCACACAGAACTAACCCTTATTTCGTTTGCCACATTAGAGCTCATTCTGGTCTTCCAGGATTTATGGCAGAAGGAAACGCACGAGCTGATGCATTGGCATCAGCAACATCTGATGGAGAAGTTGCAGCAGACATCGAAAATCCTACCTCGGTGTTTGCTGCAACTACCTTGCCTAACACTATTGAACAAGCCAAATTAAGTCATGCGTTCTTTCACCAAAATGCACAGGCAATCAAACGAGATTTTCATATTACCCTAGAGCAAGCTCAAAATATTGTACGAGCATGCCCAAACTGCCAGCTTGTTCAACCTATCCCCTCCTCAGGAGCCACCAACCCACGGGGGTTGGAGAGCTTACAGAAATGGCAAACAGATGTCACTAAGTACCCCTCTTTTGGAAAACTTAAAAATATCCATGTCTCTGTCGATACATTCTCAAATGCAGTCTTCGCTTCTGTGCATACAGGAGAGACAGCTAAGCATGTTTGCCATCATTTTTCACAAGCTTTTTCCTATTTGGGTATCCCACAAGAAATTAAAACTGATAACGGTCCTTCGTATGTTTCACAAGAATTAGCTGCATTCTTAAATGACTGGGGTGTCCGCCATACATTTGGCATTCCCTACTCCCCCACAAGTCAAGGAATAATAGAAAGAACACATCAAACTCTAAAACGCATTTTAGATCAACAGAAAGGGGGAGAAGCCCAGGATACACCTCAAAGGAGGTTGAATAAGGCTTTGTATGTTTATAATTTTTTGAATAGCTCTGCAGAAGAGCCTGACCCCCCCATCTATAGACACTTCTTAAACAACAAAAAAGCAAAACTGAAAGAGCACCCCCTAGTTTTAATCAAGAATCTAGAATCAGGAAAAATAGAAGGACCATACAATCTTCTAACATGGGGGAAGGGGTTTGCATGTGTTTCCACAGGTGGAGAGCTCAAGTGGGTTCCAGCAAAAAACGTGAAGCCATACCACACATCAAAACCTGCCGACGCAGGTCACCAGCCAGTGACCCTGCAAGTGGAAGCCAGGAAGCAAGCACCCAAACCTGAAGTGCGCAGAATCACCAGAAGAAAGTGATCTGCCAAAAACAGCTCAAGAAAATAATGGAGTTTTCTCATTTGCGCGCGTGCATGTTGCTTTTATTCTTATGTTTTAGTTTTTATAGTGAAGCTTTACCCGTAAATCAACCAAAGACAAATGTCTGGGTTGCTCTAGCCAAATCTGCAGGCTCCGATACCATCTGTCTATCTGACACAAGCCCTGACAAACCTTTTTCAACCTGTTTAGTTGGAATACCTCTACCAGAAGGTTTTGATAATGTTACTTTTGATAAATATTGGCCATATGATGATCACATTTCTCCAACTACCAGCCATAAACACCAAACTTATATTGATAATTTTAAAATTGATAAATCTGACCTTCAAGAGCTAGAAATCCTAGGCTCATTAACTATGGATACCTGCTATTTCTTTCACTTTCTAGGAGAAAACGGTCCTCATTTAAATGTTACCCCATATCACCCAGCTTATAGCAATGTAACTTCTTGGTGCAACCAAGCTAAGCTTCTTATATATGATGAACCTCATGCAGATCGTTTCAACAAACTTCCTATTCGATTCCCTAGAGGAATTTGGCTCATCTGTGGAGACAGAGTCTGGCAAGGTATACCTTCAAAAATAAATGGTGGCCCTTGTGCTCTGGGACAGCTTACAATTATTGCTCCCAGTGTCAAAGAAGTAATCAAAAAGAAAAACAGAAAGATTAGATCTTCCTGGGGACATCAATATGAGAGCGACTGTGATAGTGACTTTCATCCTTGGAACTCTGAAAAATCAATTGTTGCGAGCATTTTTCTTCCTCAGTTAAGTTCCTCAATTGCACTAAAACAGTTAAACAAGTTGGGATGTTGGCTCAGCAAGGAGGTAAATGCCACCTCTACTATGATCAGTGATTTGTTAACCGATGAAGAGGCAGTCAGACATGCCACTTTACAAAATAGAGCTGCCATTGATTATCTTTTATTAGCACATGGACATGGCTGTGAAGATTTTGAAGGATTATGCTGTATGAACTTATCCGATCATTCTGTTTCCATTCACAAACAGTTACAAAACCTAAGGGACCTAGCTAACCAAATTACAACAGATAACTCGTCCTGGCTAGACAGTTTGTTTGATGGTTGGAGCTTTGCACCTTGGCTAAGGGAACTCTGTAAAATAGGCTTGATTATTCTAGTAGTAATAATTATAGTTTTAGTAGCAGTACCTTGTATACTTCAGTGTGTGCAAAAAATGACGAGTAGGACTATGTCTAATATCTTAATTGTCCATCGAAAAGGGGGAGATGTTGGGGAGGATGAAACAGGAAAACCTTGGAAATATGATTGCCTGACAAAAGATTTTGGGAATATGAAAACTACAGGCAACATCGAAATGAAAGCCATTTTTGAAATACCAGGTCTTAGTTACTGAACAACTAGAAAACAATGGTATGGCCACTGAAGATAATCCCCTCTTGATTGAACAATACCCTCTGCTTGCAGGCAGGTCCAAGGGTCAGAGCAGACCCTACTAGCTCAGCAGAAGGGGTCCAAAGAGTAGTTTTTAGAAGTTAAGATGTAACACTTTATGGTAATATAAGAACTCTTATAGGCTGTATGTAAATGCTATAGGATTTGTATCTTGTATTAGATTGGTTAGTGACAATTAGAATATTCAGTACAGAAGATGATTTATTGTATTGTAACCAGGACTTCAGACACTTCTATTCATTCTCACTTCCATTCTCTCTTCTATTCATTCTCTATTCCTCTCTTCCACTTCTACTCTTACTTCCACTCTTGCTCTTACACCCTCTCTCTCTCTCTCACCTGCTTACTCTCTTGGGCCTGCTCAGAGCTGAGTCAGGCAGCTCTGAGCAGTGCCCCAATACCCACGCCTTTACAATAAACCGACTGTGTCCCAAGACCTGCCTATAGAGATCTCTCCATCCGTCTCCGTCCCGACCGAACCCACCCAGAAACCTACAAATAAGATCACAGCAATGTCTCCACCGACCAACAAGAAGGAAACACAAGCTTTCCTAGGCGCCATAGGTTTCTGGAGGATGCACATTCCTGAGTACAGCCAGATCGTGAGTCCTCTCTACCTGGTTACCCGCAAGAAGAATGATTTCCACTGGGGCCCTGAACAGCAGCAAGCCTTCGCCCAGATCAAACAGGAAACTGCTCACACCGTAGCCCTTGGCCCAGTCAGGACAGGACCAGAGGTGAAGAACGTGCTCTACTCTGCAGCCGGGAACAATGTTCTGTCCTGGAGCCTCTGGCAGAAGGTGCCTGGTGAGACTTGGGGCCGACCACTGGGATTCTGGAGCTGAAGCTACAGAGGATCTGAAGCCAACTACACTCCCACAGAGAAAGAAATCTTGGCAGCTTATGAAGGAGTCCAGGCTGCCTCAGAAGTAATCGGCACAGAGGCACAACTCCTCCTGGCACCCCGACTACCGGTGCTGGGGTGGATGTTCAAAGGAAAGGTTCCCTCCATGCATCACACCACCGACGCTACTTGGAGCAAATGGATTGCCCTCATCACACAGCGCGCCCGAATTGGAAACCCAAGTCGCCCTGGGATCTTGGAAATAATTACGAACTGGCCGGAAGGTGAGACTTTTGGGTTATCTTCTGAAGAAGAGGAGGAGCAGGTGACACGTGCCGAAGAAGCCCCACCATATAACGAGCTACCAGAGAGTGAAAGACAATACGCCCTCTTCACTGATGGTTCCTGCCGAATCGTGGGCACTAGCCGGAAATAGAAAGCCGCTGTATGGAGCCCCACACGACAAGTTGCGCAGGCTACTGAAGGAGAAGGTGGATCGAGCCAATTTGCTGAGCTCAAAGCTGTCCAATTAGCTCTGGACATAGCTGAAAGAGAGAAGTGGCCAAAGCTCTACCTCTACACTGATTCATGGATGGTAGCCAATGCTCTGTGGGGTTGGCTGGAAAGGTGGAATAAGGCAAACTGGCAACACAGAGGAAAACCAATCTGGGCTGCTGACGAGTGGAAAGACATTGCCACTCGGGTAGAGAAGCTATCCGTGAAGGTCCGTCATGTAGATGCTCACATCCCCAAGAGCCGGGCTAATGAAGAACATCGTAACAGCAAACAGGTAGATCAGGCTGCGAAAATAGAGGTGTCCCAGATAGACTTGGCTTGGCAACATAAAGGAGAGCTGTTTCTAGCTCGATGGGCCCATGATGCCTCAGGTCATCAGGGCAGAGATGCCACCTATAAGTGGGCACGAGACCGAGGGGTGGATCTAACCATGGACAGTATCTCCCAGGTTATCCAGATTGTGAGACATGCGCTGCGATCAAGCAGGCCAAGCGGGTGAAGCCCCTGTGGTATGGTGGGTAATGGTCCAAATACAAGCATGGGGAGGCCTGGCAGATTGATTACATCACACTGCCTCAAACCTGCCAAGGCAAGCGCTATGTGCTCACGATGGTAGAAGCCACCACTGGGTGGCTGGAGACCTATCCTGTGCCTCATGCTACTGCCCGGAACACCACCCCGGGCCTGGAAAAGCAAGTGCTTTGGAGGCATGGCACCCCTGAGAGAATCGAGTCTGACAATGGGACTCATTTCAAGAACAGCCTTATAAACACCTGGGCTAGAGAACATGGCATTGAGTGGGTGTACCACATCCCTTACCATGCACCAGCAGCTGGGAAGGTTGAGCGGTGTAATGGACTGCTTAAAACCACCTTGAAGGCACTGGGTGGGGGGACTTTCAAAAACTGGGAGGTGCATTTAGCAAGAGCCACCTGGTTAGTTAACACCTGAGGCTCCACCAGCCGAGTAGGCCCTGCCCAATCCAAACCCCTACAAACAACAGACGGGGATAAGGTTCCAGTGGTGCACATGAGAGGTATGCTTGGAAAAACTGTTTGGGTGAAGTCTGCCTTGAGCAAAGACAAACCCATCCGTGGGGTTGTCTTCGCTCAGGGACCACGTTGCAGCTGGTGGGTGATGCAAAAGGATGGAGAGACCCGATGCATACCTCAAGGGGACCTTGTTTTACGGTGACCTACCCATGGCTCTGTACTTGTATCAGTATCAGCATGTATATTTGTATATAATTTGGGTGATGCATAGATTTATATGGTTAAAATGTTAAGTTTCATGTAACATGTTAGTATGGGAAAAAATTCGGGGTGGATAATGTTGGGGTTTCAGTTTAGTCTTAGTTTTTTTCCTGTTAAAGGAATTTTCTCCCATAGGCATGTTGCTAGGGGACAAATAGCTGTACTTAAGAAAGACAAAAAGGGGGGTGGGGCGGGCCTGGCTACTCCTTTGTCTACACCTGGGTGTGGGGTCAGTTCGCTCTGAGCGTCCGGGGAGAGAAGCTGCAGAGAAAGGAGCTGCTGCTTCTTTCTTTCGGCCGTTCTTTCTTCCTGCTGGAAACAACGCCGGGACCCCAAAAGCCACTTTCCCTGCCCTGCTGGAGGCCGAGCTGTGGCTGCCCTGCTCTGCTGCTGCTTCGAGCTTTCGCTACGCTGTAGCCCTGCTCACCCTGCCTGCCTGGGCCTCCGTGGGGTTTTCCCATCTGGATACATCTCGTCTGCCACCCGGGATTTGTGCTCGTCCCTGCCGCTCTAGCCTGCCGTTCTAGCCTGCTGCTCTAGCCTGCCGTTCCAGCCTGCTGTTCCTGAGACCCCGGGATCGGCTGCCCAGGGGTTTGTGAAGCCTTTGTTCCATCCCTTCCCGGGATCCCAGGGCACCGGTGCTGCGTGCTCCCCGAGCTCGCTCCGGAGCGCCCCCTGCAGCCGCGGGGGAACCATCGCACCTGCCCTGCTCACCGGGAGCCGCCAGCGCCCCTGCCGGCTGCGAGCGGAACTGCACCCGAGGGGAAATAGCCTGACAGCCAAGAAGGCTGGGACTGGGTTTGTGTGTGCTGTTACTGTCATAGTTGTTGTTGTTTTGTTTGACTGGTTATATATATATATATATATATATATATATATATATATAGTAAAGAACTGTTATTCCTATTTCCCACATCTTTGCCTAAAGGCCCTTGATTTCAAAATATAATAACTTAGAGGAAAAAGGGGTTATATCTGCCACTTCAAGGGGGGCTTCTGCCTTCCTTAGCAGACACCTGTCTTTCAAAACCGAGACAAACAGGAAAAAAAACCTAGGACTAAACTAAAACCCCAATGACCAGGTTGCTCCAAGCCCATCCAGCCTGGCCTTGCACACTTCCCAAATTTAGGTGGGCTGAAAAGAACTCTTGGTGATTACTTGGAAGCTTATGATGCTTCCAAGTACTGTGTGGGGAATTACATTTATATTTGTGTAAATTAATTGGAAGGGAGCAACCCTGAGAGTGGTGCTGGCAAAACTCATTAAATCAAATTTACCCGTTGTGTGACCAACTTCGTTGTAAGAAAAAACACAGGTAGTTCAGGAAAATGAGGGAGAAGCTGAATATTTCTGTGGATTTGTAAAGCCCTCAAACAAGGGTATAAAATTAATACAATTGTTATCTGGTGGTGTCAGCTAAATCAGTAACATTCAATAAGGCAGCCTTCCCTGCTCCTGGGCACACCCAGCGGTATTTCTTAATTTTAACTATAGGAAAATGCAAGGACAAGCATGTATAAAGTTTCCAATACGATATTGGAGCTCTGGGAGTCACACCAAAGCATTACTGGCAATGGTATGTTTATATATTGGTGGCAGTAGTATGATATGTATTACTGCATAAAGATATTTATGTTCTGGAGCCTTTTTGTTTTCTTAACCTTTGAAGTTAAACAGTTCAGGTGGCAAAAACTTGGCTCCCACAAGCCAGTGGCTGATGGGGAGGTGTGAAATGTGCTTTGAGAATGACTCAAGTCAAAAAGTAGTCCAACAAAAACTATATTCTAGGTTAAAAAAACACTGGGCAGTCACAGTGAGATGCTATTTTAAAGAGCATTCTGTGATTTAAAATAGTATCTAAGTCTCCAATGTTGATTTAATGCTACTTAAAATACCCTTTGCTGACAGGAATCTGAATCTTTGTGAGAAAACAGGAGCAGAAGAGATTGACATTGTAATCCTATAAAGATGTAGGTTCTCCTCTGCAAACTCTCCTGGTGTTTATTTTAAGTTAACTCCATTACAAACAATTACAATTCATTGTTTAATAAATCAACATGCTAAATCTTGATTTTGCTTCTTCATGTGATTTTAAAATAACAGGCTTATATTTGGAGGTAATTTACTGTATCAAAGATGAATGTTGCAGTTGATCTACTTGGATAAATGCTTTTAATACAATAAATATAATGTTTTTAATATAATTAAACACATGATGTAAAAATTTTCCTGAGCTTCAGAATGGAAGAAATTAATAACAATTGCAGAAGCGATAGATTTCCTATTCTTTAAAGATCTGACAAGTAAAAGAATAGGATACAGGGTATAGAATTTCCCATCCCTTCACAATCACTCAATTTTGCTGAACACTTGACTTTGTTCCTCTGATATTTCCATCATCTGAGTGTCAGGGATGAAAATGTGGGTAGTACGCTGAGGTTCCCAGAAAGCAAAATGCAGCTTACAGGTATAAAACCTATGTTTTTTCTTGCCTACTGAGTTCTTATTTTAATAATAATAATAATTTTTAAATCTCCTTCTTAGGTAGTTTTCTAGTGGAACTTCAAAAAGAAAAAAAATGACACTTTATCAGGAAACAGTCTATTTATAAAGTATTTTATACATTTTCCCATTGTTTATGGTATGCAGTGATAAGTTTAAAAATATCATTTCCTTTCCAAAAATGTTGATTTTCCTCTTTGCTTTGATGATCTGTAAGTAGCTGTGTGGGTGTTTACAGAGAATTTTCCATGCTTCAAACCAGCAGGATAAATTCTCTTATTATTAAAATAATTATGGGTACAGAAGGAAACAGGAATTCATTTCCTCCTAATGAATGAGGTTCCAACACTGCCTTATGGATCAGGATTAATTGTAAATTAAGTGCTTTCTTTTATTTTGCACATGCAGCTTATATCAAAGCCACTGTATGTATTTCCCAGTGACTCTGTTTGTTCTGAACAGCAATTTGACATGGGGGTGGTATTGATGCTAAAAATAAGTTTTCAGTGTTCTTGCAAGCATCTATCTAAGGATGGCTGAGTTAGAAACCTCTGAAAATTGCAGAGCAAATAGCTGTATTTTCAGAAGATTGTGTTAATTCCAAGTAATTTTTTTTTTTTTTTAATTTTGGTTCTTGGCTACAGAGCCCTCAATGGCTTCTTTTGTCTATTTAGTCTTTGGTGGTGAGGGGCTTTGAGTTCAGAGAATGTCTCTTCTGTCCTCTCAACTGGTAATTGTCTGACCATCAACAGAGCGATGCAGGGAAGGATGTAGTGAGCTGGGGGTACCAAGACTAGAGCTGGGACATGCCGACAGACAGCCAGGGACATGGGTATGTGTCCCAAAAGCAGCCCTGTAGGACAGATTCCTTGAAGCTGCTCACCCTTCACTGTATTCTCCCTGTCATGTGTCAGGGAAGCAGCTCTGCCTAAAGTCCATGTGGGAGCAGAGACAAGTTGTTGAGATTGGTGGGAAGGGACAAGCAGCTGGGGCAGATCAGTGATCTCCAGATCCCAAAATTACATGGTAGTGTTCCCAGCCTCCAGCTGGTCATCTAGGTTTGACTCTTCTGGCATAACAACAAACCAAACTGCAGCTTGCTTGTCAAGACAAACTATTTATTTAGCAGGAGAAACAGGAGCTTTGCTCATTCAAAGTCTGTCATTGAAAAGACTGCCCTTCTCAATCAACTCTCAGAGAAGCACAGGGTGGTTTGAGCTGGAAAAGAACTTTAAAGCCATCTAGTCCAACCCCCCTGCAGTGAGCAGGGACACTGTCCACTAGATCAAGTGCTTCAGAGCCCTGTCCAGACTGACCTTGAATGTCTCCTTGAATGCCTCCTCCATTAGATGGTTGAGCTGACCTTGGATGAGTCCAATGGCTAAGAGAGACCTTAGGCTAAGTGCATGAAGTATACAAGGCATTACAGGCTTTTTATAGGAAAAAGAAAGCTCTAAAAGAAGATGGAGTTTCTCAGAGACTGCTTTTTTCTTTTATTTTTGAAAAGCAAAGGAAAGTTCATGAAAACTAGGCTTAAAGAACATCAAGCTGACAAAGGAGAGCTCTTGTAATGAGGGAGACACTTGAACCAAGGTTGCTCTCAGTAGTCATCATGTATGAAGAAACTAAGGGTTTTACAAATGATAGAACATCACAATTCACTGCTAATGAAATTATAGTCATGGCAAGACGGTGCCAGGAAAAGACAGGCTGAGACCATAAATTATAAAGAACTGACTGGGATGAAAATTTCATCCCTGTTGTTACTCGGCAAAACAAGTTAGCCAGCTTTCTGTTGAAGCAATCTTGGGAATTCTGCTGGAAAGCCAGGAAGTTGTTAAACAGCTTCATTGTGGTCATGCACCCTACATGGTGAGATACCCATGACCACCTCCAATACACACACTACTTTCTGGGATGCATTTTATCAGGCTTGGAAGATAGCTTCACTGAGAATGTTTTGGTGTAGTGTAAACAGCTCCAGCTCATGCAGGCGAAGGATTTGTGTAGCCAAGCAAGTCGGTGAAGAACAGGACTCGGGCATTATCCAAATGGATTTGGGTAAATGAGTCCTGTTCTTTACAAAGAAAACTTAATTGTCATGTTGGAAACGTAAATATTGCTGGAATTTTTTGGTGGCAGAGAATCCACCAGTGGACCCTGTAGTACAAGGATGATGGTGGCTAAATTATCAGAGAATTTAGTGTCTTTATACTATAAATTTAATACCACATAGAAATAAATCTAATCAATTCCCCTGATGCATTTTCATCCATGCAGTGCCGGTATACTGTCTGAGAATGGGAGGGAGAAGGGAAGGGAAAAGAAATGCTGAGGAAAATCTCTTCTCCAAGAGATCCATTGGATGTTTCAAGGCTGAACACACCTATCCATGCCATTCTCCATGGGAAAGGTATGGGACAGGTAAGGGGAGGGCTCAGAGAGGGGAAGGGAGTATAGTTTGGGTTGGCCTGGGTCCTGATGTTACTGCCACAGTCTAATGTAGACTGTAAGATGTGTTTGATTAAATTCCGCACAGGGCTGCATGGCAGAATAAAAGCAGGGAGTAAAGATAAATTATATAAATCTTATCTGCTAGGAATAAAAGGTTATGAATTTAGTTTATATACATTAAAAAGTTAAAAGGGTGGGCTGTGTTTGAATCCATAATAGGAAGATGAAAAGCTGCACAGGCCTTTCATGTTTTATTTTTGTTTTAGCACCTTTTTTCCCAACATTACCAGTATTAAGAAGAGAAAATGAGGCTACATCCCAGACCCACTTGAGAAAAGAGATAAAATAATCCACTTACATCTTTCATTTCTCCAGGGTTTGCAGAAACTTGTAAAGAAGCAGCTTACCTCACACGAACAGATTCAGAGATACATTTTTACTCACCTTTACAGCAACTACCCACAGTTGCTGTACAAGATTTTTTAGGACATTCTGCAAAAGAGTGATGAAGAAAGTAAAACCTAAATAAACCATTTTATGAAACACCTTCTGCTTTCATGGCTAATACTTCTGTTTTTCAGTTCTATTAATGAGATTACAGTAACTTTCTGCTTCCATAAAATCATGATGCGATACGAATATTTAGTAACTAGTATGGTTGTTTGACTTATTCTGTATTTATACTGATTGTGAATACCTCAGGCCATTTACCAAACAATTTCCCATTCCTTTCACACCTGTCCTTGATTGTAGAAGAATTTCTCCTAAGCAGGATGGCTTTCAGCCCTATTTTAATACAAAATTGCGTATCTCACACATTGTGACATCAATCCTACGCTGTGTTAGTCCCCAGTGCACTACTGGAAACTGCAGAGGGTTTTTTTCACATCCACCTGTAAAATCATCTGAATTTTGTCACCCAGCCTTTCTGAATTTTGACTCTTCTGCACTGACTCTTTGGTGGATCTGCTGACTCACTTTCTTTTAAGTCTTTTTGGCTGTTTGGTGGCTGTGGGGTGGATGTCTGCTGCGATTACTGTTGTTTTGATCGTGTCTGCTGAGAAAAGCAGTGGGGCCAGCAGGAAGCCCCTGCATGACAGAGAGCAGGGCAGGAAGCTGCTGGAAACTTCTTATATTGCCCAAACCAGCCAGATTATGACAAGTGACATTTCCTAAGCTTACTTGGGTGGCTCCTCTGCAGGCTGATAACTCTATGAGGCTGATGGTGAGCATGGGGCTTTTCTGTCCTTCATTTTTTAATGTAAACTGACATCTATGTACTGGTAATGAAACGTTGGGGTGTACAACAGTTTTAATTTGGGGATCCTAAAACTATCTATTTACGTTTATTAGCAAAAGCAGAGATTTTTTCTCTGTGGGTGTTAACTTTTATCTGTTTTAATAATTGACACACACGGAGCAACCAAGGTCTGCTATCACAGTCTGAAATTCCTGAGTTTTCCTTAACATTTTCCTTTCCTATATGCACATGTATTGTCCTTGAAGAAATGCTGATGCTAAATCAGTATGGGAAGACTGAAAATTAAAATGAGTGCTGCCCCGTGACTCTTGTGAAAAACATTCTGGACCTCCTAAGCCCCAAATGGGCCAAATATCTTGGTACATAGGTGTGCTAGCACTTGTTTTGAGCTGCTGTAGAAGGACAGAGGCCAACAGTGCTCCTAATGAATTATTTCAACTTGCTTGTGGGCACACACAGCATTGTTGTTGTCATAGGTTATTAAATTTTTTTTTTTCCCTAAAAGAGGTCTATTCTAAGAGTGAGACTGCCAGCCTTGGGAGTTCTGGCCTTCTGAGAGCTGACAGAATTTCCTGTAAGAGTTGCTTTTATAAAAGCTGTTTCCTATCAGGTTTTTATGTTGTTTTTCCTTTTTTGCAATTCTTCTCTTTGTTCTTAGTCTCTCCCTACTTGTTCTCAATCATTTAACCCAATCTGTGTATGTCAAAAAAAACTGAAGTAAGAACATACCCATCCCAACAGCAAACTTACAGTAACAATTAACTTACAGTCAATATGTGTGTCTGAGCCCAGCACAGTCATGAACCTTATCCACAAATACCCTTATTTTACAGCTGGTTAACTGTAGGTGTCCATCCTATCAAATAGCCTGTCCTTCCTTTCAGGGCACTCCTGCCACACAGGATGACTCATTCTGCATCAGGGGAGTTACCAGTTGTAACTATTTACCAATGTATTTTTATTGTTATTCCCCCTGTAAGCATTGCAAAGTCAGAGAAGTTCTCCAGGTTCTGTGCTTTTAAGGCACGGTTATTTTACACAAGGATACTTTTTTCTGTGTTGGGAAGAAAATGGGTTTAAGGGGAGTATGTGTTAATGCTTTGATAGATTATTTCAGTAGGTAAAAAAGGAAAAGGAAAGCACAAATCATGTCTTCACAGGGATATGAGATTTAATTCTGGTTTCAGTTAAATGAGTGTAGGTTTACTGAATGAAATATAACTGCATCACTTGATTTGTCAGTGTTTTAAATATGTATGTTAAGGTGAAATTGCATTTAGAGTAGGGAGTGGATTTTGATAGCAAATAGTAAACATCAGCAAATATATCTTTGTTAGGATTTATTAGAATCAGTACCATGAAAATGTCAGGGAGGACTTTAAATAAACTGTGGAGCATGGTCCTATATAGGTACTTTAAAATGTTGGAAACTGAATAGTTACAAAACTCAAGTAAATTATTTGGATTAGGTACTAAGACTGTCTTTTAACCCAAGAATGTTGCATGAAGCTGAATTTTTTCCATTATGTATGGATACCTCCCACATATGGACAGATGATCTCATTGCGTCACTGATAGGGATTTGTGGCAACACCCTTTGATCCTGCTTGGAGTCCCTGCCCCCTTCTCACCTCTATACCGATCCTCACCTTCTTCACATCGAGCTGTTCCATGTGCCTTCCTTGCTGCCTGTCCTGCCATGTCCACTCTCAGCTGCAGGCACCAGGGCTGCTGCTGAACCTAAGAAGCTCCAACAGCATGCTGTTTTCAGAGCTTCTGCCCTGATGGCATCAGCTCAGCACTGCTTTCACAACAGATGGCTTGTTTTCAGAAAAGGAGGAAAAGTGGGGGAAGCAGCGGAAATCCAACTTTCCTCTGGAGATGCGTCATCCCAGCCTGAACAATAGTGAGGCAGCGGTGACTCTGTCCTTCTGCTGGCATCCCTTCTGCTGGCGCTGGGGGTGCTTGGAGAACCCTCGGCGCAGACATTCTCACCATGGCCAGCTTAATGCTCTGTGGGGAGGCAAAAAGAGGAATCACCACACTGATGTTTAGTAACAACCACAAATGTAATAACAGCATCTCCCAGCAGCAGGATAATTTCTGGGCTTGCTGACCAGTATGTGCTGTGCAGACCTTGTGAACAGTCTGGCTCAGGCTCTTAAATGCAAGGACTTCTGTAGGATACATGTGTTTACTTTAAAACAACAATGTGCATTTTTTTTCCCAGAACAGACTGTATTTTTTCAGTTCTTTCAGCCACAGGCTGCATTCAGGCTTTCTCGGGATATAACCAAGTTTACAAAGCCTTTCCTTGACTTCCCTATCAATTTTGTCTTGAGGAGTAGTTTCCTACTGAGAAGGCTTATGGAGGCACTTTCTCCTGTAAAAGGAGTTTTAGAGATTCATAGAATGGTTTGGTTTGGAAGGGACTTTTAAGGGTCATCAAGTCCAACTTCCTGCCATGGGCAGAGACATTTTGGCTTTACAGGATTCCTGGATTTTACACAATCTTTACACAATTCCTCAACCTGAAAAGTCACAGAGAGATCTTAGGATAGCTAAAAGCTGTCATGCAGTCTATGGCCAGGTCTGATGGAGCTGATGCCTCTAAGCAACAGAGAGATCTGGGTTAAGGTAGGGAAATAACCAAAAGTTCATTAGAAATTACAGTAGCTGAGGTGGGTCCCCTCAGATCTGCTTAGGATCATGCCCTTGGATGGCACAAACCATCCAGGTTTGGTATAGCCTAGCTGGCAACCTGCAACCAATTTTCTCGCATTTCTCGAGGAACTATTTTTTTTTCCCCCTATGAAAAGCCTTTAAATGAAAAAAGGACCTGGTGGTGGTGGTCGACAGCCAGCTGAACATGAGCCAGTGTGTGCCTAGGTGGGCAAGAAGGCTAGTGGCACCTGCAATCAGAAATAGTGTGACCAGCAGAACCAGGGAAGTGATTCTTCTCCTATACCCGGCACTGCTGAGGTACCTTGAGTGCTGTGTCCAGTTCTGGGCCCCTCAATTCAGGAAGGACATTGAGGGGCTGGAGTGTGTCCAAAGAAGGCAACAGAGCTGGGGAAGAGTCTGGAGCATTAGGAGCAGCTGAGGGAGCTGGTGGGGCTCAACCTGGAGAAAAGGAGGCTCAGGGGGGACCTTCTAGCTCTCCTCAACTCCCTGACAGGAGGGGCAGCCGGGGGAATCGGCGTCTTATGCCAGTGAAAAAGTGACAGGACAAGAGGACAAGCTGAGCAGGGGAGGTCTAGGTTGAACGTTAGGAAGAATTTCTTCATAGAAAGGGTGATAAGACAGTGGAAGGGGCTGCCCAGGGAGGTGTTGGAGTCCCCCTCCCTCAAGGCGTCCAAGCAACAACTCGACGTGGCACTCAGGCTTCTGGTCTGGTTGACAAGGCAGGGATCGGTTGCACTCGATGACCCTGGAGGTCTTTTCCAACCTGAATGATTCTGTGATTGTGTGAAAGGGGCAGCTTTGCCGGTTGTGCCAGTGCGGAGGCGCTGATAAGCCCGGCGCTCTGCCGTGGTCACTCCCGTGGCGATTCCTACACTGCCCTGAGGCTAACGGCAAGAAACCTGCCCATCCGCTAGGAGCGGCCCCACAGCTGTCATCGCCGCTTTAAGCCGGCACATTCCGCGAGGCGGGGGCGGCTTCAGCTCCGCTCCGTTGTGGGACTCCGCTCCCGGCCTGCTCCGCGCTCACGCCGCCCTGCCTCGCCCCGCCTCGCCTCGCCTCGCCTCGCCGGGCCTCGCCCGTCCAAGCCCGCGGCCGGCGCGGAGCGGCGGCACCTGGCTAGCGAGCGACGTCCCCCGTGTCCCCGCAGCCCCGCCATGGGGGGCGGCGGCGAGCGCCGGGCGCTGTGGCTCTTGGTACTGTGGCTGTGGGTGCCCGCGCGGTGCGGCGGCGCCATGGACGAGTGCGCGGAGGAGCGGAGCGGGCGGGCGCAGCGCTGCATGCCCGAGTTCGTGAACGCGGCATTCAACGCTACGGTGCTGGCCACGCACACGTGCGGGACGCCGGCCGAGGAGTACTGCGTGCAGACCGGGGTCACCGGTGTCACCCAGTCCTGCCACCTCTGCGACGCCGCCCAGCCGCACCTGAGCCACGGTGCCGCCTTCCTCACCGACTACAACAGCCCGGCTGACGCGACCTGGTGGCAGAGCCGCACCATGCTGGCCGGCGTGCAGCACCCCACCGCCGTCAACCTCACCCTGCACCTGGGTAAGGGTGGGGAGGGGACGAGGGCCCCAGGGGATGAGTAAGCCCGGGCACCAGCCCAGGCTGGGGGTGACCTGCTGGAGAGCAGCTCTGCAGAGAAGAGCTGGGGGTCCTGGTGTCAACGAGCTGTCCATGAGCCAGGAGCATGCCCGGGGCGCACTGGTGTCCTCGGGTGCATTAGGACAAATATTGTCACCTCTTCCAGGGCTGATCCCGCCCCTGTCCTCAGGCCTAGTGAGGCACATCAGGAATGCTGTGTCCAGGTCTGGGCTCCTCAGGAAAAGAGAGATGTGGAGCTCCTGAAGCAGGTCCAGCGGAGGCTGTGGAGATGATGGAGGGATTTGAGCATCTCTCTCACAAGGAAAGGCTGAAGGAGGTTGGACTGTTCAGCTTAGAGAGGAGATGGCTGAGAGGGGCCCTCATCCCTGTCTGTCCCTGTCTGCAGGTAGGGCTCAGAGGCTGGACGAGGCTCTGCTCCCTGAGATCCAGCAATGGGACAAGAGACCACGGGCAGAAACGGATGCCCAGGAAGTTCCACTCGAACATTACAAAGAACTACTTTCCTGTGCAGTGACCAAGTACTGGAACAGAGACCAGAGAGGGCGTGGAGTCTCCTTCACTGGAGATATTCCAGACCTGTCTGGACACAGTCCTGTGCCATGTGATCTGGGATGACCCTGCTTGAGCAGGGAGGTGGAACCTGATGACCCACTATGGTCTCTTCCAACCTGCCCTATTCTGTGATTCTGCAGGCTGCCTGCACACCGGCGTTGTGGGGCCTTGCCTGGGTGAGTGCCAATAAATAGGCCCCAGGTGGTCTGGTGTTCAGGGGGTGTCAGCAAATCCCTGCTCTGCAGGTCCCCAGCCATGTTCACCAGGTCTAAATCAATGCTGGCTGCACCCCTCGGTTGTGTTGGGATGTCCTCAGCCAGGGGTCTGGCCCTGCTCTGGTTCTTCACCCCTCAGGTGATGGTTTACTCACATCTGCCCAATAGTGCTTGGTATACTTGATTTTCAGCATTCTCCAGTGAATATTGCAGGGGTTGCTCCATTGCAGTCTGCATTGGTGGTGCTGTTGGTTTGCGAGAGGAGAAGCTGTGCTGCCAGAGGCAGCCGGAAGTGGAGCAGGTTGCAGTGATCATGTCCCACCCTGTGCACCAGCAATAATAGAGTCATTTAGACTGGAAAAGTACTAGGAAGAAATTCTTCTCTGTGAGGGTGGTGAGGCACTGGCACAGGCTGCCCAGAGAAGGTGTGGATGCCTCATCCCTGAAAGTGTCCAAGACCAGGTTGGACGGGGCTTGGAGCAACCTGGGATAGGTAGGAAGGTGTCCCTGCCCATGGCAGGGCATGGAATGAGATGAGCCTGAAGTCCCTTCCAACTCAAGCCATTCTATGATTCTGTGAAAAGACCTTTAAGATCAAGTCCAAGCGGTAACCCAACACAGCCAAGCTCAGGATTGGATTGTGGAGTTTTCCAGATAACAAGCTTGGGATCCAGGTGGGAGATGTTGGTTTGAAAAGTGGCAGGCACGCTGGGAAATCACGGTGTGCAAGGGCACATCTGCTGTGTATCCTCTTACCCCCGGGGCAGCGTTGTCCTTTAATTGCTGGGTGGGTTAGGTGTGTCCACAGCCAGCGTTGCTGCTGAACTGTAACAGCCAGTCAAAAAAAGAAGGGGAATTTTCTGATTAGTTGTCAGTTCTAGAGGTTCCTTTGGTATAAAGTATTTTAGCCTTCACTTTGGTTTGTGGACAAGCTTTTCTTTTCTGTTCATTCACTTATTCAAGCTGTCATGACATGGAGGAAGGGTAATCATTTAGAACTGGAAGACAAGCCAGCCAACAGAAAGTTGAAAACACAATTTATATCCTCATGTCATTAAATCAAGTAAATATTAAAGAAAGCCCCATTTCAGCCATTCACAGCTTCTAATCAAGAGCAGCTGTTTAGCATCAATAACAGTGTAATTCAGTGGAAAAATTGTCAGGGCTTGGAGAGCTGGATCTTATGAGAGCTCCCACCTGCATTGGTGAGATGGTGTTGATGGCATGGAGTCCTGTGCCAGTGGTCACCTGATGAGCACATCCATGTGCCCCAGAAGCCTGGAGTGCCTCTCTGCCCTGAAGTGTTTCTTTGTGTTTGAAGCTTCAACATAAATATATCACATAAGTGTATCTAATTGTCCCAATAAAGAGAGGTAGTTACTAAGGCCTCTTTATCTTCTTTTCTTTGTACATTTGGAATTTTTATACAGGGCTCCTGGAAAGCTAAGGTTTGATCTCAACTTCTTTTTTAATAAGAATCATTGTAATTCTCATTATCAAGGCAAAACTTATAGACCCATCTGTATTACTGCTATCCTTGGCTTTGCACACTCATATGTATATGGCTGTTCTTTGAAAAACTGTATTTCTGAAGTAACTGGGAGCAGTGTGCTGTGTCCTGGGTTTTGAAGAAATGCACACATTTCTTTGCTGAAAACAACGGCATCTTTGAAATACTGTAGCATTGCAACACTTTCACTTGTGTTCTGGGTTTGTTTGCAGGCTCTTGGAGCTTTGGGAATTTGCTTTGCCATGGTTTTTGAGTAGAGTACAACTTGAAAGCAGAAGCTGCCTGGCAGAATTTGATATATTTGAGGGGGTTTTTTGGTCTGATTTTGCCTAGTTAGGTTTTTGGGTGGGGTATTTTTAGTATAAAGCCTATCAGAAGCTTGTTCTGGGCATGGTGGTGGTGGAGAAGTTGGTTTTAAGATGACCAACAGCGAAGCATTAAGCTCTCTGCATGTCTGCTGTGTGACTCTCTGTGTTGCTGAGTTCATGGCAGGTGGAAGAGCTGTTGAATTCTGACAATGCCTTTTTAGCCTGAAATGCCCCAAATTACTCTGCAGCATTGCTCTTCCCTACTTTTGTGAGGTCTTCAAACTATCTTTGAGTGAGCTGCTGGGTGCTGCGTTTGGGTTCTGTGTGCCTGCAGGCACTATGGTCTGTGGGACGCTTAATTATTGACATCACTAAGAGAAAGAGGCAAAGAGCTTGACAAATATTTATGTACTCGGTAGGACATAAAGGCATTCTGGGTCACAAAGCCATTTCATGCAGTTAGTTCTGTGTGGTCTTTGAGGATTAAGCTCTGTGCTCACACCCGTATCTTTATTTGATGCTGCAATTGCCTTCATTTCTGAAAGCACTGGTGTCCTGAATGGTTGGTGCTGCTTTGCACCTGGTCAGGACCAGCTGCATCAACTCCGGGTTTCATGCACATGCTGCCCTGTGCTGAGTTTTTTGGCAATTTGAGATGTCTTGATTAACATCCAGCGATGTTCAGTCCATGTAGAACAGCATTAACATTTCAGAAGGGCCTGCAAAAGGTCAATAAGAACTGCAGGTCTGTTGCCAACATGTGAATGTGGATTTCTTTGAATTTTCTTACAATTTGCGGTTCGAAACAAGTTTAAAAACCTTTAGTTTTGGGACTAGGTGCTGGCACAAAGCCTGATACAGAAAAATACAGCAGAGATCTCTACTACTGAGTTAAGGGCTCAGATCCTGGGAGTGTTTGGAGATGAGATCTGTGTCCAGAAGTTAGGGTGCTCCCTGCAGAGAGGGGTATTGGGGTAATTACCACTCCCTGCACCAGGAACGTCTGGAGGCTATTTTTCTTTGTATGAGCAGGTATTAAGACCCCCTAAGTAAGAGGCTTGGAGACATTAATTTGCAGCTGTAAATCAGGAGAAGGGGGAGCTGAACCTGTTCACAGGGTGGTGTCTGGATAGTTAGGTTAGTGAGTGAGAGGAGGGGAGAGCACTGCTGTGTCCTTTCTGCCACTTTTCTTAGAAGTATCACTTGGCTTCCCCCATTTTCCATTTCCTCAGAATTATTACTGATTTAGACTTGACCCAGCCAGTCTTCTTTTTTTTCTTCCAACACTTCTCTCCCGCTATGTTCCCATATATTCCCAAAATAAGGAACTTTGGGGCAGCGGTGCCAGCTTTCAAATAGAAGATGGAAGCCAAGGCCTTGCAGTGTGTTGTTTTTTGAAGCTAGGGTGTCACATTATTTTTACAGTGTTGTACAGTATTTTTACTGTGCTGTTTGCTTGTCCTGGGAGCATTGGGATAGTTCTGGCATCTCCCCAGTGCTTTGTGTACATACGCTTGAGCACAGCATTGCTGTTCACACCCCTGACACACAGAAACAACGCTGTGTGTTAAAGATGCTCCCTTGGACACTGGAAGAAGGGGAAAAGAGACAGCATGGAGGTACATGGAGTATTTTTGGTGCTGGGTGCTCTTGCTGGGGCAAAGGTTTGCATTTTTTCAGATGTCATATAATTTTTCAAAGCAGACTCTCACCTTTTCTTCTGCAGCTCTAATTTCCTTGTGCTTTCTGTTGTTTCTACACCTTTTTTATCCACTTCTACGTGTGCCTTTGCATTCCCTTCCCAAGCAGCTTTGATAGAGCCACCTCTCATTTTTCCCCACCACTTTTACTTTCTGGTCAGATCTGCTTGATTTCAGCTATTATGATCCCAGTGTTTTGTTCCTGAGACAAAGAGGCAGCCTCCTCAGCATGCTGGTGGCTGTTCTGTGGTGGGGTGACTCCATCTCCAGTGAGAGCAGCTGTACTTCTATCAGCAGCCTGTGAGCTCAGAGCAGTCCAGTCTGGCGTTCCTGGAGTGGGAGACTGTCCGCTGCATCTCAGCAGGGATGGTGTCCAGATGTGCTTGACCGATGATGCTGGTGGCCTCAGCTATGAATTTAGGACTATCTGGAAGGCAGAAAAGACCAATTCCTCCCTCTTCTGTCATTGCCTCAGAAGAGGAGGCGGTGTTCAGTACTGGAAGCAGCCCTCTTGTAGGCTGCCTTTCAGCGAGAGATAAAATTGCTGGTTGCCTTGGTTAAAAACATGTTGGCTCCTGAAACCCTTGCTATAGATGGGCCTGGAAACTCATGTCACCAAGCTGGATGGTGTCTTGTGTATATAAAATAAAGAAAAACTTGCAAAAGCTGTTGGTTGCTGAAGAAATTAATTGCCCTTCTCCCTCACCTCCCCCTTTTCTACCCACTCAGTCCTTTATTTGGCTCTGAGGAGAGCGATGATGCTTGGTTATATATACTTTGTTGGCAAAGCATGGTTTGGGGCATCACTGCCATTTGAAGGCATTTACAAGGAAACCCAGGCGAGTTGCCAGTTCTTGTGCTCAGCCCTGGCTTCATTAGCCTGTTGTTTTTAGCAGACAAGGTTTTTTTGAGTTAGTACAGAAAACCAGTGGCTTTTTTTCAGAAGGGAGAGCTATAAAATGTGACTTAAATCAAGTAGGTAGTCTATACCACTGGGATGCAGTTGCTCTGTTTTATTCAGTGCAGTGATGCCCTCAGTTTGCCAGTTATCCCATTAAAACTTTATGAGGCTGCGGTTTGCTGCTTTCCTTAGGGAACCACTGTGGTAAAACCAAATGCAAGCAAGCAGGGTGTATGCACATGAAGCTTTGCCTAGCATAGCTGCAATTTAAAAACTCAGAGAGTGGTAATTAAGGCTTTGGGAGAGCATTTCCGGCTCCAAGGCCAGTGTTCAGGGTGTGTCGGGAGCCTGGGCTTTGCTGCGGTATTTGTGGAGCCCTGGGGGAGATGTTATTTTAGTTGGTCTCACAAAGGCTTGATTTACATTTTGCAGGTTTCAACACGAGTACTGAAGAGATCAGGGCTTTTAATGGCCAGCAGTTGTTCCATGCAGTTATATAAAGGTATCACTTCCTGTGTACACTTTAAATTCCTAGTTTTTTCTCCTACTCTGTCTTGGGATGCTGATGCCACGGTATGATGCCTTTGGGAATACTGTACATGGCAGAGCACTTATTTTGGAGGGTGGGGAGAGCTGGAACTGTGTGATATTTTGCTGCAAAACCAACTGCTATTTGTGGTTCTTGCCCTGAGTTGGTAGAAGAATTAATCGCAGGTTTTCACACACTTAAACAGTTCCTTTTGTAGGTTTAAACCTTTGAAACTGCTGCTCAGAATTGTTAGCATGGTGAAAAGCTTCTGGCTTATTAGGTGGCATTTCTCTTGCAGCCCAAGGCTTTGGAAGGCTCTTGTGGCCTCTCTGAGTCTGCAAGTGAAAATCCCAGGCTGCCACTTCCCATGGAAATGAAAAATGGGATTGCTCTGCAAACACTTAGAGAATTTCCAGTGCAGATGGATGGGATGGGAAACTTGGATCTTGGGTTCAGTATAATTCTTAAAAACTGGACTGTGAGCACTATCCTTAATCTTACCACCTTTGTTTGGCTGAGACCTCCTACTTGTGTCCTGGGACCCTAATTCAATGCTCACCGTCACTGGTGAGGCCATGCTGAGTGATTTTACTGTCTGGCTCCATGTTCTTCCCATAGATTAACTGGGATATGGGGTCTGGCATGTTAAACATCACATCTAAAGTCACCATCTCTGGTCCGTAATAACCGTTGGAGGCTCAGCCTCAGCTGCTGTCCCCCATGTAAGCTCCAGCCTGCGAAGAACCATTCCAGCCTGCCGTTACACATCTCTTAACCATAAGATCTTGCTTATTGGTGGCTACTATGGTATGTTTTGATCGGAAAATAACATGAGTTTCATAGTTTTCCAATAAATTGCAGAAATCTTGCTGGGTCTGTTGTCCCACCACACAGAAAGGAATATGTTTTTCCCCCTCCAGATACAGCATAGCCCTGTGTGTCTCTAATCAAGCTTTACAGCCTTTAAGTCAAGGATGATTGTGGCTGCTTGTGTTGAGGACATCACTAACTGTGTTTGAAACTCTTTGTAATATTAGGATGATCTCTTAGCCATTTCCAAAGGATGTACTAGGGATTGCTCTCGTTGTCCACAATATTCCATTGGTAACATCAGGTTTTTAGCAGTGTGCTGGTGATGTTGGTTGTCACATCAGCATTGATGAGAGCTTCATGACAGCTGCTGACAAACCAGCTACGCCATGAGATTAGAGAGCTGTTGCTAGTAGACATGTGCACTTGTCAAACAGGACAAGGAATACTGAGAGCAGAAGCTGCCTTTTGTAGCCTGCCAGACTAAAGGTGAAAGCTGCTGGTAGCCTTGGTGGGCTTTTAGGTATTTTGAGGTAAAACACGATCATTTCTAGGAATTTCTCTCATGTAGGAGCTTGGAAAATGGTGAAAACTCATCAGCTGTAAAAGGATCTGAAATAATAAGGTAATTTTATTTAAATTTAAAGAAAGCCTCAGTCTTTTTTTTCTACCAGCCCTATTTGAGACATCTTTCATCAAAAAACCCCAAATCCCCACCAACTCCCTCATCTATTATTCAGTGGTCTTCAGCATTCTGTTTTGCAGCTGGGTGGCAAAGCACTTTTTGTTTCCATGCTTCTACTTGTTTTAGATATTCCAGTGTGATAGTCATCAAAGAGCTGTTTCCAGTGGTAATCATTCCTGCAGTTCTGACACAACACAGCTGTGTTCGGCAATGGAGAATTTCAGAATTTCCTCTTTTAGAAATAGTATCCAAAACCTATTATTGGACTTTTTTTTTTTTCCACTGGTAGGTAAGCTAGTACCATCTTGTACATGGGAGGTACATTTCCAGGGAGCTTGAGGGCTTATTTGTACAGTTGCCTGGGGGTTTGGTGTTTTTGTGGGGGAAGGGGAAGACTTCTAAGGTGTTTGTGGAGATTGAGAACTTGAAAAGACCCAGGGTTTGTGGGTTCTTGGCTCAGCTTTCTGCAGTGTTCTCATTTCTGCTATAGACTTTGGTGTGCTTGAAGAACTGTTTATCTGACTTGGCTTTGTAGTGGATCCTGTGTTTTATAGGAGAACAAGGTAAAAGGCTATTTCATCCTCAGGGGCTTGAGATGCTCCTGTGGGAAGGCCAGGGTGCAGAATTGTTGAATGGCTTCAGGAGTGGCACCTGGCCTGAAATGGAAAGGAAGCAGACCTGACCCTTACATTGCTCTTAACTCTCTGTAATGGAATGATCACCTCTTAAAAAAACCACCCCAAAGTCCTTTAAACCTACCAAATACTAAAACCTGCTTGATAACAGAGATCATTCAGCACATGTGTGTTCAAGTAGGCACTGGCTGCACATGGTAGCCCTTGGATTCCCCGTGAGTTGCCTGCAATGCTCATTCTTTTGGGTGCTCCAAGGCTGAGGGAGCGCTGTGGAGTTTGGGCTTGGCACCAGCCCAGTTCTAAGCACTCTGCTTTCTTCTTGCAAGTTTTTTTTCAAAGTCTGCTTTGTAGCTCAACTTACTTGGTATCAGAAAAGACCTTGTTCCTACCTCAGTGAACAGCTACTTGTGCAGCATGTTGCACTTGGGCCGGTTTGGTTTATTTTGGTGGGGGGAAAATAGCAGGGTTGCTCAACAGGTTGTTTTTTAACTTTTAAAAAAATATATTCTTTCCCTTCCCTGTATACTTTGTTTCAGGAAGGTGAATCCTTCTTATCTTTGAATTAAAAGATAACGTGTCTTGGAGTCTTTTTACTGAAATGGTTGCGTTGAACCTCTTCAAGAGGGATAAAGGGGCTGTTTGCTTGGTGCTTTCTTATACTGTATTTACAGTGTTGTGGACTATAAGTCACGTGCTTTGAAAGGCTCAGTTTGTGTTGGGCATATCTCTTACTGAGTTTAGTGGAATGAAAAATCAGTCCCTTCTGGAAAAAGTACTATAATGCTTCTTGATGTCAGTTTTAAGTGTGACTGTTTGACTGAGAGAAAAGAAAATGTTTTTGTCCTGGGGCCTGTGTGGTCAGCTCTGATTATGATGATTATTTATAGTCCTTTCATCTGCAGTCCTTTGCATGCTCCCATCTGGTGGGATACTGCAATGGGATTTTCTTCCCAGCAGCTTGCCGGGCTGGCCCCTGGGGAGCAGCCCTGGTGAGGCTGCCCTGCCTGCTGCCCTTGCCTCTCAGCTTCTGAAAAAATGTGGGTTATTTGTGGGGATCCAGCATGTCTCCCTCTGTCCTGCTCCTGGCTGTGGCTGTTGAGGTGCTGGGCTTGGCCCGGCAACCTCCTTTTACTGTGTGACAGCAGCTGATGCTTCCCTTCCAGCTGCTGCTTCCTCTGCTTTTGCTGGCTGCCTTCCTGGGTCTCATGGCTCCTGCTATCCTGGCTGAAGTTACATAGCACAAGGGATTTCTCAACACTGAATCTACTTGATGAACTTGTTAAGAAGCTGTTGCTGAAGTCTGTGGTCCTTCAAAGCTTGCAGATCCTCCTACTTGATTTACTTGTGTTTTCTGTCCCCCTTCTCCCTTTCTTCTTCCTGAAGCTCCTTGCAGTCTTCTCGGGCTTCCCCTCCCTCCCACTCCTGTTTTCCTGGTACTGAGATGTTCCTGAGCTGTGCAGTTTGGGAAGGTTACCCCCTTCCTGGGATGAGGTTATTTAGCTGAGATCTCCCACAGTTCTAGTCCTGGCAGCAGCCTTGGCCTGCCTGGGTAGCATTGCCACTGCCCTTGTACACTCACTGCTTTATACATGTGTACAGACAAGGTGCTAGTGGCTTCATTTTGGTCAGACTCAGAAATACAATGCAAGTTCAAAATCCTTAAATGCTCGGTATTATTCCGTAGTTTTTCATCTTGCATGTGTTAGGGATTGGGGGGGATGGGAGCCCCTCATCAAAGGGCAGTTACAAGTTTTCCTCAATTGAAGCAATTTTTTTGTCATAAAACCAAGTGTTTGACACTGTTCATTCCCAGCAGGGTTGTGAAGAAGATATTGAAAGGTTGGAGTAAAGAGATTTGGGGCTGCAGGGATGGGGCAGCTGCTGCAGAGCCAGTGCCGCTGCCAGAGTGAAATGTGAACTCTGAATAAAGCAAGGACCCACTATCATCGTGCAATGTCTACTTAATGAAATCTAGTTTTTGCCCTACTTGCCCTCCCTGTCCCTGCCTTGCTCTTCTGGGGTTGCAGGTGGAGCTGGGAGGGTTGCTGGGCACTGGGATGGCTCTTCCGTGCCTTCCATCCGTGTTCTGCAGGCATGAGTTCACTGATTACCGGCATTACACGAGTCAACGCCCTTCTGCTTTATAAGCAGAGTGACTCTGCATGCATCTGTGTGTGCACTGCCCCTTCCTCACACCCTCCCTCCAAGGGCCGGCCCACATTGCAGGGGGGGTGAGCTGGGCCGGTCCTGGGGCAGCTAAACCCCGTTTCCTTATGGAACAAAGTACGGGTTATTTTGGAAGTAATGATAGAGAGATGAGCTTTTCCAAATGCTTCGTAGCACTTCTAGGAAATAAGGGCCTTTTTTACTGCTAGCAACTTAAGATGTATTTTCTCTGCCACAGATTTCCTTGTAGCTGTATTTTCCTGTACTTCTGTTCCTTGTAAGATGTAGGAGGTGTGTCAGGAGAAGCCAACAGCTTTTTTGGGAGATGCTGGAAAGGCTGTGAATCATGAACTTGGGGCACCCCTTTGCACCCCGGGTTGGTTTTCTCAGTTCCCTGGCAGACTGCCACCAGTTTTTGAGTACGGAGAACACAGTTTCATAAAAAAATAATCCAGGAGGCACTCTTAGAAGATCTTTAATTTGATATCCAGTGATACATTTAGAGCTTTCTAGGAAAATGCATTTGTCTGTGGCTCTGAAAGTACGTGGGTAGCCCTGGGAAAGAATATCACAAGACTCCCAAAGCCAGGTTTGTTGCCTTTCTGTGCTTTGATTTTTTGCAAGTTCAAGCAAAAACGTGGTAGTAACATGTTTTTTAATGACAAAGTCATGTTTTACTTATAATTCATAGTACCATGGTGTTGAAAATTGCTTGGGGCAGCTATGGTGCAGTTGTGGCACTGGCAGCTCATGAGCACCGCAGTCACCAGCAGAGACTGAGAACTTTGGGTACAGACTTTGTAAAAACTCTTGTGTCAGGGGAGGCACTGGGCTAGTTTTCTGGTGCACTTGAAGCAGTTTGCTCTGGTTTTGTTGTAGTTACTCAGCAATTTAATGGTTAATTAATCAAGGATTTGGATATGCAGTTAGAACAGTGCTGTGGTCTGACACCGATCTCTGCCTGGACAGTGTCACTAACTATTATGTGGAAAAGGTTAAAAATGTTCATAAGAATCTCAGTTCTTCCTGTTGTGAAACCTTGGACTGAATATGTCTCCTCGTTAATTTGCCTGTGAATTTATCACCTTTTTCATGTCAGCCATTCAGTCTGTTTTGTAACTTCAGGGCTGTGGTATGTTCTTTTGTGAACAGCATGTTAGAACATTAACATGCTGCTTGCGTGGGTGGGAGAGACCCTGTTTTCCAGCCTTTCTGTCCTACAAATCCTGATTTTCTTTATTGCTATCACTCAGAAAAAGTCAAAGTTGACTTGAAAACAGTGGGAGGGAATGAAGTGTTTTGAAAGGATGGTCCCATGGATGGGAGTGGTATTGAATGCCGGGGTACAGAGAGCTGTTGTGGGAAGAGAGGTGGTTCAGCCAAAGGGATAGAATTTGGAGTTGCTAATCTGTGTCATTAGTGCTGTGTACCAGAAAGTTTGAATTGTGCCTGGCTAAATCGTATGAGGCTTTGAAATTCACAGCAGTGCTGGCAGCCCCGCTGGTGTTTGTCCTTCTTGCAAACAAACAGCTGCTTGGACCAGGCATTCCCAGTGCTCAGCACCCCACTGCTTCCTGAGGCCCTCTGAAGAAAGCTGCTCTTGGTTTTGGGGAAACCGCAGGAGACCAGTGGGAAGAAACCTCAAGGAAATGAGTTGGTGTTGCCACTGGACCCATGGAGGATGTGAAAGCATGGAGAGTTTTATTCACACCTCTACTCTCTGTGTGTGATTAGTGTAACAGGGTAAAACGTTCTCTGTCATGCCCCTCTGAGGAGTGACACAGGTGCTGGCTTGCTTGAAAAATTTGCTGGTCTGAAATGAGTCTGAAATGTGAATGGAGAAATTGAGTGTGTGTTCCTGTAGCAGTCTCTGGTCTTGCTTTGTTCAGGTACCTGTGCTCAAGGGAAGCTTATTTTAAAGCATACAGTTGAAATCTATCAACTTTTGCTTTTCTCCTGCTGATGTCTTAAAGCTGACTTTCAGCAGAGGTAACTCTCCAGAAATGGTAATGGATGGCAAAAGGTTTTGGCTGGAAAGTAGGCATGGAGCCTGTTAAAGGTGTCTTATGTGTAGCAGTTCCTCATCAACGTACATGATGTTTGTCTGCCCTTGGGAAAGAAGTGGCGGTTGCTTTAGTGGTACTACGAGGTATCTTGTCGGGTGAAAAAAGAGCAGCCTCAAAACCAAGTAAGTAAAAAAATCTGTGGTGGCTTTCTGCCTGTCCTGCTTCCTGAGGTAGATAATGAAACCACTTCCTTATTCTTGCGTCTCCCTGCAGAGAAGAAAGCCTTTAGGACAAGTGATGGTTTGTGGAGTGGAACATCATATGCTTTTTGTCATAGAGGTAATGGTTAATTAATGAAGTTATAATAGTGGAGGTTTGTTTTGAAGTGTAAACAAGCACTGGTAGTTAAAGGAGTTCATAACTCCTAGGTCTGTGTGCTTTGTTTGCATCCTTTAGAAAGGCGTGTTTAAAGATTTCAAAGGGGAAGATTCTTATCCTATTGGAAAAGATTACTGGTCATTCTGAATCAGTAATTAAAAAAGGATTAATAAATAATTGGTAAGGGATTCCTGGAACATCATTACTGTGCCTAAAGAACACACACTACTTTTTTTGATGTATGTTACCAAGGTAAAACAATCAAATCATCATTAAACTTCTTCATTTCAATACTTAGTGGGAACTAATAAGAAAGGTGGGGACAGACCTTTTAACAAGGCCTACAGTGATAGGACAAAGGGTGATGTTTTTAAACTAAAATAGGGTTGATTCAGACTAGGTATAAGGATTAAATGAGGGTGGTAAACCAGTGGAACAGGTTACCCAGAGAGGTGGTGGATGCCCTATCCTTGGAAACATTCAAGGCCAGGTTGGATGGGGCTCTGAGCCATGTGCTCTAGTTGCAGATGTCCCTGCTTGTTGAAGGGGGTTGGACTGGGTGGCCTTTAAAGATCTCTTCCAACCCAAACCATTCTATAATTCTCCAGAATGAAGTATAAGCCATAAGGATGAGCTGGTGGAAACTTGAGTTTTCTGTCAGGAGCTGCTCCAAGACTTGCCATGTAACTCTGTACTGTATCTCCAGACCATTTTTGTCCTACACATCTCCTGCTTCCCCTCTCTTCTTTCACCACCCAAGGCTTTCATGCTGACATTCATGCTTTGTGTTCAGTTGCTGTGACAACGGAGTGCAAGCCAGAAGCATTTTGTGTGCATGAATCGTGCAGAATAGCTGTTCTGGGGCTCAGTGGGGTGCTTGAAATCTGGGCAGCAGGGAATGAAGGTGTGGCCTCACATCCCCTCAAGGTATACTGCTGTCTCTCAGCCCTGCCCACTTATTGCAGCTGGGGGCAAGGAACCACGAAGCCCTTGGCTGGTTGGATCAGTTTGCATGCTTAAGTGCCAGCAGTTAATTTGATGGAAAGATAACCTTTTGGTGGCCTTGGTGATACTGAGGTGTGCCTGGGGCCATGTAAGCGCTGGCTGGTGGGAAAGAGGCACCAGGATGCACAGCCCAGGGACAGGGGACAGACTTACACTAGTTGGCAGCCAATTCTGAAAACATCCTAAAACTTTCTTTAGAAGGACCCTTGTGATGAAAATTAGGAAGAAATTCCTCTCTGTGATGGTGGTGTGGCCCTGGCACAGGCCGCCCTGAGAAGCTGTGGCTGCCCTCCCTGGAAGTGTCCAGGGCCAGGTTGGACGAGGCTTGGGAGGCAAGCTGGGATAGTGGAAATGTTCCTGCCCATGGCAGAGGGTGGAACAAGCTTTAAGGTCCCTTCCAACTGAAACAATTCTGAGATTCTCTGATGTTGCGACAAAACTCAAAAGTGTGGACTTTGGATTATGAGAAGCTACTGTGAGCTTTCAAAACTCAGACTTCTGTAAAAGGAAGGAAACAAGCAATTTGAAATTTCCACTTTATGGCTTGCACATGGAAGCAGCTCATTAGGTGAAAGCAAGAAAGAAGAGAAAAAGGTTGAGAGAGATCAGGTAACATTTCTGAGGGAGGGCTTTCATAGAAAAGACATTAATATCTGTGTTTAAGTTAAAAAACTGAATTCTTGTAGAATTTTACTTTATGCAAAACCTCTTTATTTGGAGATTGAGCTGTCCTAGCTTGTTTTAAGCTGACTTTGTATAAGGAGTAATAATGAGGTATGGTTTTTTTAAATAATAACCCACTAAATGGGCAAAGTGATCTTTATGCATTTGCTTGACTAGCCTGGAAGTGGATTGAAGGGCAACAGATTGACCTAGACTAGAAAAATGACTTGATAGATGGTCCACTTGTTTGTCTTTTTAAAGCTTTCATCACAAAGAGCTATTAAAAAAATAATGTGAAAGTAAATATTCCCATAAATGATGCTGAAGATGGAGATAGTGTGATTCCAATGCAATTAAAATTATAGGCTTACTCATTTTAGAATTAGTAACAACCGTAATAACTTGCTTTTCTGTTTGTTGGGTTCAAAGTTCTCATAGTGATGGATGAGATAAAGTCATGAAGGAGTTTTGTGCCTCTGATATTCCATTGCATATCTAAGAGTTAAACAGTAAGGGAGAGAGGAGGCTGAAGTGATTTGGTTAATTGCTAAAGCAGGCTCTTGCTGTTGCATCAGTGTGTCTTTCTTTTCATCTCTTAGGAAGCTTTTTAACAAAAGAGTCGGCATATGTGGTCTCCTAGGAGGAGATTATCCTTGCAAGTAAGCTGCCACCTGTACAGTGCTGCTCTTCAAGCAAACAGAGACAACCAATGAATGGTGATAGATCTTTGCAGTTAATAGTTATAAAAATGGTATGCCCTTCTGATTTTGAGGACAAAAAGACTATTCTTTAATCCTGCAAATGAACTGTATTTATTGGTCCTAGGGAGAGGGTTTGAGGTTTTTTATGCAAACTTTCACCTACTTGCGTAATCTTCTGGGTGCCTGGAGGAATGGAAAAACAAATTTAGCGTACTTGAGGGCTTTTCTTACTGAGGTCTCCCTTTAGTGCATGTCCTGCCCACACAGAGCTAAGATGAGCAAGAACCCCAGAGCAATGCATTTTTCCATGGGTATGCAACAGTTCCTGCCCAGTCAACTCTTGCTGGAAAGATTCAGTCCATCTGCTGACCTGGAGCTGCCTCTGATGTGCTGGGAAGAGGTACTGGGATCACTGATGGGGTGTTCAGGTTGTGGGGGTGCTTGTGTAGCATGTGCACCAAGGACATTTCTGGTTTATTTCTGCTTGGAAGCAGAGCATGTGGACAGATGCTCTTTCATCAGATCAGAGAAAGCTCCTTTGCAAGGCCAGGCACAGCATTGTAGTGCAACTTCATGTTTCCCTCTTGCTCACATTTGGGGGAAAGGTGGTGAAGGGTCAGCTCCCTCCTCCCCAGATAATGCTTGAAAGCTGTCCAGAGTGGGCTTAGTTTCAAAAGCAATGTGAAGTCACTGTGATACGTAAGCTGCAGAGTCTTGCTGGGGCTTTTGGAGTGCTGAGCCCTTCCTTCCTCCTAGGAGAGACTGAAAATCCTCTGGTTCTTTTTATTTTTGATGCTGAATGCAAGCGTTCACCATCCCAAGGCAGTGAGTTTGTGACTGCTCTGGAGCAGGGTGTCCTCCAGCTGCAGCACAAGCTGAATCCTGCCAGCAAGGCAAGCAAGGGCTTGTTGGCTAAAGATAGTGTGCACACATGTACACAGGCCAGGGGCGTTAAAGAGCTCTGCAAGCACTCTGATTTACAGTCATCCTAGACATCCTCAGGAAAATTAAAGGAACCAGATGCATCCAATAAATAAAGAGCTATTTAAGGTCAGCTTTATCCTTTACAGCACCTATTCTCCATGGTAGCCATACCAGATGACGCTTACTGCATTATATAAGCATACAGTGCACTGACCTCTGCATTGGATTCAATTCCACCATGTGCTGCCAGGTGACCAGGCATCAGTTTTTGGCATCTCTTCTGTCTTTGAGGCCAATATATGTTTGTAATTCAGTAATCCCTGCAACACATTTGGTCTGCCTACGGTTGTGGCTTGTGCTCGTGTTATTTGGGCTGGCCCTGAAAAAAGTTTTGTTCAACTCTCTCTCTCATTTAGTTATACTTCCGTTAGATTTATTAATTAGTTGTCTTTTGCATGGATGGAAAATGTTAAAAATAGAGTGCTCAAGGCAGGGCTATTGTGTTGGTGTTGACAGGTTCACTGAAAGCTGAAGCATGTCTTGTATTTTAAAAAGCACCAGGTTTTGGAAGGAGTTGTGCTCGCTGATGTCCTCTTGACCCCATACTAAGGAGCTGCTTTTCTGAGCGAAGAAGAGACTGTCTCTTGGATAAATTGGGGTTTAGTGTGCTACCATTCACTAGGTTGTGTGATTATTGTAAGTAATGGACTGAGCTTGGGATTTCTGAAGAATTGGGGTTTTTTTCTTGTTGATTGCTGTGCAGGCATATATAAGGGAACAAGGCACAGGTGATGATACAGAGAAAAAATGACAGTGTACTGATCTGTACCATACAGAAAATAAGTTTCTGCAATTTCCTTTTCCCCAGTAGTTGTAACTGCTGTAAAAACCAAATTCTTTGTTTTCAGGACCCCTAACTTTGCTGAGCTTGCCCCAAACTAAAGTCATGCTTTTCAGATGAGAAGGTAAAGGCAGGCAGGACCTTTATTTGGTGGGATTCTTTAACTATGAAGCTGTGTCCCCAAACATAAACCTGAACCACAAGTATCTCTGGCCATTGTGGTTGCAGAGACAAGATTCCAGATGTAAATAGTGCATGGAATGATGGAAAGCAATTTCCTGAGCCTCCCATCTCAAGCTGTTTCCTTTACAGCAGCTGTCAGCTGTTGGTATCTGCATTTTGTCATTGTGGAAATCTTAACAGTGACCACACAGCTTTTATTGTGCTGTATCTGATGGTGTGAGCAGATACACAGGCTTATGTCAGGCTTGTAAGGGCACTTGCCAGGTATTGTCCTGTATCCATCTGTCTGTCTCTTGTGCAGCTGTGAAAGTTACCCGTAACTTGTGTGGAATTGCAATTCTGTGGAAAACTGGGATGTGGAACAAACAAAAGGGAAAGGTAACAAGCTGTGGGGTTGCGTGGTTTTTTGTTTGTTTGGTTGGGTTTTTTTGTTAGTCTTCCTAAAATGGTAGGCATAAGGGGAGGTTTTCTGAAGTTCAGGTTTTGGCAACATAGTGATTGCTCCCTTCTGCCTTCCATTGCACTGCACAGCTGTCTTTTTTGCCTCCTCATGTGATGAGGATTCCCCCTGATTTAGTAGGATCATCTAATCTTCCAACTCCCAGCTCAGCAGAGAAGTGTGTATTTTGATAAGGAGCAATTAATGGTGCTTCCTCATCCAGACTCGGAACAATCCCAAAATCAGATAATACTTCATCAGGAGGATGCTCCTTTCCATGCAGCTTTGAAACCTGTGCATCAGATGGTCTTAAAAACTGAATGTGAAAAAACTTGATAAAAAGAACTGGGTTACTTCCTATCGCTTACTGGTTGTGCCTTTGTTCCAAAAGTGCTAAAGTTTGTTGCTTTCTTGGCCGTGATTGGTGTGTGGCAGTGCTGGGGCTCGAGCTGATGCACTGCTCCCTGACTTCACATGGAGCACAGCTAAATGTTTTCAGAGTTAGTGTATAGATGTACTTTCCATCTTCAGAAGTTAATTGTAAAATGATTTAAATTTATCTGGAGATTTTTAGTGGAAGAGTGATGCAGTCCAGCGCCTTAATTGTGTCTCCCCTGATGGGGGAGGCTTTTTAGAGTCTTTGCCAGGAGTCAGAGATGAACGGGACTTTGAGCCTTCTCTTTCTTCTGTAGTTGTTTATTAAGTGTTATCAGCGAAATATGAGCCACTAATGTGACCCAGACATAGCATGAAGTAGAGAATGCAAGAAAAGCCAAATTATCAAGATTACACAGCCTTTTAAAGGTAAATCACCCAATGAAAACTTAAAACGAAAGATATTTTCACTTTTCTACCAATGTCTAATAAATTGTCTGGTCACACAGACAGGAACTGCGGAATTCTTTATCCAATCATCCCAAACTACTTCTACTACAGAATATAGAGTAGTAGAAGAAGAAGGTCTGGAGAACAACAACAATCCTCCATTTTGATGTTTCTTTGCTTTTATCTACTTACTATATTAGTAAAACCAAAACCTCTAAATTTTTCACTGTGCGACAATCTTACCTAGTATTCTATAACCTAGTTCACACCAGTGTAGATTCTAATTCTTCGCAGAGGGTAGGCAATTTTCTCCATGGATGAAGGTCAAAAACAGTGCTGTCCAGGGGGGTAGAACCCTTCAAAACAGGCAGAGAAATATTCTCTGCCTTCTGGGTTCCCACAGAAGAGCATTCGACTTCCTTTAAAAAAATAGTGGGGACTATAGATTTTTTTTAATGAGAAAGTGCTGTTATGCTGAGGCTTTTTTTGAAGTTCAAATGAGTAGCATGCTTCTGTAAGCTTTTTTTTAAAGCTTCTATCTGTCCTTGTGGTTGTAAGTTATGAAATAGTCACTGTCATAGGTCACAATATTTCTGTGCTAAATTTGGGAATATAACTGGCAGCTTGCTTTTTCCCTGGGAACTTTGTTGTCAGGTTGGTACAGCAAGCTTTAGCTCCTTAGCTTTTAGGGGGAAAGAGGTTTCTTCATTTCATTCCTTTTTCTTTTTGCTTCCAGTGCATTTCTATTCCACTACCATAGCTGTGGAACACACTGAGACTCGAAGTGGTAGGACTGTTGTAGCCACTTGGTTTTAGTGTTTGTCTTGCCTCTTGTGTCCAAGACTTCCTTTCTTCTTTGTGGTTTCTTGTTGTGTTTTGCCAAACCCCTGTATTTCAGAGCTGATTCCTGGTTGTTGCTTTGTACCAGCCTGGGAATCTCCACATAATTGTTCTTTGCTTTTAGTGTGTGATAGAAGCAAAACTGTGCAGGAGGTGAAAGTGTAGACAGCAATGAAAATCTGTGAAAGAGATCCAGGGGTTTTCCGTGCTTCTTTCCAGCTTTTTGCATATGATTATTTTGCATTTAAAACCCAACAGATAACACTATTTTATTTTTTTTCTCCCTATGGTATTATAGCTAGTCAAAGTTTTTTAAAAGAAATAAAACTAAGAAAGGCAGACCAGAGATCAGTGCTCTTCACCTGGCTTTGAGTGCCTGCACTTCAACAGCTGCCAAGAATTATATGGCTTCTCCTGCAAAAGTGCAGTAAAAAGCCAAGCTGCTTTTCATGCCTTCCTCTTTTGTTTACTGGTGAATTTCCCAAAATTAAATGCTGCTGGCAAAAGGGATTGCTCAACACATCGAAGTATATGTCCCACTGGGTCTTTAGGTTATCTGCCCTTCAGGCCGAGGCACTGCAGGACACTGAATGACCAGTGGTTGGCTGGGCTGCAACTTCCAGCGGGGGCATGTTGGAGGTGACACGTGGTCCAAGCACAAGCGACCTGGGATGCTCAAGCATGAAATCTATTCAAGGGTACTTCTCTAGTGAAAAGAGTAGAAATGGTACTGGACCAGCCTGAAACCTCAAGGCCAGGTCCATGCTACAAGTAGATGGTGGGTGGAAAACCACCATCTCTGGCTTGGTGCCCAAATTGCATGGTGTTGGAAATTCAAGTGTGCTGCAAAAAGTCCTTTATACACTTTACCTATTCCTGGGCTTTCCCAAGGTGTCATCATTTGGCTGCTGCCAGCACCAGGTTGGACATCTGAACAAAAAAGCACTCAACCCCACACAGACTAGGTTCACTTTATCCATAGTGACATAAGTGCTGTCCCTGATAGCTGGAATACCCCTTCCCAGGTTCATCATGGCCCTCAGAGGCTTGTAGGGTATGTTCCAAGGGTCTGCTCTCCAGCCCAGCTGCCCTGTGACACTCCAGCACGCTGTTGGAAGCTAATAGGCTTTTCATGAAGATTTCTTAAACACGTAGGCATTAAAATTCTCTCTAAAAGCATGGGGAAACAATTAGGGGTAAAACCTAGGAAAGGAACCTGGCTATCCTATTGTTTCTGGGATCTGCAGTTTTCCTGTTTCCTCAGCCAGGCTTTCAAATTTTTGTTCTGCTCTGTAGAAGTAAAGCGCAACCCAAACCAGTATTTAGTTCCTTCTGTTTTTCTTTGTATTCTAGGGACAGCACAGCCCCTTGAAAGGAGGCTTTGCAGAGGTAGAAATTGCCAGGTGCTGATTGTTACTGTGCTTTTCTGCTGGAGACTTGCTGCCTTTGAGGTGAATTAAAATGTTTAAAAAATTTAATTATATAGTTATAAAGTCTTCTATATATGTATGTATTGGGAATTGACATACAGATTCATTGCCTGACCCTGCTCTAAAAAAGTTCCATGGATGATGGAGAAGTAGAAGATTAAATGGACAGATTGAATGTCCTTTAGGGCTGTCTAGTAACTGACCATCAAAATAGCCTTTGCCCCTCTGATCCACTTGGTCTATGTGGATGAGAAGGTTGTGATTTCTTGGGATCGGGGAGTGGCAGGCAGCTCTGAAATTGAGAGTTTTGTCAGCAAGCCGAGATAGCTCGGGGCTCTCAGCTAGATCCTTCCTTCCTAACCTCTTCAGCAGAGCATTCTCAGTTAAATGAAGTTTTGCCAAGATAAGCATTCCTACTTAAGAGCAGTATATCACCAGGATTGATTCTGACTTTAAAGCCTTAGGAAGAGAAGTTGGTATGGACACTAGCACGGTAACATTTCTATGCACTTAGTTTTTTAAAGCACAATCTCTGGGTTGCAGCGACAGGGTTTCAAGTTATTGATCTGAAATGAACTGATAGGGAAAATGCCAGATTATTTTTCTGGAGTGAGAAATGTTTTGTACCTCTACCCAGCCTACTCAGGGGGTGATGCCCCTGGAAGGAGCAAGGTGCTGATCTACAACTGTGATAACTCATTACAGTTTCGTTCCTGAAAAATGTCAGGGACATTCTGTTTCTGTCCCAGGAAAAGAACAGAAACAAACTTCAAAACCTTGGAGGTTGCTATGAAACAGAAGTGTCTTCCCCTTGGCTCTATTTAGAAAGCCTTTAAATATACTCAATGCTGAGTTCCCATGCCATTGCTAGTGGGGTACAGTGTCATGTATGGCTGGTAAGTACGTATCTTCTCTTGTCACCAAACATGTCCTTGGTTGTGGATTCACTGAACTACTTCAGGCAGAATTAGGGTCCTGTGTGTTGCCTGTCCTGTAGTACTGGTACAGAGGAGGGTGCTTTTCTGCTCCTCTTTTGTGCAGGTGGAGGAAAATAATTTTGATCTTTTAATACTTCAAAAATTTTTGAAAATATACTTATTTTAGAAAATTCAACTTTCCTGCACATAACACTTCTGGTTATTTTTTTTTCTTCTCTACAGCTTTCATGGTTTCTTTAAAAGGGTTTCTGATTTCTTAGTGACTTACCTGTGGAAAGCTTGATGCAGTTTGCAGGAAGGACCATGTACCACAGACACTGCCTGTGTACTCGCTGCAAGACCCAACGTCTGGCACTGCCTTTGCATCTGCTGCATGCAGACTTCCTGCAGGGGCAGGTTTGGGTTTGCGGAGCAGAGGTGAGCTGAGGGTTGTGGAGCCAGCAGAGAGGATGCAGAATCTGTTTCCATCTGCAGTGTTCAGCAGCACTTCTGTTCGTTTTGCATAATTTGTGTAAAAATCAGACCTGAGCAATCTATTCTCTGAAGGACAACAGCCCTAATGAGGAAACCTCTCTCTGTGCTGATAAGGCCTTTTGGATCCTTGTGTATACCCAAATGTTTGTCCTCTGCGTGGAGGGCTATGGCAGTGAAGCACGTGGGCCTGCAGCTGTAATGTGCTCTGGCTATGTTACTTGGGCTGGATCCTCTCCCAGGGGTGGGTGTCCTTTTGGTCAGGGGTAGGAGAACCAATGTTGAATTCAGGCCAGGTTACCCAGGGATTTGTCCAATCTCATTCTGAAAACTTTCACGTCCTCTTCCTGATGTTTGTTCATGCAGTGATACAGTAACTCAAATTGGTGTTGATGTCAAGGGCATCTCCCTGTGTAGTTGTGCCTCTTTGGATTTGTACAATTTCTTGTTCACGACAATCATGATTTTCCCGGTAGCAGTCACAAAAGCAGACTGCTGAACCCCTGCTTGTTAAGCATCAATTATAAGGCGACTTTTCAGATTAGGTTGGTTTGGGTGCTTACATCCATGTACCACAGAGATACTGCCTTAAGAAAAAACACTTAAGTGACTGGAAAGAAGAAGGAGAAGTTGAATTGGTGACCTCTCTGCTGGGTCACTTATTTCTGTAACTGACTGCTTGGGAACATCTCATTCAGTGGTTGCACAAAGCATGTGCTAGGCAGGGTTGAGGGATGGTTTGTTGCCCCTGCTGGTCCCCTTGGTGGGATGTGCTTGCTTTGAAGGTCTCTGGACCTGATGTTTCCCTACTTGAAGATTTTGTTGTCAATTTATATTTTCTGCAGAGCTTTGTGCATTCTTTCAAGGAGCAAACACCAAAGTGATGAGTTTCCAACTTCACATTAAGAAATGAGAAGTGTTCTTCTCTTTAGGTGTTCCCTGAACCTGAACCTCAGTTGCAGTAACTGTAGCAGTGAATGAAAGGTATGAATTGTCCTGTTCTCCTGAAAGAGTTATTAAATATCTGAAACATCTGAAAGACAACAGTGGTATTTGAGCCCTGGAGCAAGGGACTGCTTCTGATGTGGCAGAGACTAGCATGCATGTGAGTGTTGCACAACTGAGTGTTAAGAAAGAGTAGATGGAGTTGACCCTTCTTGTAGGTGAGTGTGATGGAGCAGCTATTGCATCGTGTTACTGGAGCTCGGAAAGACCCTGAGCTGTTCTGAGGTGCCTAAAAAGCCTTTATTCTGAGTCTTTAGAGCTTGGAAGTTTTAAGATGTTTGAAAGTAAAAAGAGGTGGCTAAAAAAAAACTGGAATGAGATTTCCCCTTCAGGCAGTTTAGAAGCCCTCTCCACATCACATCTCCCTGGGCTGATTTCTACTACTGTTAGTAGCAAGCTTATCTCTGAATTTGAGAATTTGAGTTTTTCTACTAGTGTTGGAAAGCAGAAAACTGCAGTAGAAGTAACAGCTCAGAAAAGTAGGAGGTGTGTATTGAGTGTTGGCTGAACAAGCTGATACTTTGTGTGTGTGTGTGAAGGGTGAGGGTGATGCAGAAGGCACCTCTCCACTCCACAATCACTAGAGGCCTGGTTCAAAGAGCTCACCCAAGCTGGAAGGGAGAGCCAAGCAGCCCAAAAGAACAGATGGTGCTCATTTCTGAATTTACAGTGTTTCCTCCTCTGCCCCCACCCCCTGCGGACATATGAAATGACTTACGTTATTAATTCCAGAGACTTTTGTAAACATAATGTGTAAATACATATAAACATCTGCTTGATCTGCTCTGGTTTGCATGTCTAGGAGCAGTGTTTTACAAAACTTTGCTCCCAACCTCCAGGCAGAGGAGGAGGAGGAGTGGGAGAAGGAGCTTAGGCTTATCTTTGTTCAAGTCCACCTCCTCTAAAGCAGCCCTCTAAGCTGGTTTGGTATGGCAGCCCTTGCCACCCAGGGCAGGGTCACCTCAGCTGTTTCAGCTGGGCTGGGAGGCTTAAAGCCCATCTGTCCTTTTGAAGCTTGGAACAAAAATGGTCTGTTGTGATGGACTGGGAATGAACCTTGGTCATAGTTTCATCTGCCTTCTTAGCATCCTTGGGACAGATCAACATGTGCTAGTCTCCCTTTCCAGGTCACCATCCTTGTTTTTGCTGATGTTTTGATTATAGCTGGTGATGCTGAGCTCCTGAAGAGTGGATGTCATCAGTTAAATGGGTTTGTGTCACTCAACACTGCAGATGTTGGGAGGACCCCCACTGGGCAGATGCTTAGTCACTTTGATGACCATCTAGTTGGAGGCTTGACTTGGTGTAGAGCAAGTGATGCAAAAGCTGTTTTCTGCTCTTTGTTGCTGAGCCTCAGGTGGTAAATTCTGCCAGATGCCACTGTTACCTAGGGAGGGCACTCACTGTCCTAATGAGTTTAACAGGGTTTGGGTGCAGTTATCCATCCTGGGACAGCAGTAGTATCACCTCAAAGCTGTTGTTGCAGTGATCTTAAGGATTTTTAAAATGAAAGAAAAGAAAGCCCAGCTCCTTCCTAATCTTAGCTGCAGCCAGGAGGGTATTTTGGTGATCAGCCAAGTTGGGCTGGGAATATGGTATAGGGCAGATCAGGGCAGTGATGCTTCTAAACTTAACTTGCCCCTTTTCAGGGAAATTAATAAACTAAGAAGTTGTTTAAGGTGTGTTCTGGATTAAAAAAAAAATTAGGAGATCACTTGCTAGAGCATGGGGTAGGCTTGGAAAGCTTTTACACTCCAGGTTTTGCTTGTGATGAGGAGGGAAAAACCGGTGCCGTCACTTTTTCATTAGAGGTTAGAAATAGGTTTCTCAAGAACCTCTGCTGGCATCTGTGGTTTTTAATCTCTTTAGAAAGTCAAGAGGTAATATTTTCCGATAATGTAGTTACTGAAGTTGCTGCTAATGAAGTTGATTATGTGGTTTCTGAGGAACACAAAAGGCTGCAGCAAGATTGGATTGTTCAGTAGCACCTCAGCAGATAAAAATACCCCGTGGGTGTGTTTTGTGTGGCGTGCTGGGAGGGAAACATTGGAGTTATTCACTTCCATTGATGAGATCCAAATTAACTCTGGGAGAAACACTCAGCCATGCACTATTTGGCATAACTCTCAAGAGCTCACTGCTGTTTGGATTTGGTGATTGAGTTTAAGAAGGTATTTGGGGAAGTGAGGAGTTGACAGCATGGATTAAACTTGAAGTTGAAAAAAGCGGGGGAAAATTAGAGAGATGGGAAGGCCTGAGATGGAAAAGTTTATGTAGGAAGGGGCACCTTGGATGTTTTTGGGAATACCACAGTGAGGCTGAATGTCACTGGAGTCTTGCTGCTGAGGTTACTGGGCTCTAGTAGCATTTGGCAGAGTACCTGGTGCAGAATACCTTTTTCCCCATGGACCACTGCTGTAGATCATTTAAACTCTGCTGACTTTATGTGGAATATCAGTTAAGCTCTTAGGACTGATCTTTTTTGAGAGAGTATGTGCCTATACAGTCTCAAAACTCCTTCCTACCTTCTTCTGAAATTGGGATGGAGTGAATGGTAACTTACTGAAAGGAGCAAAACATCTTGAAACACTGAAGAGCTCCAACTGATAGCAGCATGACGCTCTGATTTGCTGGATAATGCCCTAATGTTAAACAGAAGGTGCTTGAATGGATACAAAGTCTTCTGTTGATGTTCTGGGAGTAAAAAAAGTGAACACTACTACCCCTACAAACACTTCTCCTCAAAGGAGATGGCCATGAGATCAAGGACAGAAATTCTCTTGGCTGTCCTGCCACTCCTTGTGGGGAATGTGCAAGCACACTGGAGCACACTGACTACAGCACTGGCTGATTTCCTGTCCCTGATCTGTAGCCAGAATTGGCTTCAGCTCCCCGGCTGTTTGGTAAAGGCCTGCAAGCTGAAGCAAGAGGAAAAGGGAAGAAGCAAGTGCTTCTCATGTGCAGAAGAGGGATGGGGCCTGTCCTTTATGGTGACACCCCTTTCATTTAATCCTCAAATTTGAAGCACAAGTGATTTATCTGTTGCTCATGGCACTTAGCAGTTGCCCTGTGTAATGTGGTCCTGCTGTAAGGATGGGTTCTGGACCCTTGGCTGGGGAGCTCTGGATCTTGTGCTTAGTGGGGTGGGGTGAGCTGTGGATTTGGAGCTGACACATGGGAGCGGATTTGCTCTACGTGCTGTTCTGCAACTTGTGGCCCAGTGGGGCTGCTGTGAGGAGGAGGAGAGACTTCCCACTGCAGCTGCAAGTTTAAGGGGTAAACAGGAGGAAAACAAAAAATGTTAGTACAGTTTGTGCTGGATTGGGCTGTCCAGACTGTGAGTGATCAAAAGGGACCAGATGCGGTGTGTCTGAGCGGATTTGGCAGCCCTGGTCATGGACCACAGCCCTTCTTGGGCTTGCACACTCAGCTGGATGCAGGACATTAAGCTTCTGCCTTTGAACCACACTGCAAACCTGAATTGTATTCATTTCTTCTTAATTTTTTAATACTTTCCCTTTGGGAGAATGGTGACTGTCTTGAGGAGTGGTGGTGATTTGTCTGAGCAGACTAATGATTAAACCAGCTCTTTGCCTGCAAGTTCCTTATCAAGCTTTCACTGTTTTAAAATTGCCTTTTGCATAGGTTTGAAGGTACTTCTTTTTCCCCTCCTGAATGATGTTCTGGTTGAGTACATTTTTAAGATCTGTGGCTAGTGGTGGGTATTAGGCTTGAGAGATTATCCAAAGAGCTGTTAGAGCACTTCATTGTTAGACTCGGAAGTGGGAACCGGGAGAATTAGTTGCTTATAAAAGGATTTAATAGCAGTGTGGGAAAAGGGGGAGCTTTGAGTTTTCTCTGTGCTGACACTCAGCATCCACCCGGGCCTGGAGAACAAGCTCAGAGAGCTCATAACCAGGACTCACTGATTCTTTTTTTTAGTTTAGTTTAATGCTCATTTAAACACTATGTGGAAACTATCCTATACACAGAGACTTGGCACAGCTCTGTGTTGGTTTGCTATAGAGATAGAAATGATTAGGAAAACTTTGCTTAGCAAATCCACCTTTTCTGTCTGTGTCAGAGGGACCTTGAAAGCTTGGTATGTTTTGGAAGGAAGGGGTTGAATCTTGAGAAGAGCTGATTACAAAAACCCAATTATTTTCTGAATTGCACTGTAATATATATGACTGCTGCTAGACAGCACAATAATTTTCTTCTGCATCTTCATGCTCACAGATTTACCTGTTGAAGTTCATCTTATTTCCAAAGCTTATTGGTATGTCACTGAAACTGGGAACAGCCTGGCTGTGTTTTCTCAGGAGCTGTGGGAGACTGAGATGGGGAACATAGATTACTCTTCAACCAGCAAGTGTGGCAGAGGATATGCTCGTGTTGGGCAATGTGGTTTAAATTTGCAAGCTATTACTATCTAGTCTCTTGGTTAACGAAGCAGTGAATAATTTGTGTACTTAATGTTCCTGGGAGATTGGAATGTCCTTAAAAAGCCAATCTGTCCAACCGCCCTGTCTTTCTGCAACATAAATAAACATAAAGGTACCAGACCTAGTTAGGTGACCAGCTCAGTAATACCTGAGGAAACGAAGCAGTGTGTGATCAGCATAGTGACTTGCTTCAGTATCAGTGACCTTGACATGGATGAAAAATACTTTGTGTACAAATTTTTAGCTGCATTCTCTCTGACTTTCATATTATTTGGGGGTTTTTTTTGATTCTTTTTTTCCCCCGGTCATATTACTTACCTTCAGTACTTAGGGGTCTAGGTAAAAGATGATTGAGAAGAGGAAGGAAATTCCACTCTTGGAGCTGAAGTGAGAGGTAGGAGGCTAAGCATGAATGCATCCTGAAACTCCCTGAAGGTCTCTTCCTACATGTTATTCAGAGTAAACTCTGCTTAGTCTAGCAGTATTTTACCACAGTGATACTGCACTGTGAGTATAGGGAAAGCTGTTCCCTTTTCCTCAGCAAAATCAGCTATTCCAGGAAAATGCTCCCTGCTAAATTGTCAACACTGCCAACTTCTTATCCCTCATCTCCACCATCATCACTGTCCTTCAGAAATCAGCAGCGCATATCTGGATTTCTTTATACACTTGCTAAAAGAAATGTAAATTGCTGGGTTTTAATGGACTGAAAATTAACTTCTTACTGCTAGCCTTAGACTGGCAAAAGGTAATTGAGATAAAAGTTCAGATAACTTCTTGTAAAAGTACCCCAATGTGATCTGAAAGCTATTAGATCATTGCTGGTATTGATTTAAGACTTTCTTCTTGTCATCTGTGTGAAATCTAGATCTAATCATGGGCCCATGGATTTCTTCTTTTTTTTTTTTTTTTTTTTTTTAATAGCAATGCTTTTCTTTGCATTGGCTTGTATAGGGAGACCTGAAATTAAACTAGACTGTACTTGAGCCTTTTTTTGTGTATTAAGAAAATCCAGCAAGTATCAGGGTGGTACTACGTGCTGGTAGTGGAATTGTTGAATGAGCTTAAAAATTACTTTTTTTCCTGACTTATAAAAGAAAATAGAATATTTATTTCATAAAAAGGCTCGTTGAGGTAAAAGACTACTTTTTTTTGGTAGTAATACAAATCATCTACAGCAAATATAGGGTCATCACACCTTGGTGGAAGGAAATCTGAGCATGCAACTTGTCCACGCATTTGAACTACTTGAAGTGCTCTTTTTTGGAAACTAAAACTGCTCTCCAATTCTTCAGAGGAGTGAGACATCCAAGAAAGTTATCACTGTCCATTTACTCATCCAGAGGGAGGCTGTTTTATCTGAAATTGCTGCATAACTTTTTATGTTAAAGCTTTTTTCATGACAGTGCCCCTGAGAGGCATATGGAGTTATTTGCAGTGACTCAGGCAAGCATGGCTGTTAGCTGACTCTCTGCAAACAGGAGGCAGTTGCTCCTCTTGCTGGAATGCATTGCCCTATGGAAGTAACACTTACCTAGAGTTTGGTCTGTGCCCTGTCATGTCTTACATAGCTTCTGAACCCTTTGCTCTTCTGCTTGAATGGGTAGAATGAAGAAGCTCTCCACAATAATGACAGTTCTTTTTAGTGTTAGGGAAGAAAATCAGCCTAAGAGGGAACTGGGATTCAAACATGCATCTCTCACAGCTTTTGACTTCTGCAGTCAGATGTGACTCTGAAGATATCCATGTAGATATCCAGTATCCATAAAGGCTTCCCTCATAAAAACTCAACCCAGAAGCTGTATGTAGGATACCTATGTTGTTAATTCCTCTGCTTCTAGGGCTCCTTCTCGCCCACCCCTCGTGTTTTAGCAAAACCAGAAATTGAATGTTATTTTGGGTGATTGGCTGCAAATGTCTCACTTTACCCACTTGGATATTGGCAATCATTAGTATTTCTTCTGCTTGTGTCCATCTGCTGCTTTGCATTTAAGATGGAGTCCTTCATAAGCTTTTAATCTCTATCAACTCTTCTTTGCAAACTGAAAACATTGTAGAGCAAGGCTTTTCACTTTTAATTTAGTGTGAAGTTCTATAAGGAGAAGTTTGAGGGTAGAAGGCAGTGTCAGTGTTGCATGTGTTTGTGATGAACCAAGATCCTTCCCCCGCTGGTCAACTGCATTTACAACATTGCCTTAACATGGACAGACCCTGGGTTTGACTCATTTTCTCCTTTCAGAGGCTCTTGCAACTGCTGAATCTCCTTTTTTGTCTCTAAATTTTATGTCATTGAAGTAGAGACCCATCATGAAATGCATTGTACCAGAAGAAGACAGCTATCTTACTATGGCTGATGTATGCTGCTGTCGAGGGTTTAAAATTAGGTTTTGGGGTTTTTTGCCTATGAGTGCAAATTTTGCCCTATTAATTCTTTTAAGGATAAGGACTGATATTCATTTGATATCAGAAGTTTACTGGGAAGTGGTGAACTTTAAAAAATAATTATCTGATCAGACCATCAAGGAAACAAGCTTCTAGAATTTGTACCATTTGGTATCTTTTGGATTTTGCTCCATTTCTATTGCACGGTTGTATAGATCTTTTTTTGAAGTGATACTGTGAAGATTAGCATTTGGGGTTGTGTGGTGGTAGCTTCTGTGACTCCTGAGTGAGGTACCTGTCTATGCAGGTATATGGGAACAGAGACATGGAATCAATACTGTGGAGCCTTGGAAGTCTGGGATTTTGGAGAGGCCAAACCCTTGGTTGCTGAGGCCTCAGAAATAGATTGAAGAGCGTGATGCTCTTCAGCTTTCTTGGGGTTTCTGTAGATTGAAGGGGACCACAAGCAGGTTGGTTTGGGTTTGATTTGTCACTAAATTTAAGAATTTAGTGAAAACAAAGCCTTGACAGCACTGTATTCTTTGAGACTTCCCAGAGGCAGAGGCTTTACAGATGGGCCTAAGTGGCTGTTTCTTCCCTACCCTAAAAAATACTGTCAAAAAGTGTCAGCATGCAAACTAAGGACCCTGAAAGGAGAGGGAAAAAGAATTCTCTCGACCTCTATTTCGTGGGCTTCTACTGATGGCCAACAAATTACTTGAAGTTTTAATGCATGGTATTTTACATTACTAACAGAGTTATGAGAGTTGATATCTAACTTCAAAAAGAGCTTTTTCATTACAAAAGGATTCAGCATTTTTTAAATGAATGTAACTGCCTTAGTAGTACTAATTAGAAAACGAATTTTTAAGTTTTTCTCCTGGGAAAAATATCTTCTTTCTGGTAGAATTCCTTTAGGCTTCACAGCAGTGTAGTGTGCCTGAAGAAAATCTCATCACTTGGCATTCAGTGCAGATGGTTAAACTCATTTTCTGTGCAATCACCCTCTTTTGGGCAATGCTGTTACCTAAGGAAATCCCAAGATGTTCTCCTTGAAGAATGTGTGCAGGATTGGGGAGGGTGTGGTGTGATCTAACAAGCTGTGGCATGTACCTCTCAACACAGGGCTAGGGCATGGGAGGTTTGTCCTCCTGTGTGCACGGTGGTCCTTGGCATTTGTTGGGAGGCTCTGAACCATCTGGGAATGAAATGCATTTCTTTGCATAGGTTCCACCAGGCTGCTCAGGCTTTGCAGCACAGCTGCCTCTCTGCTCTGCTGCTAACAAGGTGAATTAATTGCGCATCTGGAATTCCCAGGGTTCCATTGCATTCCTGCCACTGGGAACCAGGCGCTAACATTTAGCTTCATATCACACTGTATGGCCCAAGTTTCAACACCACTACATAAGCTCAGCAAATTAGAAGTTCCCACAGAAGGTTTTTTAAATGCAACAGCTGGGGCTGTTGTAGGAAAGCACTTTTTCCAGGAAACTCATTTGACATCATACTGTCTCAGCAGTATCCCAGGAGGTGTTTGGTCCCACTTCAGCAACTCTGTTGTTACCTTCTTCTCAATCCTTCATTTAAAAAGCAGAAAAGTAATATCTCAGTCTGGAAGTCCCCCTCATACAAAACAGTAAGGACGGACTGTTCATGTACCCATTCTTTTTCTTTTTCACAGTTTTCTCTGTTCCTGGATGAGCAGCCTTTAGCCTGTGGAATGAATTTTGATCTACATGTAGCTTTCCAGATCAAGGTCTCGTATGGATACATTTAGGTGTTTTGGAGCCTGATGTGAAGCAGATCTGGCTCTGTTCTAATCTGTCCATTAAATCAAGAGCTGCAGATTTTGCAGTTGGAAGTATCAAGAAGCCTGGACTTAGCATTACCTCTGAAGGGTCAGCAGGAAGCATCCAATTTTATTTTCTTTATTCATAGTGTTCCAAAATAATCTAACAGAATTGCTTCTGTCCATTCATGCTAAGCCATGCTACCTTCTCGAGTACTTGTGTTTTTTGGCTAAACTCTTTTCTTAGAAATAGTCACTGCATTTAGTAGTACTTTGTCCTTCATGTGTCTCCAGATGGGATATGTGGGTGAACATGAACTCACACCACTTGCGTGTTACCACACCTTTGCAACTTCCACAAGCACTGGCAGTGTGTACAGGTTGTTCTCCAGAGGCAAAGTTGAAGGCATATGCTGGCTGTTACGTGTGAGTTGGGAACTGGAGTGCAGTTCTTCTCTGCTTCAGTAAAAATTTGGAAGAGCTTTGCTTTTGACTTTCCAAAACATATTTGAAACATAACTCAGTAGCAAGCTTTGTTTTGGAAATGGCCTTGCTCCAGCAATGGTTTTGTCGAGTCTGTTTATCCCAATTTCTTCCCCAGCTTAATAGGCTGAGAAAGTAAAACCATTGTGCATGTGGGTGGTTGAAAATGGGCTCTATGGATATTGCTGCAATTTGTGTTCCATAAATAATGGTAGCTTGTGCATAAGCCTGTAATTGACTGAAAATGCATTACAAGTTAGCATGATGGCAGGTCAACTTCTGCTTAAAATCCATCGCTGGAGTCTCTTGGGAGGAGGGCAGGATGGAGAGACAGGAGATGTGCAAACCGTGCAGAGTTAAATAGCACGATTCAAATGTGCTCAGAGTTAGTTTTCTTAAATGTTTACTGAAGAGGGCAAAACTTAAATGCTTGAGAAAATAAAGCTGTTGAGTCTGCATCAGGCCAGGTGATGGATGCTCGCAGCAACAGTATTATTCCCAAACAACAGTGCTGTTAATTATGACCTGTCTGAAAAAAGTCTGGAGCTGGTGAGTGGGAGTTGGAAAGGCTGGAGGGAGAGTAAAATACCAAAATTCCAGAGAATTCAGCATTCTGTGCAGGGAACATTTCTGGCCTTCCTGTGGCTGTACTGCCAGCAGTGTGTGAGTCAGTCTGGAGGGTCGTGTTATTCCCAGAGCTGCTGAACTTGCTGCTGCTTAGAGCACTCGTTGTATATAGACATATCACTTAATTTGTTCTTAATTAAGCTCAACAGTACAAGCTGTGTGTTTTTGATATCTAATTCAGATAGGAGCAAAGCCAGGTGTTAGAGCTGTTGCAGGTTGTGCGCATATGTGGATCAGGAATGAGTGGGGAAAGTGCTGCCTTTTGACAGGGGAGAAAGGTTCAAAATGTTATTTCATAGAAATTAGTGGCTGATTATTATAAGTGATGAAGCCATTGAACTGGGTGGAGTGGCAGCGCTCCAGTGGGAGCTGGTGTGCCCACCTCCAGGAGTTCAGGGCCTGGAGCAGGGGGCATCTCACCCACACATATGGGCGCCATCCAGAATAATTTTCATGCTGCCTTTGGTCAGGACATCTTTGGCTCTGGTCATCTGGGTTTGCTGAACTTCTGAAACTGAAGCATCACACATTCTTTGAGTGTGCTGGTTGAAAGAGCAGGGAGAGGACATTGAGCTGCTGGAGGGTGAGGCTCCTGGGAGGGCATGCAGAAGGAAAACAGGCCTCAGGAAAACCTGCTGAAATTCCTGCACTAACAACATTCACAAAATGCTTTTTATTTGACCTTTTTCCCCTCAAAAGTCAATAAGATCTAGTTGTTCTTTAAAGAAACGGTTTCACAATTCTCACCAGATTACCTGGTATTACATTTCTTGCAAGGTACTGCACTACAGTCCAATAAATTTATTTTCTTTTTACAAGAAATCATGTTTCTGCCAATTGGCTAAATACCATATTTAAAGAAGCTGTGACCTCAGTTTTCTTCAGCTATTTAAACTTTTGGAGTTTAAAAGTAGTTTTTAGTCTTTCTTCTCAGTCATTCTTCCAGCCCCACATCTCCACCTCTGAAAAGGTACCGTTGGAGCTGAACATCAGGAATCTCCCCTCAACACCTTCTACTGTCAAATTAAAATCTCTGAGGGTAAATTATTGAAGTGGGATTTGCTCTTTAAGTTGAATACTATGAGAATGACTTGAAAGTAGGTAAGATTCATTGATTTCTTGTGATTGCTACTGGAGGATGTGTTCTTACACAAGACACATTCATGAGAGATGCTTTTCCATGTTGCCAGGAATCAAGGATGGAAAGTGTCCAATTTGATGGAAAGCTTTTTGGGGCATCTTCTCTGGCCTGCTGCTGCCACCAGCTCTGATCTTCATGGAGCTGTGGTGGTGGTTGCTTGCTTCAGATTTTACTGGATGGTATTTGTATCTCCAACTTGAAAAAAACTCTTAGGAAAATGTAATCTTGCTTGGACCCCAAGGTCCCACAGTGACTTGGAATGGGTGGGAATTGTCACTTTTCAAGGGTTGTTACTACTGCATGCACTGTTGGTGTTGTCATTGGACTGTCAGTAATGAAGGGATGGTAATAACTGTGCAGTCTTCTGCCAAGAATAAAAGGCAAAAGACAACTTTTTTGTCTTTTCTGCATACATAAATTTTTTTTTTTCCTTTTTTCTTGCTTCTTGGGTAAAACTCCTGTTTTCTGAGGGTAAACTCCCACTTTCTTGTGTTCCTTTGTTTGTGGGAGTGACCTGTTTCACCCATACCTCTTGTGTATGGGTCATGAAGGAGCTTCTGGAAACTTGATACAAGCAAATGAACTTTACAAGGATCGCGACCCACAGTAACCCCAATTCTGGCTTGTCTTGGTGCTGATACTGGTGCAGGAGGTAGCTTTGCAGTCCAGAATCCAGGTACGTGAATGAGATGGAGCCCTCCCCAAATATGGCCCATGGCATCCTTGATCATCTGTGATCTGCTGTGCTTGCTAAGTGTGAGTGCCTTTTTAAAATGAGCTTTTATCGTTTGTGCTGAAAAAGGACTTTGAGGCTTCCTGTGCAGTTAGGACTTTTGTGTTGGACATGAGATCTTTCCAGTCCCCAGTGAATAAACACAGCTGGCTGTTTTGGGAAATGAACTTAACATCTTTGCATCAAAGCTGTACAAATAAGGCATCAAGCTGTACCAAATTAATGGGTAAGGTTTTTCTGACTTTTACACTGACTTAGAAGTGATCAATGAAAAAATGCATTTTTTGCAAGGCTGCCTTCAGCCCAGAGCAGGGGAAATAAGCCTCCCCTCTTTGGAAACATGACTAAAACAAGCAGCCTCAATGACTTACCGATGTTGGATTACCATGCAAATAATTTACTAGGCAGCCTTTTGCTGTCCGGAGCCACCCACGCGCAGGAGTCAATGGTGCCTTTTGTTCGGGAGCACTGGAAGAATGCATGATCTAATGGGGTGGGTGGGAGTTCGCCTTTTTTCCAGCCGCGTCCAGGCTGTGCTCATTCCCCCAGTGCCCAAACACATTTCCTTCCTGTGTCCCCATCTTAGAATGGGCTCCCAGAAAAAGCAATCCATGTTTGTGTCTCTGTCAGGCTTTTTTAAAACCCCAGCACCCGTCTGTGATAGAGATCCACATGCCAGAATATTTGGTTTGGTGGGGCATAGCTTAAGAAAAGGACTGGTTAAAATCCTTCAGGCCTTTTTTGTTCATGATATATGCACATAAATCTTAAGACTCTTCAGGTGAGGACAAGAAAATAAACTTAAGATTTATTATTGCCAGTTTGTGTTCCTATAAAGGCCACAACTAGGCATTTGAGAACTGTTGTCTGTGCTTCTGCATGGGGTTATTTCCCTAGTGGCATTCCTCAGAAAGCGGAAATCCTTCATTTTCTTTTTTCAGATGCTGGATATCTTCCTCCTCCTCTACAAATTTTCTCAGAAAAGCTAGGGTGTAGTTCTAAAGGATATTTTCTCTAGAACTACAGAAGTTTCTTAGTTTTGGTCAGAAGTTTGGCTTTTTCATGCACATGTGATGCAAGTGACATAACTTAGCACTTACGTGTCTTGCAGGTGTTGGGCTGTTTCATGAAAGTACTTTACTCCTAAAGAACAAGTGACTCAGGGTGTTCCTCACTCTCCTCCCCTCCTTATAAGGTTTGTCCTGCTCTTGTTGCCCATCTGCATGCTGAAAAATCCTATCCCATTCCATTAGATGGGATAACTCATTCTCCTTAAATATTGCCCTCTCATTTACTGCCCCTGTGATCCAGGAGGGAAGGCTCTGGCGGGTTTTCTAGCCTGAGAGGCTGAACAAAATACTGTGGTATGAGAACTTGGAGTGGTCAGTTGGCTCAAGGTGCAGCAATTGGTCTTGAACAAGATCTTGTGAGCTTGCTGGCCTCTGTCTGCTGACATCCAAGTTTCTGTCCCCTGCAAGCTACATACTGCTCGTGTGAGGTTCTGGGATCTGTGTGTCTGGAAGCATCAGAGCCTGTCTGTTTTGCTCATGGCTGGTCTGGCATTGTGCTGGGTGCTGGGAGAGCTGATGGTTCAAGAAGGGCAGAGTAGAGGCAGGAGTAAGGGTGAATGGCATGGGGCGCATTTCGGTCTAGTAACTTGGGAAAGCTGGCATCTCTTCCTGGGAATGATGGGTAAACAGGTCAGAATTATAAAGCAAAATGAAATATCAGTTGTAACTGATTTCTCTCTGCCCTGTCACTGCAAAATGGAAATGAAATCCAGTCAAAAAGTACTAAGTAGGCTCTATTTGTTACTGGGTTTGTTTTCATTTTTTTTAACCTTTACTAAGACATAGGTTGTCAGCAAGTACCTGTGTGAGAAAAGCTGCCTTGAAACAGGAGCTAACCAAAGGAAAAACAGTAAAATTTAACCATTTCATTACTGCCCAGTGGATTTTGTGGAAAACAAATCTGCAAAGATTTCCTTCTTTGCCCAATGCATCTTCTCAGGTGGATTATTTTTTCCCTGGGCAGCAAAACTCAGTGGCTGTATGCAGGAGAGGTAGCATCGACTCTTCCTGTGTGCAGGGGATTTGAGTGGACAGATAATGAAGGAGGCTGAGTGTCCTCTGGGCTTATCTCACCCATGCATCTGCTCACAATTCAATACTTGTAGTCATCATGCCAGCTGTTGGGACAGTTTTCCTGATGTAAATTATCCATCCATTCTGAGGGGCCTGAATACAAGGAGGCCTTTTGTTTGTAGAATGAATTCCTAACTTCAGGGAAAAGGGAGGAGTTTCTAAAGATCTAAATGGCATTTGCATACAATTTCCTGGTGGACCTTGGTATACTGAATTTGGTGATGACCCAGCTGAGGGAGGGCTGTAATTGCTGATGACAGCTGGCCAAGTCCAACAATGTGAGCAGGTCGTTTGGGGCAGTATCCCCTGAATCAAACAATGTTGAGCATTTTCAAAAATAAAGGGCTCTGGCAGTAGCCAGAAAAAAGTAGTTCTTTTCCACAGCAAGCAGCCACTTCTGCTGCCTCTCCAGGCACCCAGGACTTGTTTGGTCCTTTGAATCTGTAATTGCAATATTGTCTTGAAGGCTTATATGTGTGCTTGCTTATAGTAGAGAAAGGTATTAAAGGTTTTCTGCATCATCCTGAATTTTCAGAGGGGGCTGGTTATTGTGTCACCTTGTCACTTGCTGGTGAACAGCTCCATGCTTCGGAAAAGATGGATGCAGTTTTAAAAGGTGTGGCTCACGATTTTGAGCTCTGGATGCTTTAAAACACAACGGGTTGCACTTGTTAAGCGCTGAGCTCATGGTCACTGGTTCCAGCATCTGGAGTTCCTCCTGCAAAACAGATCTGCCACTTCTCAATACGCACAGGGAAATGCTACCTTACACCTCACACTATGAGGCACTTCTAAGCCAAACTGAGATCCAGTCAGTACTGGCTTCCAGGAACAGAAGAACAATGTCTTTTTGTCTTCTAAATGTAATGTTTAAAACTGCCTTTCACCTGGTTATTGCTGTCACCATTTCTTAGCGTAATAACTGTATATATTTATTCAGCCTGGCAAGGCATGAAAGCAACCTGGGCTGCTTATCTTTTCTAGAAAAAGGCTCTGCAACCTCAAAGAGCTGCCAGGTTGCTAAGCACAGCATTTATGTTCAGCGTGAACAGTGGGGAAACACATTTCCGCACTGTGTCAGCTGGTCTTGGGTAAACTCCATTGTTCCAGCAGTATTTACCCGGCAAGGCACCACACAGCTGCTCTCTGTGCATTAACTGCATTCCTCTTTAATGCCATTAACTGCACTGCTCAAGGAGTTATGCAGCCAGCTGCCATAAATGTCTTTTTCACGTGGGTTTCTCAGTTGGGAGGGGTTTGGATGCATTTTCTTGGCCTGCCATGTAAAACTGGAGATGAAAAAGGGAAGGGTCCTTGCCGTTTAGCAGAGGGGGTTCCCATGGAAAATGTTCTCATGCTGCCCAGAGTGCAGTTGGCATGTGCTGTGCCTTTAGCTGAGCTGGGGCTTTCACAAGGAGCTGTGGGAGACCTTGTTGGGAAACAGGGATCATAATTCAGTTATAGTGGAGAGCGAAAAAAGTAGTTCTTTTCCAGGGCAAGCAGCCTGTGACCCGGCCTTTCATCTAGAGCAGAAAGTTGTGTGTGCGTGAAAGCACATGCTTGGCCCCCTCATCATTCCCAGGATTCTTTTGAAGCATTTGCTCCCCAAAACCATCTTGATGAAGCCTAAACACAGGGGTTTTGCTTCACATCAGAGAAATGCAGAAGAAGAAAACTAACCACCCCAATTCAAAAGAGCAGGGTATTCCTGACAATTCAGCTGACACAGTTTAATGACGTGATCTTCATTGTTGTCTCTGGTTTATTTTTTATCCCCTCTTGACTCAGGGAATGGCTGCTCTTGCCTGATGTTTTCCTATTTTCATTTGTCATTAAAGTTGCCCAAAGAAATCCCACCAGGGCTGACTTTCAGCCTTAGATTTTGCTTTATCTTACCATGTGAGCTCAAAGAAAACTTTCTCATTAAGCTGATGACACTTTTACTAGTGATAAAACTATGATAGTAGTTGTGGTTTTTAGTTGCTCTCCATCCAAGATGTTGGTGAAGTTCTGGGATAGGCTGCCAAGTTGCAGGTCAACACACTGGGGTATTCCTGCAGAAGGAGGAGGAAGTATTTGCTTCCTGGGCCCCTTGCCTTTACCTGAAAAAGATGTGAAGTCTGTCCTGGGTTTGTTTACCATGGACTTGAAAAAGATATTTGTGCGTGTCCAGCCTATCGTCTTGTGTCTGTCTTGAGTTCCTGTGTGTGCATGTTGTTCCTACCTCAAGCATATTTTGCCTTCAGTGAGGAGCTCTCTTTGAGAAGAGCCCATGTAGCAAGAGAAAAGGAAAGCTGTGAGGGTCTGATTTGTACACAGGATGCCTGCTTCTTGCCTTCATTGTGATTCGTGAGAAAAACACTCCCAAATACATGGAAACAGGATTCATTTCTTGTACTGGGTAGCAAGAGGAGGGAATGCATAAGCTAAGTTAGTGCTGAGTGTTGATCCTTTGGGAGAAAGCAGTTTGGCATTAATGGTGGTGCTTCCTTCTCACTCACCTTCTGTAAGAAAATCTCATTAAATAATCAACCCCAAACTAACAGAGAGCTGGTACTGAGCAAGAACCATGATTGTGAATGTCTAGCTTCCAGTCTTGTGCTTAGGTCATCCATAACTGCACACATGATATAAATAGGAAAGGGTATTTAGTGGGAAGTATTGGTGGGCTTGTATTTGTGCAGTGCCCCAGCTGTCCTGCATGTCACACACAGACAACACTACGTGGTGGGTGGTTTAAACACTTGGCTGGTCTTTTTCTATTCTTGGGACACATAATTTTTCAGGTGCTGTGTATCTTGATTTTTACTTTATTTTTTTCGGGTATGTTGACTTTCTGGACCTTTGCTGTGCTTCTCCTGCTGCTTTGGTTTCCTTCCTCATGCCAGACAGACTTTGGGTGTGACATGCCTAAATGCAAGGCTGGCCCCCGCCCCTAATCACAGTGGGGCCTGCAGGAGCAGAACTGTGGTTTTGTGACCTAATTCATGGCTGTCAGGTTGTGCGTGTGTCCTTTTGAGCGCACTCTGTATCTTGGTGCCTGGTGCCGTCTGGGTCTGCTCTCACTTGTGAAGGAGGTGAAACACTTCAGCAAGTGCAAGCTCCCGTGTTAAAATTTAACATGGTACAGTTCATTCATTTTACAAGTTAAGGTTAAATCTGTGTGACTTCTGCAGGCTGAGAAAACCCCTTTCTGAATCAGCTGAAACTCTTCTAGTAGTGGGGTTTTTTTTGATCAACGAAAGAACCAGTGGTGGCTGCAAGTTCTGCTTAGAGCACTGTTTTTCTTGGAAGTTGTGGGAGCATAAAAGAGCATGGCAGGGACTAAACACCCAAGGTTTTATTCCAAACAAACTCCAAGTTGTTTTAGTAAGCTCCCTACATGCTCCAGGGTGTCCTGATCGTACACAGTCTGTTTGCTGGAGTGGAGCAAGAACAGCTGGCACACAGCTGTATACCTCCTCCTGGGAACCCTTGGCCATCCCCTTGGCCAGCATGGATAGCAGATGAAGGTGGCTGAAGAGTGTTGTGGTCCTCTTGAATGGGGTAGATGCTCAAGTCACTGGAGAAGAGTCATTATGGCGGATGATGTGCTGACTGCCACAGACCAGTTAGGAGGGGAACAGAGGGCAAGAAGGTGGATTTTCTTTCATCCTTCTAGGAGATGGAGAGCTTGTAAATCATTGCACTCTGATCTGAAAAGTGCCTTGGTGACTTCAGGTGTGGGAAACTTAAACCTCGTTTTGTTTTTCCTGGGGAATGAGTAGAAGAGGGCTGTAGTTGGTAGTTCAGTGCTGGAGGAAAAGCTTTGTGAGCTGTAGAAAGAGATTGAGGTATTGTCTATTTAGGGAGGAAGCACAGGTACAAACCAGGCTCTACAGTGTGACTTGTACCTCTCTGGTTAATACTGTTTCTCCCACACATATATTTGGGAGAAATATCATCAAATATCATGATTGACTTGGGCCTGGCCTTAAATACACACAAACTACTCATGGGTCTGATGCAGTCTGTCATGTGTTAGGGATGTATGTGGAAGAGAATTGCAGCTTTTGAAATGTGTTTGGTTGCACAGAAACTTGTAGGTCTCTTTATTTATCTACTCAGCCTGCTTTCAACTTCTGCTTTTGGTTCTTTCCCTTTGTCTTTGCTTGGAGATACAGTACTGGACTGGAAGAGATACTTCTGGTATTGCTGGACATGCTCATCCTTCTGGATAGTGCTAGGAGATGTTTCTCCAGAGAGAGAATTGCAGTGCAGCTCTTTCCATTCCTCTCTGTTTCGAGTCTTTCTCATGTGTCTCCTCTCCCCCCCCCCAGGAAAAGCCTTTGACATCACGTATGTGCGCCTGAAGTTCCACACCAGCCGGCCCGAGAGCTTTGCCATCTACAAACGCACGCAGGAGGACGGCCCCTGGGTGCCCTACCAGTACTACAGCGGATCCTGTGAGAGCACCTACCACAAAATCAACCGTGGCTTCATTCGCACTGGGGAGGACGAGCAGCAGGCACTCTGCACTGATGAGTTCAGCGACATCTCTCCTCTCACTGGGGGCAATGTGGCCTTCTCAACGCTAGAGGGGCGTCCCAGTGCCTACAACTTTGACAACAGCCCTGTGCTGCAGGTATGTGAACAGGACTATCTCAGTCAGGTGGTCTGAGTTGTGTCTGTGGATGGTGGCTTTGTGCCTACTGGGCTTGCACTACAGCCCTTACTCACAGTGAAAGGTCCTTGCACAGCTAAGTTGGGATGGACAATCCACAGAGACTCTTTTGAAGGAAGAGTTGAACTCTTGAGTCTATTGATAGTAAGTTTATGGTACAAAAAAGCAAACTAAGTGGTATTAAGGGTGATTTGTCAGTAGGTAT